>NC_041732.1:2471977-2826243 GCF_004115215.2 Ornithorhynchus anatinus | reverse complement strand
GGCATGGCCGCCGCCAACCGGGCCAGGCACTCCCCCAGGGCCGGCCGCTGCCTGAGGAGGGCACCGGGGGCATCCCCCATCAGCCCAGAGGGGTACCGGCTTCCCGGTTCCCCCCTTCTGGTCCCTCCCTACCTCGCCCTCCCTCGTCCCCGGTAATTCCGGTATTCGTTATGTGTGCCGGGCGCTACGCTAAACGCTGGGGTGGATCCAAGCAAAGCGAGTTGGACAGAGTCCCCGTCCCACAGGGGGCTCACGGTCTTAATCCCCATTTTACAGATGAGGAAACTGAGGCCCAGAGAAGTGATTTGCCCAAGCTCACACAGCCAAGTGGCGGGGTCGGGATTAGAACCCAAGCCCTTTTGACTCCCAGGTCCGTGCTCTATCCACTACGCTGCTTCTCCGGATCCCCTTCTCCTTTACCCTGCCCGCCTCGCTGTGTCCGGAATCTGCCCCCCTCCCCCCGCTCATTCGACCTGCCTCGGCGGGCCCAGTGCCCACCCGCGGGGGCGAAACTCACTTTTCCACATACGGGTTCTTGGTGGTGCCCAGCGAGTAAATGCTGCACAGAGTCCGATAGCAGGACACCTGGACGTCGTCCACTGGGGAAGGGGAAGTGGGGTCACCGGGATCCCCGGCGCAGGGGCTCCGAGACCTCTGACTGGGCCTCAAGAAGCCCCGGAGGACGAGTAACTCTAAAAGACGTCCCCAGGGGGGCGAGAGTCCTTTTTTTTTTAATGATATCTGTTAAGCGCTTACTACGTGTCGGGGACTTTTTCATTCAATTGTAATCATCATCATCATGGTATTTGTTAAGCGCTTACTATGGGCCAAGCACCGTTCTAAGCGCTGGGGTAGATACAAGGTTACGTTGTCCCACGTGGGACTCACACTTTTAATCCCCATTTTCCAGATGAGGTAACGGAGGCACCGAGAAGTTAAGTGACTTGCCCAAGGTCACACAGCAGACAAGTAGCGGAGCGGGGATGATAATAATGGTATTTGTTAAGCGCTTACTATGTGCCATGCAGTGTACTAAGCGCTTGGGAGAATACAATACAGTGGACAGACACGTTCCCGACCCACAACGGGTTTACAGTCTAGAAGGGCACGATATTAAACGCCGGGGTAGACAGAAGCTAATCCGGTTGGACACAGTCCCCGTCCCACATGGGGCTCACAGTCCTACTCCCCATTTTCCAGATGAGGGAACTACGGCCCAGTGAAGTGACTTGCCCAAGGTCACCCAGCAAGCAAGTGGCGGAGCCGGGATTAGAACCCAGGTCCTTGGGACTCTCAGGCCCGGGCCGTAGCCACTAGACCACGCCGCTTCTCAAGGTGAGAGCAAGAGCACCCTCAGTGACCTTCCTCCCCCTTCCAGTCCTCTCCTCCGTCCTCCCCTCGGACCCCCCCCCCCAACGACCCCAGCCCTCTGGTCCTCCCTCCCCCTCCCCGGCTCACGTATGACATCGTCCCCGAACTGGTGCTGGGCGATGTGCTGGAAGAGGGAGGTGAGGACCGGGAGAAGGGCCACGGTGGTGTAGGTGAGGTTCTGCCCGACCCCCTTGACCTGGGTCCGCGCCTGGGACACCTTCCCCAGCTTCAGGTTCTCCACCATCTTCTCGATGTCCTCGGAGGCGCTCTCGAAGAAGGAGCGCAGCCCGGCCTTGACGATCTCCGGCCCCGACTTCATCACCGTCCTGCGCGGGGTGGGTGGGTGGGTCAGGTCAGGCCGGAGAGGGTCCGGGGTGGGGGTCGGAGGGGTCGGGGGGGGCTCACTCACCGGGCGTCCAAGGAGCGGGCGAGGATGTGGAGACAGTTGACCACGGCCGGAGCGTCCGTCCCTGGGGGTGGGGGGCAGGATAAAAGGGCTGAGTTTGAGGGGGCGGGGGGCGGAGCTGCCCCACATCCCGCATAGACCCCGTGCGCCGGAGAGGGGACGGAGCGGGTGGACCTTTGGAAACGGGCCGGGCACAGGAGGGTGGACAGTGAGCCGGATACAAAGGGTGGTCCCCGGGAGAAGACCCCCTCCTGGAACCCCTCGCCCCAAACCCAGAAGATCCATCCGTGCCCCCTTTCCTCATCCCCGCTCCCAGCCCCACATCACTTATATCCCTATCATTTATTCATTTCTATCGATATCTGTCTCCCCCTCTAGACTGCAATAATAATATGCGGTATCTATTAAGCGCTTACTATGTGCCAGACACTGTGGATACAAGCAAAGCAGGTCGGATAGAGTCCCCGTCCCACATGGAGCTGACAGTCTTAATCCCCATTTTCCAGATGAGGAAACTGAGGCACAGAGAAGTGAAGTGGCTTGTCCAAGGGCACAGAGCAGACACGCGGCGGTCGGGATTAGAACCCGTGACCTTCTGACTCCCAGGCCCGTGTTCTATCCACTACCAGTGGGCAGGGAACGTGTCTGTTACATTGCTCTGTTGTACTCTCCCAAGCGCTTAGTACAGTTGCTCTGCACACGGTAAGCGCTCAATAAATGCGACTGAATGAACGAATGAGGGGGGCGGGCGGAGGGCTTACCGAAGAGAGAGACTCGGTGGCGAACCAGGGCGGCCAGTTTACAGAACAGACTGGAGGGACAGAGGGACATAGAAGGAGAAAGGACGGTGGAGGGCAGGAAGAGGGAGTGGGGGGCGAGGTGGGGAGGGCAGAGGAAGTGGGGAAAAGGGGGTTGGGGGAGGAAGAAAGAGCAGGGGAGGGAAAGAGCCGCGGTGACCCTACCCCCTTTCCAAAGGACAGTCGGGAAATGGGGGAACCAGACTCGGAGCCCCAGGCCAGGCTGATGGGAAAGAGGGAATTGGGGGGGGGGAGGGGGGTGTCAAGGGGTCAGAGGTCCCAGTCGTCCCCACCTGGTGAGCATCTCCTTCTCCTTGTTGGAGGCGTGGCCGCCACTGCCCAGCACCTTGGCTGGCGTGGACAGGAAGTAGAGGCAGTGATTGGTGAAATATTGACTGATGAGCGGCAGTAGGATCTGGGGGGTGGAGGTGGGGGGGTGAGTCGGGGTCCCCTCCCCCTCCGCAGCAGCCCGGGGGAGGGGGGCCCCACAGCCAGCGGATGGGGACGCTGGGTCTTGACCTTGACCCGCAGATCTCCCCTCTCCCCCGGCCCCATCCCCGCCACCCCCTGACCTTGGCAAAAAACTTGATCTCTTGCTCATGAGGCGACTTCTCCACTCGGCCGCTGCTCACCACGGCCTCTGGGGGGAGGGGTCGGGAGAGAGGGGGTCAGGGGTCAGGGGGGACCCTCGGGATACCCGGTAAGGACCCGAGCTCGGCCTGAAGCAGAGGCGGCGGGGAAGGGGGCACAATCCGCTCTTGGTTGACGGCTGCGTAGAAGAGGAGCGACTCCCCAACTGGGCAATTAAGCCCAATTAAGCTAATTAGCACCCGCCCTCCGAAGATCCTAAAACCAACTGCCACTAGAGTAGCAAATTAATTAGCGTTTCCTTCTCTTTGAGTGATTTTCAATTGGCTTGTTCCTTTATTCCAAACGAGGTGTGCGTGTCTGTGCCTGAGTTGAGAGAGCGCCTTGTTTCTGTTTTGAAATGGTACTTATTAAACGCTTACTCTGCCAGGCACTGGACTGAGCGTTGGGGCAGCTACAAGCTAATCAGGTTGGACCCAGTCCCTGGCCCACCTGAGGTTCACAGTCTTAATCCCCGTTTTCCAGATGAGCTAACCGAGGCCCAGAGAAGTAAAGTGACTTGCCCAAGATCACACAGCCTACACGTGGCCGGGTGGGATTAGGACCCAGGTCTTTTTGACTCCCAGGCCTGTGCTCGATCCCCTAGGCCACGCTGCTTCTCTCGGTTTCTCCTGGACTTCCCCAAGCGCTTAGTGGAGTGCTCTGCACTCAGTAAGAGCTCAATAAAGAGCATCAGTCGAGCCTGGGAGTTTGCAGGGGATCCGAAACACTGGGGGAGAAATAGCAGCGGGGATGGTTCGGGCAGTGCAGAGCAGGCAGGTGAGAGTGGGGAGGGGGGAAGAGGAGGGAGGAGGGGGCTGAAACTTCAAAAGGGTGAGGCAGAGACAGCTCTCCTGGGACTTGGGTATCTCGGCGTGCCCAGCCGGGCCCGGTTGCTGTGGGAAGGGTCCCGGGAGGGAGAGGGGGGCTTTTGGAGGGGTCCCGGGCTTCAATAATGCGTACCCAAGTGGGCAATGAATTCCTGGGAAATGTCCATCCAACGCAGAAGCTGCTGCAGGAAACTGAAGGCAAAGCGCTTCTCGATAGAGGAAGTGTCCAGCTCCATATCCTTCAGACCCCTGGACGAGAAGGATTAGGAAAGACGGAGGGGGCGGGGGTGTTATTCATTCAATTGTATTTACTGAGTACTTACTATGCGCGCAGCACTGTTCTAAGCACTGGGAAGAATACAATATAACAATAAACAGACACGTTCCCTGCCCACCACAGTTTACAGTTGTTTGCATTAGAGAAAGAAACAATCATAAACACCTTGTCAGTTTCAGAATAAGTGCCGGGAGACAGACGAGGTCTCTGATTGGCAAATACCTATTTTTTTTAGTCACCACCATTCAACTAGGTACATATGGTAAGGGTGGGCACTTCTCGCCTCCCACTTCTCCACTCCGGCCCTTCCCCATTCCCTCCCAGTTTGGCCCACCTGTCTTCCCAGCCCCGTCCCCTGTCCGTTTTGTCGTTTCCCCCCCAGCCCCCCGCTGCTGACCGGGTGACGGCGTAACCGTTCATCTGTAGGAATTTGAGTAGTTCCTGGGCCTTCTCGCGGTCGCGAGCCTTCTCCTTGGCCGTCAGGGTGTCGTAGGGGACCAGCAGCGGGTGGGTGCCCCCGCCTAGGTGGAAGAGGGAGGAAGAGATGAGTTAGGAAGGGGTGGCCTGAGCGGTCCGCTCAGAAGGTCTCAGGTTGGAGGGAGGATTTGATGACGGTTGTTGTATTTGGTAAGAGTCTACTACGTCCCGAGCGCCGTCCTAAGCACTGAGGTAGATACAAGGTAATCTGGTCAGGCACAATCCCTTTCCCACTCGAGGCTCCCAGGCTAAGGAGGAGAGAGAACAGGGTGTGAATCGACATTTTACGGATGAGAAAATAAAGACACATAGGAGTGAAATGACTGGCCCCCGATCGCCCGGGGAGGCAAGGGGCAGAGCTGGGATTAGAACTCAGGTCTCCCAACTCCCAGCCCCGTGGTCTTTCCATTAGGCCTCACCGCTTTGAGGGAGTGGGGTGGCCGGGGGGGGGGGAGATCTGAGAGTCTGGAGTGATCAGGTAAGAATGAGGAACAAAAGAAAACCCAGGAAGAAGAGATGGGGAAGAAAGGGGAGAGGAGGAGAGGGCAGAAGGGAGAGAAGAGAAGGGGAGAGGAAGGAAGGGGAAGGAAGGGAAGGGGAAGGGATAGAGGATAGGAAAAGTGGAGAGGATGAGGGGACAGGGAGAGGAAGAGAGGAAGGAGAGAAGAAGAGGGAAAAGGAGGGGAGGGGAGGACAGGGAGTCTCACCTTTGGCCTCCAGCTCCAGCTTCTTCTTGCGTCCCCAAGTGTTGTGATAATTCTCTGCCAGCTGCTCAGCCATGGCCTGGGGAGAAACCGGCCTTAGCCATTGCCCTCTCCTCCATGCCTCTTCTCCCACCCCCCTCCCCTCTGGCCTTCCTCGGGTCAGAGGTAACTGGGGTCAGGGCCAAGGGTTAGGAGGTGGAGGAGCAGGAGGAAGATTCCTGCAGGAGGGTGGAGGGAATCGAGGCATCAATCAGTCAGTGGGTGTTTACTGGTCCCCCATTGGGTGAAACACTGTGTTTATATACTGGTAAAACGGAGCACAAGAAGTTGACCCTCGAATAATAATAAAAATAATGATATTTGTTAAGCACTTACTACGTGCTGAGCACTGTTCTAAACGCTGGGGTAGATACAGGGTAATCAGATTGTCCCACGTGAGGCTCACATTTTTTAATCTCCATTTTTACAGATGAGGTAACGGAGGCCCAGAGAAGTTGTGACTTGCCCAAGGTCACACAGCAGACAAGTGGCGGAGCTGGGATTGTAACCCGCGACCTCTGACTCCTAAGCCTGAGCTCTTTCTACTCGGCCACGCTGCTTCTCTGTGATGATCAGCAGGAATATGGGGAGGGGTTGGGGGGGATCTCACCTGCAGCTCCCGGGACAGGGTGACAGTAGAGAGATCGACGGGCTGTGGATTGTAGCCATGGCTGGGGTCATAGGTAGCCTGAGAATGGTAGTCAGGGGGTCAGGAAGTCAGGAATTCTAAGGCAGCCCCCACGCCACACTCATCCTCCTCCCCCGGCCTTACCACCTGAGCATTCTGGGAGATCTTGCGTGTCTTCGTCTTCTTTTCGCCTTTTTCCTCCTCCCCCTCCCGGGCTTTCTCCACTGTCCACTCCCACGCGATCATGGCTTTGAGAGATTCCTTGATGGGCCATCGGTAGATCTCCTTGTCCTGGGGTCGGCCAACCAGCGGGGAGGGGGGTCAGCCAGGGGGAGCTGGGCCCTGACCTGACCCAGCCCACAGCTTGCCCTGGTGGTTCCGTGGAGCGCTCCCCACCTGGGGACGGGAGCCCGGAACCAGAGGGAAAAGTTGGGGGGCAGATGGTGGGGGGGTCTGTTTAGGGGAACTCAGGTGGGTAAGGAGATGGGGAATCAGGTTCACCCAGGATAGGTCAAGGGTCAGGGGCCAGAGGCAAATACTGAGGATCAAGAGCAGGGAGTCAGAGGCCTGGATCAGGGTCAGGGCTTCGGGGTCGGGGGCAGAGGCCATATTTGGGGGGTTGGGGGGCGGAAGGGGGCCTGGGCCAGGAGGGGATCCGGGCACTGGCGGGCACCTTTTCAGAGAAGGTCTTGTAGGGCCGCAGCATGTGATGAGTCTTGGCGTCCTCGTCAATGTTCTCCCCAAATGACCAATTGTTCTGGATCTGGGGGGACATAGGGGCAGGGGGAGGAGACCGGGTTCCAGGGCCGCGAAGGACTCATTTGAGGCCGGTGATGCCGGAGGACTACCAATGGAGACAGACAACCCGGGGACGAGGTGCTCGCCCATACCTTGTCGAACGCCCATTTCTCGTGGGTGTACTCTGCGTACTTGTTGATGAACGAATCCAGCTTCTCTGGGATGATCACACTGGGGAAAGAGGGGAGGGGGCCGGGCGAGGAGCCAGGGGTGGGGAGGAGGTCAGGGGAGTGAGGCTCTGACAACCCCAAAGGCTCTGCCTGCCTCCCAGGCCCCGACCCCCAGATCATCGAGCCCCTCACATCGGCTCTGATCCGCTGTCCCGCCCCCCCCACCCTGGCTCCAGCCCCACCATCCCACCCCCTGCCTCTCACTTGAGCGTCTCCACGGGTTTGGGGTCGAAGTTTCCCTCGGCATCCACACTGGCCTTCTTCTCAGTCTTGGAGGAGTAGGAGGCGTCGACGTAGTCGGGGGGCAGAGCGCCCGCGATGGCACACAGGCAGGGCATGGCGATGCGGTACAGCTCGGCGTCGAACTTCTGCGTGGGGGGCAGGGGCACAGCTCCATCGACCCCCCACGATCCCGCCCCCCTCGGTTTCCCTTCGGCCCCCAAGCCCTACCTTGTGAGCCAGAGACTCAAAGATCCCCCAGAAGAGCTTGCGGGTGAGGTGCAGCTCCTCCTCCGAGGTGACCCCGAAGTTGGCCCAGCCCGTAGGGAGGCAGTAATACTTCCAGCAGCGCTCGTAGTGATTGGTCAGCAGCTGCAGGGGAGACCACAAGCCAGGATGAGGTTATTTATATATATAAATATCTCTCTATATACATATATAGATAGATATATATATATATATACCTGGTAAGCATTTATTATGTGCCAGGGACTGTACAAAGCACTGACAGAAACAGGATAACCAGGTTGAACAGTTTTGTCCCATATGAGGCTCACGGTCTTAATCCCCATTTTACAGATGAGGTAACTGAGGCACAGAGAAGTGACTTGCCCGCATTAGAATGCAGGTCCTTCTTACTCCCAGGCCTGTGGTCTAGCCAACAGGCCATGTTGTTTTATTATAGGCAAATCACAGGCAGAACTCGGCTTGTCTCTAGACTTAAGCTCCTTGTGGGCAGAGAATAAATATGTCTCCAAATTCTGTTGTATGGTACTCTCCCAAGGGCTTAGAACAGTGCTCTGCACACGGTGAGCGCTCAATAAATATAACTGGCCGATCGATTGATTGGAGGCGTATGGGGAAATAGGAGGATGTTTAGGGGTCAAACCGAAAACTAGGGAATTGAGGAGGGCGGGACCCCTCTCCCCCCTCCCTGCCCGCTCCGGGGCTCACTTTAAGGGGCATCTTGGCAAACTCGTTGAGGATGGGCACGTCGAACACGAGGCGTCGCAGCAGGTGCTGGAGCATGGACGGCCGGATGTACCTGTGCCCGGGAGGACGGTTTGGCCTTGGCACCGGGACAAAAGGCCCTCTCCCCCCCCCCGGGATCCAGGACAATCCAACTCCCGACCTTGGCCCTCCACCTGCCCTTCTGTGCTCTGTCGCCCGGCATCTGGCCCCCATGCATCCCCATGCCCAGCCCCAGGGCACACTTCCCCAGAAAATAATAATAATAATAATGGTATTTGTTTAGTGTTTACTATGTATCAAGCACTGTTCTAAACGTTAGGGTAGATCAAGGTAATCGGGTTGCTCCCTGCGTATCCCCAGCATCCAGCCCTCGCACCCTCAGTTGACCTTCTTTCCCAGCAGGGCGTGGGTCCCCTCCTTGCGCTCCCACACCCCCCGCACCGTGCACCCTCAGTCGGCCCCCTCCTCCCCGCAGGCCCCGACCTGCAGAGGGCCATGAGGCAGTCCTCGATGACGTCGCGCTGCGCCTTGGTGAGCGAGCGGCCTCGGGACAGGCGGTAGATGGTGTGCAGCATGGAGTCCACCATGATGGCGCGGTGCTCGGTGCCGGCGAACAGCGGGGCGCACTTGGTGATCAGGGGCAGCACCGCCAGGCTCAGGTAGCGGTTCAAGGCCAGGGCCATCTCCGTTGTGCTGAACGCCGCCTGGGGCCAAGACGGGGCAGTCGGGACCCTCAGAGCCCGGACCCCCTCCACCCCCTCCCCGACCTGGTTCCGCCCCTCACCATCCTGCCCCGGCCTTGTCCCTCACTGTCGTCCCCCACCCCCATCCTTGTCTTGGTCTTGCCCTGTCCTGTCCCCACCGGGGCCTCCCTATCCTGGCCCCGCCCCTCCCTCCTCCTGCTCTACCCCCTTCCCTGCCCCACAGCACTTGTGTATATTTGTACATATTTATTACTCTATTTTATTAATGATATGTATATAGCTATAATTCTATTGATCTATTTTTGATGCTGTTGATGCCTGTCTACTTGTTTTGTTTTGTTGTCTGTCTCCCCCTTCTAGACCATGAGCCCGTGTTTGGGTAGGGATTGTCTTTGTTGCCGAAATGTTCTTTCCAAGCACCTAGAACAGTGCCCTGCACCCAGTAAGCGCTCAGTAAATACGATTGAATGAGTGAGTGATTGAATATCCAAACCCCTCTCGGTCCCGGCCTCTCCCTTCCCTGTCCCGGCCCCGTCCCTCACCGTGTCCAGCGAGGCCGCGGCCCGCATGTCGGGCAGGAAGCCGACCTCCAGTACGTGCAGCAGGAAGTCCTGGCTGTCGATGCCGTACACCCGGTCGAGGAAGAGGACCATGGGCGCCTTGTGGTCGGGCACGAAGCTGGCCGACATGCGGGGCTCCACCGTGTTCCCGTCTGGAGGAGGGTCGGCCCGTCATCACCGCCACCTCCACGCAGCCCCCGGGGAATCCCAGGGATGGAAAAGGGGACCGGGGGGAAGGGGGCCATCAAGCCAGTCCCCTGCCCTGCCCTTCCATAGCCGGGCCTCGGTCCCGCCCCAGGCCCCAACCGGCCGGGCGTGGGTTTTTTGGGGTGGGAGGTCCCGCAAGGCCCCCGGTCGGCACTCACGCACCCTTGCCAAAGGCGGGGATCTGCAGCGGGAGGCTGATGACGCCCACCAGGTCCTCCAGCGGCACCAGGGAGCGCAGGATGGCCCGGATCCGCAGCGCTTCGCCCTTCCCGGCCTGGATCAGCTGTGGGGCGCGGGCGCGGGGTCACCAGAGGGGCTCGGGGGCAGGCGGAGGGCCGGAGGGGAGCTAGGGGGAGGGCAGCGGGGGCCGCGGGGTTCAGGCCCCCAGGGTGGAGGGGGCGCCCCGTTTTCCCCCTCCCTCCCATCCCCGGGGCCTCACATGCATCTCGGGGGCGCAGCGGCCCAGCAGGTCAATGAGGGCCGCGTAGAAGGACATGATGGCGTTCCCCAGGTGGACGCGGTTCTCCTCTGGTGCCTCTTCCCCGCCAAAGCTGTGGGCACAGAACGGGGGAGTCGCTGTGGGCGCAGGAGAATGGGCGGGGATGCCACTGTAGGCAGGGGAGAACAGGGGAAGCCACTGTGGGAAGAGGACAGGGGACACGCTCAGGGCAGAGGAGAACTGGGGGAGGCACTCTGGGCACAGGATGGGGGAGCCGCTGTGCCCACAGAACAGGGGAACTACTGTAGGCATTGGAGAACGAGGGGAGCCACTGTGCCCACAGAACGGGAAAGTCGTTCTGGGCATAGGAGAACTGGGGGAGTCACTGTGCCCACAGAATGGGGGAGTCGCTGTGGACATACGAGAACGGGGGGAGCCACTGTGGGCACAAAACAGGGGAGTTGCTGTGCCTACAGAACGGGGCAGCGACTATGGGTATAGGAGAACGGAGGGAGCCACTGTGAGCAGAGAAAAGGGAAGACGCTGTGCCCACAAAAAGGGGAATGTCAGTGGGCACAGACCTTTGAGGGCCCATTGTTGGGTAGGGATTGTTTCTGTTGCCGAATTGGGCCTTCTAAGCCCTTAGTACAGTGTTTTGCACACAGTACGCGCTCAATAAATACGATTGAATGAATGAATGAAAGGAGCCGCTGTGAGCACAGAGAGGGGAAGTCGCTGTGCCCATACAATAAGGAAATGGCTGTGGGCACAGACCCAAGGAGCTGCTTTGGGCAAAGAATGGGAGAGCCGCTGTGAACATAGGAGAACGGGGGGAAGCCACTGGGGGGAGAGATTGGGAGAGCAGCCGTGCCCACAGAACGGGGGAGCGGCTGTGGGCAAAGGAGAATGGGGAGCTGGGCAACAGGGGGAAGTTCTCTCGGGCCCAGGCTGTGTCCGAGCTTAACGAAAATCAATCGGGGCTAAGAGATCGGGAACTTAATAATAATTATAGCATTCTGGGGGCACTTGCTATGTGCCAGGCACTGTGCTGAGCGCTGGGATGGATGCAAGCAGATCTGGTTGGGTGCGGTCCCTCCCCCACGTGGGGCTCCCATTCTCAATCCCCAGGATTTAGCACAGTGCTTGGCATAGAAAAAGCTCTTCACACCCTACCAACTGGCTCCCAAAAAAAGAGATATCACATCGCCGTCACGATTTATTGGGCTTCTTGATTTTCTGTTAGGCAGGGCAAAATGGTTCCTTCCTATTTCAGGTGTGGCTGGTCTGGATGACTCAATCCTACGTTTTCTTAAAGAAACCCACTTTTCTGACTTCAGGGTCAGAATATTTAAGCGGGGCTCTTGCCTGTCACATGGCCCAGACCTCCCCTATGGACCGTGAGCTCGTTGTGGGCAGGGAATGTGTCTGTTATCTCTCCCAAGAGCTTAAGTCCAATGCTGGGCACAAGGTAAGTGCTCAATAAATAGGACTAAATGAATGTATAGGAGATGTAGTCGTCCATCCCAAGGGTCGGGGGAGGGTGGAAGGGGCCCGGGTCTCCGGGCGGGGGTGTCGGGGGCTTACTGCTCTCGCCGTCGGTCCTTGCGGTGGGTGGGTCCGTCGCGGGCCGGGTCCTCGGAGATGCGGATGGCCTCCTCCACGGCGGCAAGTAGGCCCGAGCCCCCCTCGCCCCGCAGTGCGGGCCCGAAGCATTCGGGTCTGCGGATCAGCAGCCGCACCACCACGTTGGCATTCTCCTCCACGCTCTCCCCTGGGGGCCAAGGGGGTGCGCGGGGTTAGGATCCCCCCCCCCAAAACGGCCCGGTTACCCCCAAGGCCCTCTCCGTTGCTTCTGCCCGGCCTCCACCCCGACTCTCCTCAGGATCCTCAATCTCTCCTTGTCGGCCACAACCAGAGTCTCCCCTTTCCTCTGCAGCCCACCCCGCTCCTCCTCCCTGGCCGGGCCTATCCCTCCCCCTAGGCAGCCCCTTCCCGACCGTCCCCCTACCGTTGACGAAGACGGCGAAGCGCAAGAAGTCGAGGTATCGCTCCCCGCCGCAGGGGTTCCAGCCGATGTCAGGGTAGCCCTTGGCCAGCAGCATGGGGCAACTCTGCAGCCCGCAACCGGCCAGATATGACACCACCTGAGGGGGCGAGGGGGACGGGAAGGGGTGAGCCTCGAGAATCCCCCCGCAAAGTCGGGAATACCGGCTCAGGCTCCACCGACCACTGCCGGTTTAGTGTGGGTGGGAGACCAGGGCCATGGGGTGAGGGGGGACTGAGGAGGGGGCCTCTGCAGGGAGAGGGCCGGGAGCGGGGGGTGTCATCCCTCCTCTCCCACCCCCTGGCCCACCCTCACACCTTCTCCAAGTCCTGCTCTTGCAGAGCCAGGGCCAGTTCGTTGTTGTCGATGACGGAGGCGGCGGCGACGTCCAGGGGTGTGGAGCCCCGCATGCCTGCGGATGGACAGATGGAGGTCAAGACCCGGGGGGTTGGGGGGCTTGACGACAGGGGCCCGAGATCCGGGGGGCTGGTGTTGGGACCCTGAGGGCTGGGGGGCTGGGAGCCGCGGGGCCGGGGGGGACCAGGCCGGAGCTGACCCAAGCCGATGCTGCTGTTCTCCAGCAGGTAGCTGAGGTGGTCAAACATGGAGCGCTGATTCTGGCGGCTGATGCGGCAGAAGTAGCAGAGGAAACGGCAGCAGCTGGTCACCATCTTGGGGAAGCGGATCTCCTGGGGTGGAGAGGGGCGAGGGATTTAGTTCTATTAATGTCCGCCTCCCCCCGCAACCGGACTGGAAGCTCGTCGTGAAGAGGGAATGTGACTGTTTATTGCTGTACTCTCTCGAGCGCTTAGTCCAATCCTCCACACAGAGTAAGCGCTCAATAAATGCAATCGAACCAACGAATGAACGACAGTGCGGTCCTCCAGTCCTTGGCAGCGGGAGGTTGCTACCTGGGACGCCCCGCCCTGGCCCAGCCAGACCCACCTTGGACTCTCCGCCCCCGAGGACGTTGACCATGACCTCCATGACCGTCTCGTGCATGCCCAGGGCCCGCATCAGGTTGGGGTGCTGGTAGAACACTTTGTTGTTCATGATGTTCCTAAGGGGAGGGGGGAAAGGAAGGGGGAGATGGCAGGGGTCAGAGGTCAGCCGCTGTAGGACGCCCTCTCCACTTGAGAAGGTGGCTTTTGAAGCCCCAGCTGAGCCTTTTCTTGGTCACAGCTGTATTTATTGTCACCCTTATCTTTAATATTTTTCTATATAAATATCCCCTAGGTACAAATGTGTAATAATTGTGGTATTGTTAAGCGCTTACCATGTACCAGACACCGAACTCATCGCTGGGGTGGATACAAGCAAATCAGGTTGGACACAGTCCCTGTCCCACATGGGGCTCCCAGTCTCAATCCCCATTTTACAGATGAGGGAACTGAGAACCAGAGAAAGTGAAGTGACTTGCCCAGTGACACACACAGCAGACAAGTGGTGGAGCCGGGTTTAGGAACCCAGATCAATTTTTATATATTGGTACTTGTTAGACTTCCTCTGTATCAAGCACTGTTCTAAGCACTAGGGTAGGTAATAATAATAATAATGATGACGTTGGTATTTGTTAAGCGCTTACTATGTGCCGAGCACTGTTCTAAGCGCTGGGGTAGACAGAGGGGAATCAGGTTGTCCCACGTGGGGCTCACATTTTTTAATCTCCATTTTTACAGATGAGGTAACGGAGGCACAGAGAAGTTGTGACTTGCCCAAGGTCACACAGCACACAAGTGGCGGAGCTGGGATTATAACCCGCGATCTCTGACTCCAAAGCCCGTGCTCTTTCCACTGAGCCATGCTGTATGAGTTAGTCTTTCACTAGGCCACAGTACTATTTTTGTTCTTCCTTTCCTACCCCCTCCCCATTCTATTTCTTCTCTACATCACCTAGGCACTCGAGACCATATCCGGCTAAGCGTTTAGGTACTTACCTCACCCCTTCTCCCCACATTGCTCGTGTACAAATCTTTAAACTCAGTTCCTTCCCTTACCTATAAACCTATTTTAGTGTCTGTCTCTCCTCTGCTAGGTGGTAAGCTCCTTGAGGGCCAGGACTGTGCTCTCCCAAGCACCCATCAAGGCGCTCCGCACAGACTAAGCCCTCAATAAATACTATTGGCTGAATGATAAGCGTGTGCACCCCATGGGGGACAGGGACTGTGTCTGATCTGATTGCCTTTCAGCACGAAATACAGTGCTTGGCCATTAGCAAGCTCTTAACAAATATTGCAATGATTATTAATCCATCAATCAATGGTATTCATTAAGGGCCTACCGTCTGCAGAGGATGGAACTAAGAGCTTGGAAGAGTAAAATACACCAAGAGATTTGGTAGGCATGCTCCCTGCCGGCAAGGAGCTTAAATAATAATAATAATTATTATTATTATTAAGTCCCTTGAGGGCCAAGGGCCAATCTAAATCTCATCCATGTGTTTCTTTCGCCCTGCTTTGCATATAGTAAGCCCTAATAAACCCTTTTATCATTAATATGGCTACAACTACTAGTGGCGCTCACTGTTACCACTGATTATAATATTAATAATAATGACGGTATTTGTTAAGCGCTTACTATGCGCCAAGCACTGTCCTAAGCGCCGGGGTAGGTACAAGATGATCAGGTTGGACACAGTCCACGTGGGGCTCACAGTCTTGATCCCCCTTTTACAGGTGAGGTAACTGAGACCCGGAGAAGTGAAGTGACTTGCCCGCACAGCGGACAAGCGGCAGAGCCGGAACTAAGACCCACGACCTTGTGATTCCCGGGCCCGTGCTCGATCCAGTACGCCACACCGCTAGTACTGTTACTATTCCAACTATTAAAACCCCGGGCCTCTGCTGCTCACCTCCTCACCGTGCCTCGTTCTCACCTGCCCCGCCATCGACCCCTGGTCCACGTCCTACCGCTGACCTGGAACGTCCTCCCGCCTCACGTCCGCCAGACTAACTCTCTTGCCCTCTTCAAAGCCCTCCTGAGGGCTCACCTCTTCCAGGAGGCCCTTCCTTTTCCTCCGCCCCTCCTCCCCTCCCCATCCCCCCTCCTCCTTCCCTCTGCTCTACCCCCTTCCCCTCCCCTCAGTACTTGTGTATGTTTATATATATTAGTTATTACTCCAATTCTTTTATTAATGATGTGTCTACATCTATGATTGTCTTGATCTATTTTGAGGGTAGTGATGCCTGACTACTTGTTTTGTTTTGCCACCTCTCTCCCCCGTTTAGACCATGGGCCCGTTGTTGGGCAGGATCGTCTCTCTCTGTGGCCAGCCTGTCCATTCCAAGCGCTTAGTACAGTGCTCTGCACACGGTGAATGCTCAATAAATACGATTGAATGAATGAATTAGTACCACTACAACCTGCTCGTACTACCTCTAATATTTTTACTATTTGGTACTGTCACAACTATTTGTATTATTATAACTGTTTATAAAAATTATAATTATGGTACTTGTTAAGCAATCACTACACGCCAAGCACCGTTCCAAGCACTGGGGTAAGATACAAGTTAATCAAGTTGGACACAGTCCCCGTCCCACATTGGGCTCACACTCCTAATCCCCCTTTTTTACAGATGAGGTAAACTGAAGCCCAGAGAAATGACTTGTCCAAGATCACACAGCAGATAAGTCTGTACCACTACGAGTACTGTTAGGAAGCCAGTGGTTGAGGAACCAGAAGCCAAGGGCAGGAGACCTAACAGCCAGGTGTCAGGGGCGAAGAGGCAGAGCGCGGGATGGCAGAAACCGCGCGCCCGCATGTGGGGAGGCGACGGTCAGGCGGTCGAGAACCAGATGACCTCCCTCTTCCCCCCAAGACCCGGAGCTCTGGGACGGGGCGGCTGCCTACCCGATGCTCTGGATCATGAGGTTCTCCTCCTGGGGTCCCATCTGCACGATGAGCAGGGAGCGGATCTGGCCCAGGCTCTCCAGGAGGCTCATGGTGTCGTCCACGGAGCCGGCGGAGATGGTGTAGGCGCGGGGCAGGGCCCGCAGCACCTCCCCGACGCCGTCGTACTGGCGGTGCAGGAGACTGAACATGGCCCGCACCAGCTCCGGGCTCTGGATGAAGGCCTCCCGAGCCCAGTGCACCATGGTGTGCGAAATCAGCTCCTGCAGGGAGGCTGGGGACCAGATACGGGGCGGCACCGTCAGTATCGGGGGTCCGGGGGAGGGGGAGCGACGCAGCTCCGGGACCGGCCCGGCTCTGCCCCCGCCAGCCCCCCACACACTCTGCCCTTTTTTGTTCCTTTTCGATGGTATCTGCTGAGCGCTTACTAGGTGCCAGGCTGAGTGCTGAGATAGATGCAAGGTAACCAAGTTGGACACAGTCCCTGTCCCACATAATCTTACTCTCCATTTTACAGATAAGATAACTGAGACACAGAGAAGTTAAGCCACTTGCCCAAGGTCGCATAGCAGACAACTGGCTGAGCTGGAATTAGAACCCTGGTCCTTCTGACTCCCAGGACGGGACTCTATTCACTAGGCCACGCTGCTTCAGATGAGGGAACTGAGGCACGCAGGAGTGAAATGACTTGCCCAAAGTCACACAGCAGACAAGGGGAAGAGAACCCAGGTCCTCTGACGCCCAGGCTCTTTCCACTAGGTCTGGCTGCTCCTCACTTCTCTTCTCACCCTGCACTGTCTTGGAGCAGATGAGCGGGCAGGCGGAAAGTGGGGTCTGACCATGCCCACCGCCCGCCAGGGCTTGCTGTCCTTGGGGGTCCCCTTTGCCGTCGCCTTTCCCTGTCCACCCGCCCCGCTCACTAGGCTTGGGTTCCTCCTGGGCCGGCTCCTCTTCTTGCTCCGGTTCCTTCTTCTTCACCAGTTTCACCTTCTCCAGGAGGCTGAGCAGCCGACCGCCCAGGGAGCTCTCCTCCTCCTGCTCCTCTTCCTCCCCCTGCAGCTGCACACCTGAGAGCCGGAGCCAGGGCACCGAGAGGAAGGGGACAGGGATGAGAGGAGCAGAGCGTCAAGGGCCTGGGAGAGGGCTGGAGACAGGAGACGGGGCCGAGCGGCAGAATAATGATAGTAACTGCGGTATTTGTTAAGCCCTCACTTATTAAACGCTGGGGTGGATACCAGCAGATCACGTTGGACACAGTCCCTGTCCCACCTGAGGCTCACAGTCTGAATCCTCATTTTACAGATGAGGTAAGTGAGGTACAGAGAAAGTGAAGTGACTTGCCCACGGTCACCCAACAGGTAGGTGGCGGCGGATTAGAACCCGCGACCTCTGACTCTCAGGCCCGAGCTCTGTCCAGGAGGCCACGCTGGGAAAGGGGCGGGAGCTGAGGCGGGTCGTATGACCGGGGTGGAGTCGAGCGGCAGACGGGCGTGGAGGAAAGAGGAGGGGTAGGGGGTCGCGGGGTCGAATGGTAGAGGGGGATGAGGCCGGGTTCGGACGGGAGGGGGTGGAGCGGGGGTTGGGGGTCAAGCTGCGGGCGGCAGCAGGGGCAGGGCCTAGCTGCGGAGGGCGGCGGGACTTGGGGAGGATGGGCTATCGGGGGTGGGGGCCTGGGGACGGGGGTGGGACCTGGGGGTCTGGGACGTGCCCAGGGCCGTGGCCTGAGGCTCACCACAGTGCGTCATCAGATCCTCGTGAAACTGCAGCAGGTCCTGGCGCACGTCGTCGGGCACCGGACAGTCCTCCTCGTCCGCGCCCCCCTTGAAGTGCAGCAGCATGTTGATCTGCGGGGCGGGGGGCGGGGAGGGGCCGTGGTCAGGGCCACGGCTGGGGGTCCCTGACCCCCAAACCCCTAGGCCCCTCCCCGTCCCTCCCGGCCTCCACCTGCTCCTGGGGCGGCGAACGGAACTCGCGGGTGCGGCGGGCCGTCTCGGCGGCCGACATGGTGAAGGCCATCATGAGCTGCCCGTAGCGGCCGCGCTGGTTGGCCTGCAGCCGCTCCACGTAGCTCTCCGAGAAGGCGATCAGGGCCTCCACGCGGTGCTGCAGCTCCTGGTCGCAGAAATACTCCAGGAGGTGGCACATCTGCGGGGGCACAGGGCGCCGCCAGGGTATCAGAGTCGCATTCTCCCTCCCCGCCCCACCCCGCGCTGAGCACAGCTCCGAGAGCCCAAACCGAAGCAAGAGGGATCCGGATCAGACCCGCGGAAGGACTGCCCCGTGGGCCGGGGACGTCCCCGTCCTCTAGAAATCTCTCTCTTTTTAACGATACTTGGTAACCGCTCAGTATGAGTCTGGCACTGTACTGAGCGCTGGGGTAGATGCAAGGTGAGCAGGTTGGACCCAATCCGTGTCCCACGTGGGGCGCACGGTCTTGATCCCCCTTTTACAGATGAGGTAACGGAGATGCAGAGAAGTGAAGTGACTTGCCCACGGTCACACCGCGGACACGTGGCGGAGCCGGGATTAGAACCCAGGTCCTCCGGCTCCCAGGCCCGCACCGGATCCCCTAGGCCACGCCGTCTCTCATCTTCCTTTCTAGGCCGCCCTGGCTTGAGGCGGGGGGGACGGGTGGTGGTACCCAAGTGACCCTTGACCGCTCGCACCTGCAGCTTGACGGATTCGGGCAGTTTCATCTGCAGCAGCCCCTCCTCCAGCTCCTCCTCCTTCTCTTCCCCTCCTTCCTCCTCCTCCTTCTCGGCGTCCTCTTTCTCCTCTTCCTCCTCCTTCTCCTCGTCCTCCTCTTCCTCCTCCACCTCCTCCTCGTCCTCTTCTTCCTCCTCCTCCTCCTCCTCCTCCTCCTCCACCTCTTCCTCCTCGGGCTCGGCGAAGACGTCGGGCTCGATCATCCTCAGGATGTGTTTGACGTCGTCGTCGTCGAACACGCCCATGACCAGCAGGGCCGAGACCAGCTTGAGCACCGGCACGAACTGGAACTCGACGGAACCGCCCACGGGGTCCCGGGCGTGCTGGCCGCTCTCCCGCACGGCCTCGGTCAGCATGTGCAGGGCCTTGGCCTTGAGCACCTCGAGGGGCACGGCGGGGCTGAGCCGGGCCGAGGTCTCGCCCCCCGGGGCCGCCACGAAGCAGGGGGGCGCGAAGTGCAGGGGGGGGCGCAGGGAGGTGGACACACCCACGCCGGGCAGCCCGTGCCGTCCGCGCCCGGCCGGCGGGTACAGGGTGATGCCCTTGGTGGCGTCCGTCATGGGCACGATGAACTCGCCCTGCATGGAGCGGCGGGCGCGGCGGGCGCTCTCCAGGTGGATGGAGATGAGCAGGTCGTAGTAGCCAGCGCGCAGCAGGCCGGGCAGGTGGTGGTCCTCGATGGTGTGCAGCAGCTGCGCCTGGTCCACGTGGCTGCACAGTGCGTGAGCCACGCGGTTGTTGCCCAGCGCGCACACGGCGCAGTACAGACGCAGAGAGTGCGAGTGGAAGCGCTGCAGGTCCAGCCGCTCGGCCAGCTCCAGGATGTCGATGCACCTGGGCGGGGGGCGGCACTGAGTGCGGGGGCTCCAACCCGCGGGGGGCGGGGGGGGGAGAGCCAGACCACCCAGGGCCCGGAGGGAGGGCCGAGACCACCCGGCCATGAAAGGGAGGCAGAGATGGAAGAGGCAGGTGGGCACAGAATGAAAGGGAGGCGGAGACAGAGACGGCATGAAAGGCAGGGAGACAGAGAGACAGAGATAGAATGAAAGGGAGGGAGACAGAGAGACAGAGATAGAATGAAAGGGAGGGAGACGGAAGAGGCAGGAGACAGAGATAGAATGAAAGGGAGGCAGAGATGGGAAAAGTAGGTAGACAGAGATAGAGACAGAATATAAGGGAGGCAGAGACGGAAGAGGTAGGAGACGGAGTCAGAATGAAAGGGAAGCAGAGATGGAAGAGGTAGGGAGACAGAGATAGAGGCAGAATACAAGGGAGGCAGAGACAGAGAATGAAAGGGAGACGGAGATAGAGGTAGAATACAAGGGATGGAGAGACGGAAGAGGCAGGGAGTCAGAGAGACAGAGACAGAATGAAAGGGAGGCAGAAGCAGAGGTGTAGAAAGACACAGCGGCATAAGGAGAGACAGAGGCCGGCAGTCGGTGACCAAGAGGCTCCGGCCCACAGCGGAGGCGGACCCAGAGACCCGGAGACAGAGATGGGCTGGGGGAGATTTGGGGCGGGATGTAGGGACCCCGGGGCTGGGGGGATTAGTAGAGAGGTCTGGGGTGTCGTCGGGGAGGTCACCAGAGTGGTCGTGGGCAGAAAAGGTATTGTAGTCTCCCAAGCGCTTAGTCCAGTGCTCTGCACGCTGAATACATACGATTGAACGAATGAATGAAAGAGGACAGGAGTGGGGGGTTCCCAGGAGGGGTCAGGAGGTCAAAAAGAGAAGCTGAGGGGTGGGGGAGTCCTGGCTTAGCGTTGTGTGTGTTTGGGATGGAGCGGGGTCAGGGGTCAGGGCCGGGACGGACCGGTTCTCCTCGGGGATGTGCAGCGCCATCATGGTGAGCGGTTCCGTGCACTCGACGGCCCAGCCGAGTCGCTCGCTCTGGCGCTGCGTGTTGACGCGCAGGAACTGGTTGGGCATTCGGCTCCAGGTCACCGGCCGCAGCATCTGCACCACCAGGCGCGGCGGGCACTGGGGCACCGGGTTCTTCCGCTCGCTCAGGAACATGGCGGCCGACAGCGGCATGATGTTCTGGAGGCCGGGCAGCGGAGAGTGTGAGGGTAGGCCCGGCCCCCGGCCCCCAGACCCCAGACCCCCGGCCCCCCGCCCACCTTCAGCTTCCCCAGCTCGAACTGGACCAGGTTCTGGTTGGTGGGCAGCACGAAGACGGCAGGAAACAGCTTGGTGTTGGGCTCCACCTGCCAGGAGAGGGAGAGAGGAAGGGAAGGAAGGAGGAAAGGAGGAAGGGAGAGAAGGAGGAAGAGGGAGAGCGGTAGAGGGAGGGAGGAGGGGGAAGAGAGGGAGGAAGGGAGAAAGGGAGGGAAGGAGAGAGATGGGGATGGAGGAAGGGAGAGAGAGGAAGAAAGAGAGGGAAGGAGAGAGACAAGGATGGAGGAAGAGAGGAAGGGAGAGAGGGAGGGAAGGAAAAAGAAAGGGAAGGCGTGAGAAAGGGGGAGAGAGGAAGGGGGGGGGTCTTCTGAGCCTCCAGGACTGAGGAAGGGAATAGCCCGTAGCTCAGGGCAGGGGCGAGGGCACAGATGAAGAGGGCAGGAATCCAAGGTTAGGATCCGACTCCTCACCCACGTCCCGCCTCTGGCCTGGAACACCTTCCCTCCCTCTTCACATCCGAGAGACGCTCACTCCCCCCACCTGCAAAGTCTTCTTGAAGGCACCTCTCCTCCAAGAGGCCTTCCCCGACTAAGCCTTCCTTTCCTCTTCTCCCAGTCCCTTCGGCGTCGCCCTTGCACCTGAATGTGCATCCTTTCAATCATTAGTATTTATTGAGCGCTTACTATGTGCAGAGCACTGTATATTCACCCCGCTTTCAGCCCCGCAGCACTTATGCCCGTATCTGTAATTTATCTATTTGTGTCTGTCTCCCTTTCTATTGAGACTGTGAGCCCCACGTGGGACAGGAACCGTGTCCAACCAGATTTGATTGTATCCACCCCAGTATTTAGTACAGCGCCTGGCACACGGTCAGCGCTTAACCAATACCACAATTATTATTATTTCTGGACACTAAGCTCATCGTGGGCAGAGAACGCATCGTCTACCAACTCTGTTGTATTGTGCTCGCCCAAACACTTAGTAGAGTGCTCTGCATACAGTAAGTGCTCAATAAATACGATCGATCGATCGATTAGGGTTTAGGGGCTGCACTACCGACCTGCGCGGTGGAGCTAGGAATAGATGAGGGAGGGGAAGCCGAACCAGACCGGGTGGGGCGGGGGGCGGAACGGACCTGGAAGAAAGTGTTGCTCTCTTTGCCGTTGCCCGTGAAGGTCATGAGGCCGGTGGCCAGGTCCACCAGGCAGCCGATGACCAGGTCCGTGTGGCTGACCCGGCTCTGCTGACCGCTGCTCACAAAGTCGCCTCCCCACACCATGTAGCAGTTACTGCGTTTCAGGCTGCGGGCCGAGGAGGGGCTGAGTCTCCCGACTCCCCCAAACCCCCGACCCAATACCCGGGCCCGACGTCCGGTCCGTGGGGCTCTGGTGCCCCTCAGGCCCAGCCCCTTCCCCCCAGCCCTGCCCCCAATCCGGACCCACCCCCTGCCACCCGGGTCCCGCCCTCACCTGTTGTGCACGTTGCCCTGCTCGTCTCCCATGGTGACGGTCACCGCCCGGACCTTGCTCAGCTCGAAGGCCAGGTCGTGCTGGTGGTAATCGGGGGTGACCCAGCCCACCCAGACGGCGCTGGGCTCCTGCCCCGCGAACACCCGCACCGAGTAGTAGTACTGTGGGGGTGGGGGAAACAGTTTTTTCAGCGCTTGGTCCGGGCACAGCGCCGCGCTAAGCACTGCGTGCACATCTAGCTGTCCGGCGCGTGAACGGTGAACCATGAGGTTCACCTAGGAGCGCTTGTGTGACGGTAAGGGCAGCCACGCAAAAGAACTGCCCCTGGTTGTGTCGTGGTGCTTAATGTTTGCACCGGGAGGAGGGGGCCTGGGAGTCTCTGATCTGACACAGGTCCTGTACCCCGTCTGTCTTGGAGTGCGAAGGAAGAAGGAGAGGAAGAGGATGGGCGAGGAAGGGGAGGGTGTGGGAGGGCGGGAAGGAAGACGTTGCGGTTGGAAGAGGGATGGGGTCAGTACGCGCTAGTGGAAAGAAGGCAGCCTGGGCGGCGGGACACTTGGGTTCTAATCCCAGCTCCACCACCTGCCTGCTGTCTGATCTTGGGCAAATCACTTAACTTCTCTGATCCTGAGCTTCCTCATCTGTAAAATGGGCCTTCAACACCTGTTCTCCCCCCTCTTTAGACTGTGAGCTCCAGGTGGGCCAGGGACTGTGTCTGATCGGATTACCTTTTATCTACCCCTAGCGCTCCTGACGGTGCTAGGCCCATAATAAGTGCTTAACGGACACCGCAATTATTACTATTATCACCACGATTATTATTACTGGCGTTATTATTACCACACTTAGGAGGGGATAGGTCTGGAGGAAGGAAGGGGGAGAAGGAAAGGGTGAAGAAAAGGAGGAGTGGGGGAGAAGGAGGGGTGAGGAGAAGAAGGGATGGGGGAGCCCCGGGAGTAGGAGACTCCCCAGCCCCCCTGCGGTCCCTCCAGTGCCCAGGCCCCGCACCGTGGTGGTGTTGAGGATGATCTCGGGGTCATCGCGATCATCGGGGACCACATCCTCTGTCAGACGGGGCAGCGTCGGGGTAGCGGGCGTCTGGGACATCATGGCAGCCTTCTTGGCCTTGAAGAGGAACCTGGGGCGGGGCGGGGCCGGCCATAAACAAGGACCCTCGGGAACCCGGTCTTCACACCCTCCCGGTCCCTCCCGAGTGTCAGAGGGTCCCGAGGCCACCCTCCCATCTGCGATGTGGTGAGCGGGGGGCAGCCTGCTCGTTCCCCACAGGCCAGAACCCCCTGGCTTGAGGCCCACTCTGGCCCTGGGATCATCTGCGGACGGGTCTGCTCGAGGTCGGCGCCCCCCCACCCCGGCCCCCCCGTTAGCGGCGGCTCACCCCCTCTTCTTGCTCTTCTCCGTGGCCACGTCCTTCTCGTTCTCGGCCCTGGACGCCTCCCCACGCCCACCCCCGGCCGCCGGCTCCTTGGGCCCGGGCCCGTCCTTGTCGCCGGCCCCTTCGGCCTCCTTCCTGCCGGCCGACTTGCACAGCTGCTCGTAGTCGGAGTCGGGCTCGGCGGCCCGGGCCTCGTCCTCGGGCGGGGGCGGGGGTCCGGCCGGGGCCAGCGGGGTGGCCCCGGGGGTGCAGCGGAACTGCTGGTGGAACTGGACGGGTAGACTGAGGCGCAGGAAGATGATCTCCGTGACGCTGTTCTGCGAGCCCCAGGTCCGGTGGGTCACCCGCAGGCAGGGGGGACTGTCCACCGTGCCGTCCATCCGCGTCACCTGAGGCGGGAGCAGGGACGCGCTGGTCACCGGGCCCCCTGGGGACCCCCGGGCTCCCCTCCCCGCCCCGCTGCCCTCCGACGTCCGCCAGACCGGGGAGGGGAGGAGGCGGCGTCTGACCTCGTAGTGGGGGTGGTCGGGCGGGATGGGGTCGAACTGAGGCAGGCTCTTGCTGAACCAGGTGGTGATGTCTCGCTTCATGTTGATGGCGAAGGGCTCGAAGCCCTCCTGGAGCCCGCAGATGGTGAAGTAACGCAGGTTGCCCACGTCCTGGCCCAGCTCCAGCCGCCCCACCTGGCCGGGGCCCAGGCTGCACACCGGGACGAAGCCTGCGGGCACGGGGGCGGGGGGCTTAGGGGGCGGCCGGCCTCCCGGGACAGGCGAGGCCCGGGCCCAAGGCGGCGGGCACAGGGGTCTGGCGAGGGCTAGGAGAGGCCCGGAGGGGCAGAAGTGCCCCGGCAGCCCGGCCAAGTGGGCATTATCTCCGCCGGGTGGGGCTGAGGCGAAGGCGACTCGGGGACTGGCGCCAGAGCAAGGGGGGGGTCGGGGGGTGTGAAGGGTGGAGGAGGGGCGTGGGGCCGGAGGAGGGGAGGGTCGCGGCCTCACCGTCGCCGATCTCGATCTCCTTGAAGGCCGCCTCCGAGCCCGAGTCGCTGATGAGCAACTCGCCGTTGAGGGTGAACATGATGCTGTTGTCCGTCAGATCGATCATGCAGCCGACCACGTCGCCCGGCTGCCAGGTGCGCCCAAACGGCTCGCTGCCCACATGCCAGCGCTGCCCCTGTGCCCACCAAGAAGAGCGGTCGGTCCTCCCGACCTCTCTCCACCGCAATCCTCGGGAAGCTGGGGAGGAGCCGCCCAGGAACACCGGTCGGGGTCCTGAGGGCGCCCGGGGGGGCAGTGCCGTCCCCGGCGGGCTGGGGGTGGGGGCGGTGCCCACCCGCGGGGGCTCAGGGGCAAGGTCAATCCATCGGTGGTATTTATCGAGCGCTTACTGAGTGCAGGGCACTCTGCTAAGCGCTTGGGAGACTATCACCCAACAGAGTTGAGAGCGGCACGGACTAGTGGAAAGAGCATGGGCCTGGGAGACGGAGGGTGCGGGTTCTAATTCCGGCTCCGCCACATGTCTACTGTGTGACCTCGGGCAAGTCACTTGACTTCTCTTGGCCTCAGTTCCCCCACCTGTAAAATGGGGATTAAGACCGTGAGCCCCATGTGAGACGGAGACCGTGTCCATCCTGATTAACTTGTACCTACCCCAGCGCTTAGAACAGTGCTTGGGACTTAGTAAATGCTTAACAAATACCACCTTTATTAATAATCGATTGATATGAATTATTATTACTTAATAATAATAACAGCAGAGTTGGTAGATACGTTCCTTGCCCACAATAACTTTCAGCCTAGCAGGGGAGAACGCATATAAATAAATGATTTATAATACGTGATTTATAGATAGGTTCATAAGTGCTGTGGGGCTGAGGGTGGGGTGAATACAAGTGCCCAAAGGGCACAGATAATAATAATAATAATAACATTCGTTAAGCGCTTACAGTATGTCAGGCACTGTATAAAGCAATGGGATGGATACTAACAAATCGAGTTTGGACACGTCCCTGTCCCACATGCGGCTCACCGTCTCAATCCCCATTATAGAGATGAGGGAACTGAGGCCCAGAGAAGTGAAGTGACTTGCCCAAGGTCACACAGCAGACAAGTGGCGGAGCTGGTATCAGAACCCGTGACCTTCTGATTCCCAGGCCCGGGCCATAAGCCACTCACCTGCTCACCGTGCCCCGTTCACGCCTATCCCGCCGTCGACCTCTGGCCCACGTCCTCCCGCTGTCCCGGAATGCCCTCCCTCCTCACCTCCGCCAAACTCCCCCTCTTCCCCACTTCAAAGCCCTACTGAGAGCTCACCTCCTCCGAGAGGCCTTCCCACACTGAGCTTCCCCTTTTCCCTCGGCTCCCTCTCGGCTCCCCATCCTCCCTCTGCTCCTTCCCCCTTCCCCCTTTCACCTCCCCTCAGCTAAGCCCCCTTTCCCTCTGCTCCTCCCCCTCTCCCTTCCCCTCCCCTCAGCACTGTGCTCATTTGTATAGATTTTTATTACCCAATTTATTTTGTTAATGAGGTGTCCATCCCCTCGATTCTATTTATCGTGATGATGTTGTCTTGTTTTTGTCCGTCCGTCTCCCCCGATTTGACCGTAAGCCCGTCACTGGGCAGCGATTGTCTCTATCTATTGTCGAATTGTCCATTCCAGGCGCTTAGTACAGTGCTCTGCACATAGTAAGCGCTCAATAAATACGATTGAACGAATAAGCATAAAGTCCAGGGTGGGGTGGGAGACCCACGTGAGGAGGGCCGGAGGGGACGGGCGGCCTACCCGGTGTCCGTTGAAGACGTAGGCCAGATCGTCGGCGCCGAGCTCCACGTCAGGCCGCAGGTCCGGCCGGGCCCAGCCGACGCGCATCTCCCCGGTGGTCACCGCCTCGAACTCGAAGTACCAGCGGCCGCTGCGCACGGCGTACGATCGCTCGGCCCGGAAGATTCGCACCCGGTCCCAGCGCGATCGGGTCTCCGTGTGGGCTGCTCGGTTCAAAGGAAGGGGGAGGACGAGAGTCGGGGTAGCCACTTCCTCACCTTAGGGGGGCGGAACCTGGGGCAAGGGGTCACTGTCTATGGGGTCAGAAGTCGACAAGAGTCGCAGAACTGAGGCGGGTTCGCATCATTGGTCTCTTGGGTGGACCGGAGCAGGACAGGCCATCAGAAGTCAGAGAGCAGGGGGTGGGAGGGCAGAGATCGTAATAATGGTAATCAGTGGAAAGAGCACAGGCTTGGGAGTCAGAGGTCATGGCTTCGAATCCCGGCTCTGCCACTTGTCCGCTGTGTGTCTGTGGGCAAGTCACTTCACTTCTCTGGGCCTCAATTACCTCATCTGGAAAATGGGGATTAAGACTGTCAGCCTCACGTGGGACCACCTGATGACCCTGGATCTCCCCCAGCGCTTAGAACAGTGCTCTGCACACAGTAAGCGCTTAACAAATACCAACATTATTATTATTATAACAGTGGTACTTATTAAGCACTTACCGTGTGCCAAACACTGTTCTAAGCGCCGGGGTAGAGACAAGTTGATCAGGACGGACACGGTCCCTGTCCCAGGGCCGAGCTTCCCGAGATACTTCATCTATTTATTATTTACTCATTTTCACCTTCCTCTTTTGAGTCAAACTTCCCCATCTCCCATTGTGCGGATCAGGGGCGTGACAGGTCGGAGTTCACTGAGCGCTCAGGGGCTGGGGCGGGAATCCAGAGGTCCAGGGGGCCAAAATCAAAGGATGGGATGATAATAATAGTAATAATTGTGGTATTTGTCAAGCGCTTACTATGTGCCAGGCACTGTACTAAGCGCTGGGGTGAGCACCAGGAACACAGTCCCTGTCCCACGTGGGGCTCGCAGTGTCAATCCCCCTTTTCCAAATGAGTGAACTGAGGCCCAGAGAAGTGAAGGACACAGAGCAGACAAGTGGCAGAGCCGGGGAGGGAGGGTCTCGGGTGTTGAGAGCCGAAGTGAGAGGTCAGAGGGCGCCCTGCCGGGGGGCTGGGGGCGGCTCACCGGCTTCCTGGTCGGGGGGCTCGATGTTGTAGCCGTAGCCCAGGAGGGTTCGCACGGCCTGGCAGAGGCTGTCGCGGTTGCTGCGCTTGGTGCGCTCGTCGAGCAGGCGGTAGGGCACGAGGCGGGGGTTGCGGCGGGCCTGGATGTCCTGCACGGTGCTGTAGCTCCAGCCCTGCTGCACCCGGTCCCTCGCCCACACGTTGTGCCCGTTCTCCGCCAGCCGGTCCACCAGCGTCGTCTGCGCCGGTGTCAGCCGCACGTGGGCCAGGTCCAGGGGGGCCGGCTTGTACCCGTTGCTCATCATGTACCTGGGACACGTGAGGGGAGGGGGCCGAAGGGCTCGACTCGGGGACGCTCGACCCCCGCCCCCTGCCCCCAACAGTCTCCCCGGCCTCCGCCGCTCCTCCGATCCCTCCGGCCCACCCTGGGCATCTCTCGGATAGCACCTGGACTCTCCATCTCCGGCATGCAAGCTCCCGGGTTCGTTCTCTCTCTGTGTCTCCATCTCTCTGTCTCTGTCTCTCTGACTCTCTCTTTATCTCTGTCTGACTCCATCTGTCTGTCTCTCTGACTCTGTCTCCCTGTCTTTGTCTCTGACTCCATCTCTGTCTCTGTGTCTCTCTGTTTCTGGCTCTCTCTCTTATACTCTCTGTCTCTATCCCTGTCTCCGTCTCTGCGTCTCTGACTCTCTCTGTATCTCTGTGTCTTGCTCTGACTCTCTGACTCTCTTTGGGTCTCTCTGAATCTCTCTCTCTCTCTCTCTCTGACTCTGTCTCTCTGATTCTGTCTCTCTCCACTCACCCCGGCCTATCCACCAGCCTAGGGCAGAGGCCAAAGGGCAGGAGTCAAAAGTGCCAGGTCTCCTCCTCTCTTCTCCTCCTCCTCCTCGTCATGGTAATAATACTAATTAGTACTAATAATTGTGGCATTCGTTAAGCCTTTATAATGTGCTAAGCACCGTACTGGGTAATCGGACACAGTCCCGGTGTCACAAGGGGCTCCCAGTCTAAGGAGGAGGGAGAACTGGGGGGGTCCCTCCGCGCCTCGGGCTCGTCCCCACCGGCTCCTCACGTTTTGGGGAGCTTGGTCTTTTTGAGGTTTTCTTCAGCCTTCTCGTCCGCCATGCCTACGTGGCAACCCAAGGCCAACAGCGTCCTGACCGGGGGAAGGGGTGGGAGGCGGGGGAGGAACGAGAGGGAAGAGAGGGAGGGGTGAGGAGGGGTGACGGTCACCCTTCCCCACTCCCTCAGACCGACCTCTCCTCCGCCCCCGGCCCTCTCCAGGGGGGACCGTCGCCCCATTTCCCCCTGGCCCCGTACTTGAGGGTCTCCCCGGACATCTGCAGGTTGTAGTTGCGCTCTGGCTCGGGGAGGCTGTGGAAGTCGAGCAGACACGGGTGGAGCCGCTTATTGTCATCCCGGACCTGGAGGCAGGAGCGTCCCGGGTCACCCCGCTGACCGCCCCCGCCCTCCGGTCAGTCTTTCCGCGGTCCCCACCCCGGAGACCCCTCCCCGCCCCCCTCCCCTCCGGAGCCCGGTTTGGGGCCGGGAGGCCGGCGCTCACAGGCCCGTAGGTCCAGCCTTGCTCGATCCGGGTCAGCGCCCACAGCTCGTGGATGTTCTCCGCCAGCTTCTCGCGGATGCGCTCCAGGTGCGGAGGGAGGACGATCTGTCCAGGCCGAGGGCAAAGGGGCGAACACACAAATGAGGGTCTGGGGGGTCCGGCCTTTCCACCTCCCCTCGCCCCCACCCCGGGGCTCGTCCCCCAACCCTCTCTCGCGCCCGCACCTGGACGGTGTCGACGGGGCAGGGGGTGAAGTCGGTGTGGGAGAGGCAACGAGCCGGGCCCACCAGGTGGGCTCCCCGCAGACCCTCCTGCCGATACTGCTTGATGGGCTCCAGGCGCATACGCTCCCGCGGCAGCAGGGCCTCGTAGCAGGGCGCGTAGCCGGGCGGGGGCAGGAACTTGAAGTCTCCGTGACGCCCCCCCAGCAGGAAACGCAACCTGGGGAGGGGAGGATGGGGGCGACCACCGACCTCAGCGCCCGGGCCCGAAAAGGACCGGCCGGCCCCCGTGGGGACCCCCCCGTTTGCCCGTCGGGCAAGGGGACACGGCTGGGTGGGCCGGTGGGGTCCGAGGAGCCAGGGCACAGACGAGCGGTGGTGTCTATGTATTTGTTAAGCGCTTCCTATGTGCCGAGCGCTGTTCTAATAATAATAATAATGGAATCTGGTAAGTGCTCACTACGTGCCAGACACCGTTCTAAGCGCTGCGGTAGATACCAGGTAATCAGGTTGTCCCGCGGGGGGCTCACAGTCTTAATCCTCGTTTTACAGATGAGGTATCTGAGGCACAGAGCAGTTAAGTGGCTTGTGCCCAAAGTCACACAGCGGACAAACGGCGGAGGCAGGATTAGAATCCAAGTCCTCCGACTCCCGAGCCCGGGCTCTTGCCGTTAAGCCACGCTGCTTCTCTAAGCGCTGGGGGTTGGAGGAGGACTGGGAAGGGGAGGGGAGGGGGGCGGTGTGAGAGCGCTCAGTAAGTACGATCGAACGAAGGGGTCACCACGACCGGTCCGGAGGGGGCACGGGGGAAACGGCTGAGCCGGGGGGGGGGCCCAAGGGGCACCCTTCTTACTTGACGCCGGCCGAGAAGCTGACGACGGGGAAGAAGAGGCCGTCGAGGTTGAAGCCCTCGAACATGCCCTGCACGGGGCAGCCGTTGATGCGGAACGAGATGGACGGGACGTTGAGATCCAGACAGCAGCTCACCACGTCCTCGGGCGCCAGCAGGTGCTGCCCGGGGGAGGCCACCGGCCGTGCCACCCGCCCTGAGCACAGGCCCAAGTCAGGGGGTGCCCGGCACAGTGGGGCAGTCCGGGGGGGGGGGGCTGGCGTAGTGTGGGGGGTAGAGACTCTGGGGGGGTCTTGGAACGGAAGAGGGGCAGAGGGGACCTGGGTCAGAATTAGTGGCGTGCACAGTGCGCGGATTCGGGGGCAGGGGAGGATCCGGGGTGCAGGGAGGTACCTGCCCAGAGGTGCAGCCCGTCGAAGCCGTAGGAGTAGAGGTCGTCGCCGACGCCGTTGCCTCCCCAGCCCTCGCCGCCCCCGGGGTAGGGGCTGTAGCCCTCGCTGAGCGCCCAGCCCACCCGCAGGTGGGTGGGCTGGGCCGTCAGGAAGGGCTGCACGGAGTCCACCATCACCTCGAAGTACCACTGGCGATACTGCGTGGAGCCCTCCGCCCGGCCCACAAAGATGTTGGGGCGGATGCTGCGGGGCAGGGGGTGGGGGGCGGGGGTCAGCGGGCAGAGGGCAAGGGGGACGGGAGCGGGGGGGAGGATGGTAGTGGGCAGGGCCGGGTGGAACCAGGAGGGAACCTGGAGGGAGGGGATTGGGGTGGGGCCGGTGTACGTGGACGGGGGGCGGCTCGGAGGGCGAGGCCTGGAGGGTTGCAGCAGGTCGGGCGGGTCCAGGGAGGCTGGAGACGGGCCCGGTCAGGGTCGGGAGGGAGGGGGTTGGAGGGCGGGGACGAAGACGGGGTCGGGGTCGGTGCCAACCTGGTCACATAGTTGACAAGGCAGGTCTGCAGCAGCAGCTCCCGGCCGGGGAGCAGGTTTTCCGTGATGAGGTCCTGGTTGGAGCGCACGGCCACGCCGTTGCACACGCACAGCGAGCACAGCACGTCCAGCACCTGGGAGCGATGGCAAGTCAAGCCCGCACGGGGCCAGGACGGGCTTTTCTTCAGGGCCTCTCTCAGGGAATCAGTCAGTCAGTCAATACTGAGCGCCTACTGCGTGCGGAGCACTGTACTAAACTCTTGGGAGAGTACACTATAACAGTAAAACAGACACAGTCCCTGCCCACAACGAGCTTACAGTCTCGAGGACTGTACTAATCATAATAATGTTGGTATTTGTGAAGCGCTTACTACGTGCCGAGCACTGTTCTAAGCGCCGGGGTCGATACAGGTCATCGGGTTGTCCCACGTGGGGCTCACAGTCTTAATTCCCGCTTTACAGATGAGGTAACTGAGGCACTGAGAAGTGAAGTGGCTTGCCCGAAGTCACACAGCTGACGGGTGGCGGAGCCGGGATTAGAACCTCTGACCTCTGACTCCCAAGCCTGTGCTCTTTCCACTGAGCCACGCCGCTTCTCTACTCCTTTAGTCTAGATAGCAGGGAGGGGCCCTGATCCGCAACTGGTTTGGAAGATCGGGGATGGCAATTTTTTTTAATGGTATTTGTTAAGCGCTTACTATGCGTCAGACACTGTACGACGCGCTGGACGCAGGATGGACGCAGTCTCACAGTCTTAGTCCCCATTTTACAGAGGAGGTAACTGAGGTACAGAGAAGTGAAGTGACTTGTCCAGGGTCACACAACCGACAAGCGGAGGAACAGGGATGAGAAGCCACTTCTGGCGCCCAGACCCGGGATCTATCCACTAAAAATCATTTCGCTTCTCGTGGGCGGAATCCCCTTGCGGCTCTGCCCAGGCCGAGCTGGGGTGGGAGGGGGGGGCGCGGCTAGGGGTCAGGGGTCACCTTGTGGTTGCGTCCATGCTTGTCCAGCAGGGAGATGATGGATTTGATGTGGTTCTCCTGGATGATGTTGAGAACCTCGGGGCTCTCGATGAGCACGCAGTAGAGCACCTCCAGGATCCCTGGGGACGGGGGAGTGGGGAGTGAGTGAGCGGGAGAGGAAGCAAGAGTCTCTCCCTCTGGGAGTGTGTTGCGGGGGGGGACGACGACCCCTAGGATCCCACCCCCTCTTGCCCCCGAATCATACCCGAGGAGGCCTCCAGCCGATCTAGCTTGCTGACAAGCCAGTCCAGGTTGGTGGAGAAGAGGGCACAGTTGGCGCGGTTCCCACGAATCAAAGAGGCTGCGAGGGGGTGGAAGGAAGATGGAGAGGGTACATTGCTCTGCGCATAGTAAGCGCTTAACAAATACCAACATCATCACATTGGAGCAAAGGAAGAGGGGGCGTCGCAAAGTCATGGCCTTGGCGGGGGGGGGGGGGGGGGTCGGGCTGGGGGAGGGACCCTGGGGACCAACTCCGTTGTATTGTACTCTCCCAACCGCTTAGGACAGGGTCTCCGCACGCACTAAGAGTTCGATCCCTAGAATCGATCGATTGATCATTCGGGGCCTGGGGATCAGGACAGAGACTCGAGGGTCCGGGGAGTCGGCGTCGGGGGTCATGGTGGAGGATTTGGGGTCAGACGGGGGTCGGGGTCCGAGGCCCCTCACCCAGAAGTTCATAGAGCAGGTTGACGATCTCCTTCCAGGAGTCGGCGGCCTCCTCGCCGGCGAATTCGGCGAAGTGGGCGGCGGTGGAGTAGACGTTGAGCCTGTCGATGCAGTTCAGCACCAGCGATAGCATGCCCTGTGGACCCGAGGGGTGAGGAGGGGTCGAGCGACAGACCAGGGAGAGACGAGACGGGCGACGGTCGGGGGGGGGGGGGGGTCTCCTGGGTCCCACCGATGTCCCTCTCCAGAACCCCGCCCTCCCACCCAGCGGGTCCCTCCCCGCGGCTCTGGCTCCCCGGGGTCCCCCTCCACCCCCCACCCCCGGGCTGTCCCGGCTTCGGCCCGACCCCCGCGGCGGTCCCCACCTCCTCCTGGAAGAGGTTCTGTCGGTTGCGGAGGGAGCGCAGCTTGGTCTGTCGCTCTTCGTGCTGCAGGTCGTCGCGGGGCGGCTGGAAGTAGCTGATGAGATCCTGCAGGCTGAGGCTCACCCCTTCGATGGGCAGCGACACGCTCTGTCCCGTGCCCTTCGGCTTCCCACTCAGGCTGTCCAAGCCCCTGTCGCCCCGGGGAGCGAGCGGCGGTCACACACACAGGCGCCGACACATTCACACACACACACACACCCCCCCCAGAGTCCCACAGACATCCACGGACACACACATACACACACAGTTACACAGCCAGCCACAGTCACACACCGTCAGACGCACACACAGTCCCACGGTCCTCCACAGCCCCCCACGCGCACACAGTCACAGCCATACACACACACACACACACAGAGTCACACACCCAGTCACACAGCCAGCCGCAGCCAGTCACAGCCACACGCACCATCGCAAAGCCAGGCCACAGTGCCCACGGACACACATAGCCAGCCACACACCATCAGGGAGCCGACCACCCGCGGGAACAGAGACAGAAAGAGAGAGGGACGAAGGTGAGCGTCTGGGTCCCGGATCTTGACCTCCCCCCCTCCCTCCCTCCTTTTCCAGCCGGGCGAGAGGGTGGGGGAGACGGCAGTACTGGGGAGGCTTCTCCCCGCGAGGCAGGTCCACCCCGTGTCCACCCCGAGCTCTGTCCGCTGGAGGGGCAAGGGGAAGGGCGAGGGGGATGATGATCAGAGGGACCCCAGGGTAATAATATAATAACGTTGGTATTTGTTAAGCGCTGACTATGTGCCGAGCACTGGTCTAAGCGCCGGGGTAGATACAGGGTCATCAGGTCGTCCCACGTGAGGCTCCCAGTTAATCCCCATTTTACAGATGAGGTGACTGAGGCACAGAGAAGTTCAGTGACTTGCCCACAGTCACACAGCTGACAAGTGGCAGAGCCGGGATTCGAACTCATGACCTCCGACTCCCGAGCCCGTGCTCCTTCCACTGAGCCACGCTGCTTCTCTATAATGATAGTGGTTAAGCGCTTACCGTAGGCAAAGCACTGTTCTAAGCGCTGGGGAATACAAGGTGATCAGGTTGTCCCACGTGGGGCTCACAATCAATCCCCATTTTACAGATGAAGTAACTGAGCCACAGAGAAGTGAAGTGACTTGCCCAAAGTCACCCAGCTGACAAGCGGCGGAGCCGGGATTAGAACCCATGACCTCTGACTCCCAAGCCCGGGCTCTTTCCACTGAGCCACAGGGTAGGGTAGGGTAGCTAGCAGAGGGCACCGGCGTAGCGGAAGGGGCAGTGGGAGAGGGGCCGGGGGGGCTGAGAGGCCGGGGGTCTCACTTGATGAAGAGGCTGTAGAGGCCGGCGGTGCTGTAGATCATGCGGGCAGCCTGGGATTCCTCCTGCTGGCAACGGGTCAGCGACAGAGCGTCGTCCATGTGGCCTTCCTGGTGCAGCATGGCCTAGGGGGACGAGGAGAGAGGGATCGGGGGGGGGGGGGCTGCACTGTCAGCTCGCTGTGGGCAGGGAAGTGTCTGTTATATTGCTGTGGTGTCCTCTCCCAAGCGCTTAGTACAGTGCTCCGCACACAGTAAGCGCTCGCTAAATACGATGGAATGCCCCCGTGGGCTCCCGAGGCCCCCCAGAAGAGCCGACCGCTGCCCCGTGCCCCCGCCGGCCCCGGGCGCGCATCCTGGCATCCGACTCGGTTCACCCCACCTTCCTCTTGAGCAGGCCGAGTCTCAAGGCCTTGGTGTCGGTGGCAGCGTAGGTGAGCCACAGCCCCGAGGCCACGTGCTGGACGAAGCAGAGCGACTCCCCGTACTTGATCTCCGGGGGGCCCATCCCTTCCACGTCCCTCTTCGGGGCCACGTCCAGCTTCTCCTGCAGGGGGGACCGGGGATTGGGGGGGTTCAGATCCCCAAGAAGTCCGGGGCAGGGGGTCGGGGAGACCCCCTCCCAGGAGCCAGGGCGCCTAGGGAGACCCAGGCGGGAGTTGAGGCCGTCGTCGTAATAATCACTTTGGTATTTAAGTGCTAACTATGTACTGAGCACTATACTAAGCGCTGGGGCAGATACAAAATAATCAGGTCCGGCACAGTCCCTGCCTTACAGTGGGCTCACAGTCTAAAGGGGAGGAAGAACGGGTATTATTAATAATAAAAATAATGATGTTTATGATTATGTGCCAAGCACTGGGTAGATACAAGGTAATCAGGTCAGTTACAATCCCTGTCCCATATAAGGTTCACAGTCTTAATCCCCATTTTACAGATGAGGAAACTGAGGTGCAGGGAAGTGAAGTGACTTGCCCCAGGTCACTCAGCAGAGAAGTGGCAGAGCCGAGATTGTCTCCCAGACCCGTGCTCTATCCATTACGCCATGCTGCTTCTCCTTTATTGAATCTCTATTTGAAAGATGAGGAAACTGAGGCACCGGGAACTGATGTGATTTGCTCAAGGTCACACAGCAGACGAGCGGTAGAGCCGGGATAAGAACCCAGGTCTTCTAACTGCCAGGCCCGGGGTCTTTCCATTAGGCCAAGTGGCTCCCCACGAGGTTTGGGGGCTCAGGAGAGGGCAGGGCTGCAGGAAGGGGATTGAGCCCGGGTGCTGAGAAGGGGAGCTTCTGGAGGAAGGGGTGCGGGGCTCCCCTCTAAATTCTTCCCCACTAGATCGTAAGATCCTTGGGGGTAGGAATCATGTCTACCAACTCTCAGTCAATCAATTAATGGTATTTATTCAGTACTTTCTGAGAGCAGAGTACTGGAGTAAATAATAATTATGGTGTTTATTAAGCATTAAAGGGATAGGAAGCAGCCAGCTCAATTGTGGTGCCTAGTGGTGCGCCACTTATTTGTTTTGTTTTATAATTCTTGTTAAGCGCTTCCTATGCGCCAAACCCTGTACTAAGCACTGGGGTTGGTACAAATCAATTAGGTTGGAGACGGTCCCCCTCCCTCCGGGGGACTCCCAATCTGAAGTAGAAGGGAGAACAGGTATTGAATCCCCGTTTTAGAGTTGAGGAAACAGAGGCCCAGAGAGGTTAAGTGCCTTTTTTTCTTTATGGCACTTGTTAAGCGCTTACTCTATGCCAGGCACTGTACTAAGCGCCTGCCCAAGGCCACACAGCAAGCCATTGGCAGAGCCGAGATTAGAACCCAGATCTCCTGACTCCCGGGCCCGGGCTCTTTCCACTAGGCCTCGTTGCTTCTCTATCAGATGCCCTCAGTAGATGCCCTTGATCGATCGGCAGACTGATCGATTACCTTGGAGGCGCGGAAGCAGAAAGCGGAGGCCTTGGTAGGAGCTCTGGCTGCGTCCACGACCACCAGCCCCTGCTCTTCCGTCAGAGCCAGGTAGCGGCCCGTGGTTACGTGACGGATCCGCAGGGGCTGACCCCAGCGCAGGTGGCTACCGCTCCAGCTGCCGAGGAGATGGGGCCGGAGGGTCAGAGAGGTCAGAGGGCGGCGACCCCGGGGCTCCTCCTCCTCGCCCACCGGCCCTCAGGGCTCACCTGATACGCAGAGGCTCCAACCGCCAGAGAGAGCGGGCGTGGGTGCACACGGCCCCCCCTTCGTAGTGCACCAACCTGCGGTCGGGAGGGGAGGCGGGGACGGATCGGGGCGGGTGGGCCGAGCCAGGGAGGGATGGAAGGGGCGAGGGAGAGGCGGACGGGATGAGGGAGAGATGGAGAGGGTGAGGGAGAGATGGAGGGGATGACAGAGAGATGGAGGGGGTGAGGGAGTGGTAAAGGGGGCGAGGGAGAGATGGAGAGGGTGAGGGAGAGATGGAGGAGGTGAGGGAGAGATGAAGGGGCGAGAAAGATGGAAGGGGCGAAGGATGGGCGGGGTGAGGGAGAGATGGAAGGGGCGATGGGACATGGGAAGGAGAGGAGTGAGGACCCAGCCCCCTCCTCTCCCTCCATCCCCTCCCCACCACGCCTAAATAGTCCTGGCAGTTAGGGACCCCTGCCCCTCAACCCCCAGCCTCGAATCGTCCAGGGATCCCCTGGCAGGGTCGGGCCCACCTGCGCTGGTCATCGCTGTCAGACGGGGAGATGGTCAGACACTCGTCCATGTGACCGTGAAACAGGCGCATCACGTGGCCTCCGGTAACATATCCTGGCGGCGGGGTGAGGGGAGGGGAAGCGGGGTCAGGGACCCAGGGAGGCTCCCCCCTCAACACTCCCACCAGCCCGGATTTCCCTCCAGCTCCCTTCCCCTCCGGGAGCAGGGCTAGGCCCTGGGTGGGTGGGGTGGTCTGGGTCGGGGGCGAGAATTGGGGATCGGGGCCTCGGTGGGTAGAGAGGTGGGGGGCTCAGGGAGACGGAGGCGGAGGGGCTTCCGACCTTCCTCGCCACCGGAGCAGATGGGATTCATGTTCCACAACGTCTGCATGAAGGAGGCGTCGGCCTGCAGGTCCCCGCTGGCTGTAGACAGATGCTGGGGAGGGAGTCAGAGAGGAGCCGCTCATATTCGGGGGAGGGAAGGGGGGTACAGCCAGGTGGGTTTGGGTGAAGGGTCAGGCCTGCCTGGCCCCTCGGTACTTGGTGAAGCTCTCTTTTATCTTGGCGAGTTCTCCTGGGACAGAGACTTTGTGGGTTGGGGGTGGGAGGAGCCCCATTAAGGCTGGGCTTCTTCATTCATTCATTCAATTCACTCTTTCAGTCATATTTATTGAGCGCTTACTGGGTGCAGAGCTTGGGAGAATACGATATAACAATAAACAGACACATTCCCTGCCCACCAGGAGCTTACACTCTAGAGGGGGAGACTGAATGGACAGGAAAGGGGGGGAAGGGGGAGGGGTCTCTCTTTCTTAATGGTATTTGTTAAGCACTTACTACGTGCCAGGCACTGTACTGAACCCTGGGGTAGATACAAGATCATCAGGTGGGAGACAATCCCTGTCCCACAAGGCGCTCATGGTCTTAATCCCCATTTTACACTTGAGGAAACTGGCACAGAAAATGGGATTTGTTAAGCACTTACTATGTGTCAAGCACTGTTCTAAGCGCTGGGGTAGATACAAACTAATCGGGTTGGACACAGTCCGCAGTCCCTGTCCCACATGGGGCTCACGGTCTTCAACCCCGTTTGACAGATGTGGTAACCGAGACCCAGAGAAGTCAAGTGGCTTGAGCCAGGTCACCCAGCGGACAAGTGGCGGAGCCGGGATTAGAACCCAGGTCCTTCTGACTCCCAGACAGAAGTGAAGCGACTTGCCCCAGGTCACCCAGCGGAGACATGCGGAGGCGGGATCAGAACCCAGAGCTTCTGACTCCGGGCCGCGCGTTCTTTCCACTGCTTCTCGCTCTCGCTCACCAGATAGCGCTCGGAGGAGACGCTGACCAAGATGAGATCGTCTCCAACACGAACCTTCTCCCCTTCCGACCGCTGCTTGGAGGCCGGATGCATGGTCCACCAGCACGCTTCCCCTGGGGGAGACACGGGGGAGATTGGCCACATCCCCAAGCCCCCCACCCCGGGCCCGGCCCACTTCCACCTCTAGGCCCCGCTTCCCTCCTTCCCTTCCCCTCACCCACTAGTGCCACTCCTCGCCCCTCGGGGGTTGGCTGTGTCCCTACCGGAGGCATCTTCCTGCAGCCCCACGTCGAAAGCCAGTTTGTCGGTCAGGGAGCGGGAGGTGGTCAGGCAACTCAGGTACTGGGGGCAAGGGGGTAGGTAAAGGGGAAGGGGGCTGTTACTCCCCTGTCTCCTCTCACCAGCCACCTCCTCGTCCCGTCCCTCCCCGTCCCCTGGACTCACCATGCGACTGTGGGCGTGTCTCAACAAGATGGCGTGACCGTAGAGAAGTGTACGGTGCCCCCCGCCCTGGGACGACTGCAGGAGGGGCGAGGAGGAAGGGGCATCGTCAGCGCTGCACCCTGGAGACCCAGCTTGCCCCCCACCCGCGACCCCCCCAGCTTCACACCAAGGGTCCCTCCTGGACCTCTCGTCACCCAGACCCGTTCTCCTGAGCACAGGGTCATCGTCACACGGACTCCGCGTCCACTAGCAAACAGTCGACCGCCACAGGGTTAGCTCCCGGGTCACATCGTCCCCAGCCTCGAATCCAGGACCTCTGGGAGCAGGGCTTGTAGGCACCACAGAGGCCGGATCCTGCCCCGCTGTTTAGCCTGTTTGGCCTAGTGGCCAAGGGCGTCTCACTAATGACAATCGGCATAACCTGGATTATGTGTTTAGAACTCTTTAGCGGGCAAAGGGACATGGGGTACCGGTTATAGTTTCCCCCCTGCCTGGGGAGTGATATCACCCCTTCTTTATCCCCTCTATCATATCGCCCTCCGGGCCGTATTACTCTGGCTGCCACGTGTTTCATATTATTATCATTACTCTTATGGCATTTGTTAAGCACTACCATGTGCCAAGCACTGTTCTAAGCGCTGGAGTAGATACAGGGTAATCAGGTTGTCCCACGTGGGGCTCATGGTTTTAATCCCCGTTTTACAGATGAGGTAACTGAGGCACAGAGAAGTGAAGTGGCTTGCCCAAGGTCACACAGCAGATGAGTGGCGGAGCCGGGATTAGAACCCAGGTCCTCTGACTCCCGAGCCCGTGCTCCTTCCACTAAGCCACGCTGCTTCTCACGATATCGCCTCCCTCCTGATCACACACAGTCCACATCCCCCGCCGAGGCCACCCGGGACCCATATCATCCCTGTTCACATGAACTTTCACACACCCGGTGATCACTTGGGTCATATCACTCCCTGATCACATGACCTTTTTCACACACCTGGTGATCACTCGGGCCATATCACCCCTGATCACATGACCCTTTTCACACACCTGGTGATCACCTGGGCCAGATCACCCCCGGATCACATGACCCTTTTCACACACCTGGTGATCACCCGGGCCATGTCACCCCTGATCATATGACCTTTTCCACACACCTGGTGATCACCCGGGCCATATCACTCCTGCTCACGTGAACTTTTTCACACACCTGGTGATCACCTGGGCCGTATCGCTCCTGATCATATGACCTTTTCCACACACCTGGTGCTCACATGATCACCTGGGCCACATCGCTCCCGATCACACGATCCCGTCACACCTGGTGATCACCTAGGCCGAATCACCCCTGCTCACACGACCTTTCCACACACCTGATGATCACCTGGGCCTAATGGCCCCCGCTCACTTGACTATATCGCACTTGCTGGTCACGGGGGACACGACGCTCCCGGTGACCACGCGGGTCCTGTCCGAGCTCCCCTGGGAGACCCGGCTGGGCCGACCAGCCGAGTCTGAAGATTCCCCCCCCCCCCCGCCCGCCGCCCACGGTCCCCCACAGAGCCGGGCAGGGCCCGCACGCGGGACTGGTCGTGGGCACCATGCGGTGAGGGGAGGTGGAGGCAACACCAAACCGGGGACTAGTGAGGGTGGAGTTGGGCGGGACAGGAGGGGTGGGGCGGAGGTGGAGAGATGGACAGAGAAGAGGAAGAGCGGGAGCCGGAGCCGGGACTGGGGGAGAAATCCAGGTGGACAAGCCAGGATGAGCACCAAAGAGGCACAACCCACAGATGGACAACAGGCCCAAGGCTGAGATTAGCAAGCCCGGGGGAGCTGGGCTAGGACCCGAGAAGGAGCCACAGCACATGGGCTGAGGCAGAAGTCCCGCTCCGGGACTTATGAGCCGCTGAGATAATCAAGAAGAGGTGGATCTCCGACGCCCTTGTATCTGAGACTTGAAAGGAAACTAAATCTCCCAGGAGAATTTTCTGGGACCCCCTTGGATGGAGGGCAAGGCGGGGGCGAGGGGTGAAGAGGGGCTCTAAATTCATTCAGTCGTATTTATTGAGCGCTTACTGCGTGCAGAGGACTGCACTAAACGCCTGGAAGGGTGTGATACAGCAAGAAACGGACACATTCCCTGCCCGCAGTGACGTTACAGTCTGGAGGAGGCAGGGAGAACTACTGGGGCCAGAGTCTGAGCTGGGAAAAGGAGGGGGACTAAGGGCGAAGAAAAGATGAGAATGTCGTACAGGTGAGGTGGGCAAGGGAGGGAAGTGGTGGGAATGAAGGGAGGGTCAGGGATTGGAGGAGGGAAAGGATGGTGAGGAGGAGAGCAGGAGGGAATGGGGGGGAGGGGTCAGGAGGAGGAGGAGGAGAAGAGGATGGTGGGGAGGAGAGCGGGAGGGAGACTGGGCACCGGGAACTGGCACAGGCTGCCAGGGGTCGGGAGTTCGGGCAGGCCGGCGGGCACAGGATGGTGTGGGGCAGCAGGAAGGAGAGGTGCGAGGGGGCAGGAGGATGCGACGGAGACGGGCAGGAGGGGGCAAATGGCAGTCGGTCAGCACATACCCATTTGTCCAAATTGAGACCCTTGGACGCGCGGGGCGGAGGGAGAAGCCAGAGAGAGAGAAGGAAGAAGAGGACAGGTGAAACCCTAGCAGGGGCGGGGGCCCAGCGGGGCCCAGAGGGCGCGGGGTCGACCTCCCCTCACCAGCCCGGCCCACCCCGCCTCGGCACGACCCCGCCGCTGACCCCGCCTCACCTCAGCGCTGGCGTCCATGGTGTTAGCGAGCATCTCTTGCAGAGCCCGCACTGACAGGGACTGCTCCAGCACGAAGCAGCAGATGGCGAGATCGGGGGGCACGTTCTGCGGAGGGCCAGGGGGCACCGAGACTGAGGACGGGGCGACCGGGACACCCCCCCCCCCCACAAACCTCCTGGGGCCCTCCGGCCCTCCCCACCCGAGACACCTCTCCTGGGGGCTCCATCAGCAGGTGGTATTTACTGAGCGTCGACTGGGTATCGAGCTCGGGACCCTACGGTCGGGAGAGAACGACGGAACCAGTCCACGTGACCCCTTGCCCTCGAGGAGCTTCCCGTCTGGAGGGAGGGGTCCCCGTGCCCCGATGCGGACCCCGATATAATGATGGTGGTATTTCGTTAAGCGCTGTTCTAAGCGCTGGGGTAGATACCCAGTCATCAGGTTGTCCCACATGGGGCTCACAGTCTTAATCCCCATTTTACAGACGAGGGAACTGAGGCGCAGGGAAGTGAAGTGACTTCCCCAAGGTCACACAGCAGACAAGTGGCGGAGCCGGGATTAGAACCCATGACCTCTGACACCCAAACCCGGGCTCTTGCCACTAAGCCACGCTGCTTCTACGGCCGATTTGGCCTGCTCCGGCCTGTGGCCCTCCAACTCGACCCGTGTCTCCTCCCCCTCCTCCGAATAGACCTTCCTCCACCGCCCACAACCCCTCCTCCACCCACTTCTTCTTCCAGTCTCTTTCATCCCTTATCTGACCCTTCCCTCTCTCCAATATTTCCCCCGTCCTGCCGTCCAACTCCCGGCCCTGCCCCTTCTCTTTGTGGCTGCCCTCTCTCTGGCCCCGGCCCCCCTCTGATTCTGCCCTCGGTTTCTGGTGCCACCTCCGTGCCCACCCTGTCTTCGATCCCGCCGCCCGCCCCAGCCCCTCTCGCTGACTCCTCCCTCTCTTTCAAGCTCCACCCCTTGGTCCTGGCCCCAACCCTGGCCTGCCCCCTGTCCCCGACTTCACCTTCTCTCTGCCCCCGCCCTCTCTCTGGCATGAGCCCCGTCCCCAAACCTGGGCATTGCTGGTGGGTTCCAAGTAGCAGAGTCGGTTTCCAAAGCCTTCGGCCGCCAGGCAGAGTTTGAGCTGCTCCTTCAGTACGGTGGCGCTGCACTGCAGGACAACCTCATCTTCCTGGGGGGGTGGGGGGAGGTCAACAAGGCCTCAGACATCAGGTGAACAAGGCCTCAGACATCCGGGGCTTCCCCTTCCCCCCACCCCAACACACACACACGCACATACACACTTTAACACACCGCAAGGCCCTGCTCTCCACACTTCTCTGTGAACAGAGCCTGTAGGCGAGACCTAGACTATAAACTCGCTGAGGGCAGGGAATGTGTCCGTTTATCGTTCTCTTGTCCTGTCCCAAAGGCTTAGTACAGTGCTCTGCTCACCGAAAGTGCTCAATAAATACGATCGACTGACTGACTGAACAGAGGAACCCATCAGAATAAGCCACTAGCCAGTGGCTTGTGACCGAGAGTCTCCTAACCTAACCACTGGATGGTGAATGAATCGGAGACTAGAGGAGTGGGTGAGGCAGTAAGTGGAGGAAACTGGTTTAGAAGAGGACAATCCGGGTCCTCGGAGGAGAGTTGGCGGGCGGGGGGCGGGGGGGCGGTACATGGACCAATCAGTCAGTGGGTGACGGAGCTGGGTGAGCTGAGCTGTGTTGGGCCTCTGATGGGATTGGGCGGGGAGAAAGGGCAGGGGGGAGGACGGATGGACAGCAACGAGGGAGTGGGCAAGGGTAGGCCCGAGCCTCTCTCCCATGGCCTCTACCAAGCACCCCACCAAGATCTTGGGGCTCTCCCAGGCTGCAGCACCCATCCTGGGCCCCAAATCCCACCACCCTCGGTGACTGAGCCGTCCCCTCTGTCCCCCGCCCTCCCCCTGCCCAGGAACCAGGGTAGACCAGCTGTCCCTGCCTCTCACGCGTTTCCTCTGCGGGGAGTGGGAGAGGAGAGGGCCGTCCGCTCTGCCCTCTGTCCGCCGGCTCCTGGCCTCTTGCCTCCTTTGCTGCCTCCCCACAATCTCAGCTGCTTCCCCCCTCCCATCCTTCTGGTTCCTGTTGGCCAGTGGACGCCACCCCAGACTCCGCTCCCTTCCTACTGGATTCCCAATCTGCTCTCCTCCGGCTCTGCCCCTCACTCTTCCCCTCCCCCTGTCAGGATCTGACTCCCCCTCGACCCCCCACCCACTCTCCTCGCCCCAGCAGGCAGTTCCACCCCGTCCCCCCCCGCCACCCCATCCTGTTCAGTCATCTGGAAACTAGATGCCTCTTGACCTCCTCCTCCTCCTCCTCCTCCTCTCCCCACACGGGCAGTTTGAGTTTCTTGCTATTTTAGCCGAGAATGCGTCTGCTCAGCAGCTGCCCATGGGGCAGAAGCAGAGGACTTGGGGAGAGGAGAGGGGGGTGAAAATAGGCTCCACACCCCGTCCCCACCTTCCCAGCCCCAACCCGCCTGTGCGAGGAGAGATGAAGGTGGTGGTTGGGAGAAAGGGGGGTGCTTGGGCCCATCTCTCAACTGCCACTCAATCCTCCCCTTCTCAGATGCCCCGACCCCTCCTCTAGCCTCCCAAGCCCTTGCGCCCCCTCCCCCCGTGTCCTCTCCTCCCCCAGCTATTCTGGGAGTCGCACCTGTTGCCACATTCCTGTTCTCGGTGGTGCCCGTCCCCCACCCCCACACGCAGACCCTCAGGGGACACGGGGAAAGAGGCTCCGAAATGGCCAAACCCCAAAGTCGGAAGCGGAGAATGGAGAGAGTGACACACGGAGACTCTCCCAAATGGAGACTCTCCCCCATCCCATCTCCTAACATGAGAAACTGAGGTGGTCCTCTTCCCTCTGCCCCACTGGAGGGGGGTCAGGGCCGCCCCTCAGCACCCCAACTCTGCCCTTCGAGGGCTCCTGACAGGCAGGACCCAGCCCGGCCTTGTCCACCCTCCAGGTGGCAGGCCCCACAACCCAAAGGGAAGAGGGCCCAGCGCCCTTCCACCCCGGTGTCCCCCCATTGCGCCCCCTCACACGCCAGAGAACACATCTGGGTCAGATCCGGTCCAGGGGAGCAGAAAACTGGGCCATTAGGTAGAAGCTAAATTAAGAACCGAAAGAGGAGTTGGGAGGGAGATCAGCTTTGGTCGGCGCTGCCCAGGCCTTTCCCGGGAGAGACCTCACCCCTGGGGCGCCCCCGCCCCCCATCTCTGCCCACTTCGCTCCCCGGCCCGACTCTGGGGTACCGTAGTTCCACCGTCCGGACCGCCCTAAATTCCCCCAGAGCCCCTCGCCCCAGCTTTCCGACTCCCCTGAGACCACCTCCTCTGACCCCCCAGTCCTCCCCTCCCCGCCGCGACAACTCCAGTCCCTCCGGCACTCACAGTCCGGAGAAACTGGACATCATCTTCTCCTTCTCCGCCTTCGGCCATGGTGCTGAGGGGCTTGGGGCTGGGGGGCAAGGGGCTGGGGGCGGGGGGCGGCCGGGAGGGCTGGGGGAGCCGGCGACGGGGAGCGCAGCGCAAGGACGGAGCTGGAGCGACGGAGATGCCGCGGAGACCGAGGGAGGGGGGCGCTGGGGGCGGGGAGGGGGGTGGGGGGTTGGCTGGGACCGCCCCCCCCCGAGTCGCGATTGGCCAGCAGAGTTGGGGGAGCCTGGACCGGGGAGAAGGACCCCCCCCCAAGGGTACGCAGACAGGGTGGGGGCGCCTACAGCACCCCCGGGATGGGATGAAGAAAGGGCGGGGGGAGCGGGCATGAAGAAAAGAGGGGACCGACAGCTGGGTCCTTTTTATTTTAATGGTATTAAGCTGCTCTGTGACCTTAGGCAAGTCACTTGACTTCTCTGGCCCTCAGTTCCCTCATCTGTAAAATGGGGATTGAGATTGTGAGCCCCAAGTGGGACGGGGACTGTGTCCGACCTTATTTGCTTGTATCCACCCCAGCGCTTAGTTCAGTGCCTGCCACATAACGGATATCACTATTATTATTATTAAAAAGGGCTTACTACGTAGCCCTTGATTCATTCAATAGTATTTATTGAGCGCTTACTCTGTGCAGAGCACTGTACTAAGCGCTTGGAATGGACAAATCGGTAACAGATAGAGACGGTCCCCGCCCTTTGACGGGCTTACGGTCTAATCGGGGGAGACGGACAGACAAGAACAATAGCAATAAATAGAATCAAGGGGATGAGCATCTCATTAAAACAATAGCAAATAAATAGAATCAAAGTGATGTACATCTCATTAACTTGATTCTATTTATTGCTATTGCTTTTGTCTGTCTCCCCCGATTAGACTGTAAGCCCGTCAATGGGCAGGGACGGTCTCTATCTGTTGCCGAATTGTCCGTTCCAAGCGCTTAGTCCAGTGCTCTGCACATAGTAAGCGCTCAATAAATACCATTGAATGAATGAATGTAGCCGGCACCGTTCTAAGCGCTGGGGTAAATACCGGGTAGTCCCACATGTCCCACCGTGAGTCCCACATGGGGCTCACCGTCTCTGTCCCCATTTTCCAGATGAGGTCACTGAGGCACAGAGAAGTGAAGTAACTTTCCCAAGGTCAACCGCAGAGAAGTGGCGGAGCCGGGATTAGAATCCAGATCCTCTGCCTCCCAGGCCCGGGCTCTGTCCACTAGACCATGCTGCTTCCTTTCACCAGCTGGAAGCTGCGACCCACCCCACTCCCCACTTTAGCCGGGGGTTTCGGGGGGAGGCCGTCGGGCAGCCCTCCCTCCGGGATTTAGGACTCAGATAATAATAATAACGTTGGTATTTGTCAAGCGCTTACTACGTGCCAAGCACTGTTCTAAACGCTGGGGTAGGTACAGGGTAATCAGGTTGTCCCACGTGAGGCTCAGTCTTCATCCCCATTTTCCAGATGAGGTAACCGAGGCACAGAGAAGTGAAGTGACTTGCCCACAGTCACACAGCTGACAAGCGGCAGAGTCGGGATGCCTCCCCGACCCTGGCATCCCAACCGGGGCAGCGTCCCCCCCCCCCCCAAAAACTGGCACCTCCTCCCTTCACCCCGATCGGGGCGCTGACTCGTGGGCAGGGATCGTCTCTCTTTATTGCTGATTTGGACTTACCCAAGCGCTTAGTACAGGGCTCTGCACGTAGTAAGCGCTCATGAAATACGAATGAGCGACTCCTCTGCTTGGTCCCCATGTTGCCCGCCCGGCCGGAGGCGCCCGGCCCCTGCCACCAGGGGGCGCCCCAGGGCGAGGGGGCGCTAGGGGGCTCCCAGGGGACCCACCCACCATCATCTGACCGGGCGCTCTGACCTGGTGGCTCGAAATAAAAATAACGGAGCAGTATTAACATGCTCCGTGGATGTCATTAAGAAACCATGAACGGCTCCCGGCCGCGGCCCCTCGTCTCCCAATCCTTTCTGCGTCGCCCTGACTTGCTCCCTTTGCTCTTTCCCTCCCCCCTCCTCCCAACCCCGCAGCACTTATGCCCGCGGCTGTCATTTTATTTATTATATTGATGTCCTTTTACTTGTACTGATGTCTGTCTTCCCCCCCTCTAGACCGTGATCTCGGTGTGGGCCGGGATTGTCACTGTTTATTCTTTTAATAGTAATAATAATCATGTTGGTATCTGTTAGGCGCTTACTATGTGCAGAGCACTGTTCTAATAATAATGTTGGTGTTTGTTAAGCCCTCACTCTGTGCAGAGCACTGTTCTAAGCGCTGGGGTAGACACAGGGGAATCAGGTTGCTCAGTCTTAATCCCCATTTTCCAGACGAGGTAACTGAGGCACAGAGAAGTTGCGACTTGCCCACCGTCACACAGCTGACAAGTGGCAGAGCCGGGATTCGAACTCATGAGCTCGGACTCCAAAGCCCGTGCTCTTTCCACTGAGCCACGCTGCTTCTTATTGTGCTTTCCCAAGCGCTTAGTCCAGTGCTCGGCACCCAGGAAGCGCTTAATAAATAAGATTGAATTCATGAATGTCCCTCTTCGACGCCCCTCCGTTCACCCAGCGCCCCGGCCCGGTCTGGCCCAGGCCCCTCTCCCCAATGTGCCCCCCGACTGGGGTCCAGTCCCTCTTCCCCAACGCCCCCTCCCCCTCTCCTATAGCGCTCCCGTCCGGGCCCCCACCCCTCTCCCCACAGCACCCCCGTCCGGATTCATTCATTCATTCAATAATATTTATTGAGCGCTTACTATGCGCAGAGCACCGTACTGAGCGCTTGGAACGGACAATTCGTCAACAGAGACAACCCCTGCCCAACAACCGGCTCACAGTCTAAACGGGGGAGACGGACAGCAAAGCAAAACTGAACAAAGCAAAACAAGACCACATCATAAGTACATCATTTATCATATATAATTTAAAGCTAAGTAGCTAAACGACGTGGGGGTCCCACCTTCACAGCATCGCAAAAATCCATCCAAACTGCCACCCTGTTAATAGGATCACTCATCCTACTCTGCCTAGATTACTGCCTCAGCCTCCTTGCTGAAGCAGCGTGGCTCAGTGGAAAGAGTCAGAGGTCATGGGTTCGAATCCCGGCTCTGCCACTTGGCAGCTGTGTGACTGTGAGCAAGTCACTTCACTTCTCCGTGCCTCAGTTACCTCATCTGTAAAATGGGGATTAACTGTGAGCCTCACGCGGGACAACCTGATGACCCTGTATCTACCCCAGCGCTTAGAACAGTGCTCGGCACATAGTAAGCGCTTAACAAATACCAACATGATTATACATAGAATCAGGGACATATACACCTCCCTGATACAGGGTAAGAAGTCATATATACAAATAAGCACAGTGCTGAGGGGAGGGGAAGGGGAAGAGCAGAGGGCGGGGGGCGGGGAAGGGGAAGAGAAGTAGAGGGAAAGGGGGGCTCAGTCTGCGGGGGGCCTCAGTTTGGGGAAAAGGGAGGGTTCAGCTGGGGGAAAGAGGGGACTCAGTCTGGGGAAAAGGGGGGGTTCAGTCTGGGGGAAAGGGGGACTCAGTCTGGAAGAAAGGGGGCTCATTCTGGGAGAAAGGGGGGGCTCAGTCTGGAGGAAAAGGGGGCTCGATCTGGGCAAATGGGGGGGGGGCTTAGTCTGGGGGAGAGGGGGGCTCAGTTTTGGGGAAAGGGGAGCTCAGTCTGGGAGAAAGGGGGTGCTCAGACTGGGGGAGAGAGGGAGCTCAGTTTGGGGGAAAGGAGGAGCTCAGTGTGGGAGAAAGGGGGTGGGCTCAGTGCGGGGGAAAAGGAGGGCTCAGTTTGGGTTCTGGCCCCGCTCCCCACAGCGCCCCCTGGCGGGCCCCGGTCCTTCTCCCCGCCGCGCCCCCTGGCGGGCTCTCCCCCCCCCCCCCCCCCCCGTCCGGACTCCCCTCCTAAGGAGCCGTTGCTGGGCCTCCTAAACCTATAAGCGATTGAAACCCCAAACCTTACTGAAACCGGAGCCTGGCCAGACATCGTGGGCAGGAGGGGGGAAAGGCGGGAAATTTGGCGACTTGGGTGTCGCGGAGGTAGAAGCGGAGAGGAGAAGGGTCGGAGGAAGGGAGGAGGAAGGTTCCCTGCCAGTGCCTGCATGATACAGCTCAGGAAAGCGGTGGTTTTCCGTTCTCATCGCATCTGCCTTCATCTCAGCTACTGTTAAAGAGACAGTGTCTCCGGCCCCGGGGAAGGGGCGCTCACTGGATGACGAAGGGCGCCCCCAGAACCACTCAACTCCTCTGTGCCTCAGTTCCCTCATCTGTAAAATGGGGATGAAGACTGGGAGCCTCACGTGGGACCACCCGTATCTCCCCCAGCGCTTAGAACGGAGTAAGCGCTTAGCAAATACCAACATTATTATTATTATTAACCCCCTCCCTTCTCTGCCCCCACCGACTCTCTCCTCTCAACCTTTGGGGATTCCCTCTCCCGACCATCCCCCCGCCCCCCGATTTCCTCAAGGGGCAGATTGGGGGGGGGGGGGACACCAGTGCCTGAGGAAGGGGCTAATTCTCCTGCAGGCGACCCCTAATTTCTTGCTGCTTTAAAGGGGGCAAGCCCGGGCCCACCCCCCCACCAGGTCCCCGTCACTAGGGATCGCGCACGGACACGTGGGCCATTCGCACCTGGGCCCGAGGGCGCAGCTGGCCCGGGGTCACCTGGGCTCGGGAACCCCCTCCCCGGGTGGCAGGTCACGTGCACGACACCCCCGCTCAGGGGAGGCAGACGGGGGTGGGAGGGGGGCGCCCAGGTGGGCAGCGGAGCTGGAAGCCAGGTGTTTCCGGGGAGCTCCGGGCCCAGCTAACGGGATGCTCCCTTGGCCCTGCCCATCGAAGGAGGGGGAGGGCAGGATGGCCCTCCCCCGCCCCGCCGTCCTCCCTCCTCGCCCAGAGATCTCCCCGCCTGGCGCAGATCCCGCCGGGGCAGGGGGAGGGGAAGGGGGAGGGGGAGGCAGTTCCTCTTTCGTGGGACGGAAAAGGCTCAGAGGCCACGGCAGTGCGAAGAGGCCTGGCGCCGGGGGGGCAGGTGCACAGCTGGGGAGCCAGGAAGGGGCGGGAGGGGGGGAGGTCTCTCGGGTCTGTGCCTCCCTGCAGACGCCCCCCCCCTCCCCACCCCGGCACCCCTGGGGGCTGGGGAGGGGGCGGTGAGGGGGTCCTTCGCCACCCGCACGGCCTCCGGGGCTGGGACACCCAGATTGGACCGGGCCGCGGGGACCCAACATGAACCGCAGAGACAGCAAAAGGTGAGCCGACCTCTCCCCCGGTCTCCCCTGTGACCCCTCTGTCCCCCGACCCCTGGATCCCTCTCCACCAGCCCACCCAACCCTCCCTCCTCAACGCTCCGCGTACACTCCGGTCCTCAGACCGGGGGGTCCCGGGAAAGAAGACCCCGGGGGTCCGGCCGGGCCCAGGCTCTGGGGGGGGGGGGGGTGAAGGGGAGACCCGCCGGGGGTCCGGGGGACTGCTTGGGATGGGGAGAGGGGTCCCCAGGCCTTCCCTTCCTGGCAGTGTCGAAAGACCCGGCAGTTCTGAGAGGGCAGATGAGGAAATCCAGCGGGGGCGGGGGGAGGGGGGAGAGGGGAGGAGTAAGGAGGGGTGGGGGTGATGGGGTGGGAGGTCTGAGGGCGGGTTCCTTTCTGGACTCCTTCCTCGCCCTCGGGGCGGGGGGGGCAACTGGGAAGGGAGAGAGGGGGAGCCAAGCGAGGCCTTATCGAGGAGGGAGAGATGGACCGCAAGGGTGGGGTGGAGCGGGAGGAAGGGGTGGATGGTGTCAGGGAGTGGATGTGTTTCGCCGGGTCACCGGGGTGGCCCCCGTGTTTCGTGTGATACCGGATCGGAGCCCGTGTCGCAACTTCAGCGTGATAGTGGATCGGCGCGTGTGTGACCGTCGGCCCTATCTGCGTCGGCATCGGTGCGCTGTTGGATCAGTGAGTGTGTACGTGTGACTGCAGTCACAGCGTGGGTAGGCTGTGGGTGACGGTCTCCCCTTGTGCCCCCGGGGGAGGGTATCTTTCAGCGCCCCCGTGCACTCATTCACTTGTATTTACCGAGCGCTGATTGTGTGCAAAGCACTGTACACTCGCGACAAGCAACGGACACGTTCCCGGCCTACGACGAGCTCAGATTCTAGAGGGGGAGACGGTCTGCATCTGTCAGTGGGCTACTGCATCAGGGTGTGAGAATGTATCATCATGTAGGTGTGAAGGTAGACGCTGTGGGTGTGACTGACACGGTACGTCCACGCCCCTGTGCGTGGGGGACGGTTCTGGTGGTGTGACCGCCTCAGTGACGATGGACTATTGAATCAGTGTGTGACTGTTGTCTCTGTGTGGGTGTGACTGACGGTTGCGTCTGTGTTCCTCTGCGTGTGTCCCGTTGTCCAAGCAACACTGGATCAGAGGATGCGCATGTGACTGTATCACCGAGTGTGATGGACAGCGTGTGTCTTTGCTCCGGTGTGGATGTAATCGCCCCCTACACACACACACACCTTAAAGACTTATTGAAGGCCCACCTCCTCCAAGAGGCCTTCCCAGACTAAGCCCCACTTTTCCTCATCTCCCACCCCTTCTGCGTCGCCCTGACTCGCTCCCTTTGCTCTTCCTCCCTCCCAGGCCCACAGCATTTACGTCCCTATCGGGTATTTTATTTATTTGTACCGGCGTCTGTCTCCCCGTCGCTCTAGACTGTAAGCTCACTGTGGGGAGCGAATGTGTATCGTCGCGTTGTACTTTCCCAAGCGCTTAGTACAGTGCTCTGCAGACAGCAAGCGCTCAACGGATAGGATTAAATGAATGGAACTGTTTCATCGTGTCAGTGTTATGGCAAGTGTATGTGAGGCGATCACAGTGTGGGGATGCTGTGAGCGACTAACAGCTTGCCTGTGCTCTGGTGTATTTGTTAACTGTGACACTACATGTCTCTATGCTTCTGTGTCAATATAATACGGGACCAGATGGTACGTGAGAAGCGGCGTAGCGGATAGAGCACGGGCCGGGGAGTCGGCTGGTCGTGGGTTCTAATCCCGGCTCTGCCACCTGTCCGCTGTGGGACCCCGGGCGAGTCTCTTCACTTCTCTGTGCCTCGGTTACCTCATCTGGAAAATGGGGATTGAGACAGTGAGCCCCCCGTGGGACAGGGACTGTGTTCAACCCGCTTTGCTTGGATCCACCCCGGCGCTTAGTACGGTGCCTGGCACACAGTAAGCGCTTAATACCACAATTATTATTATATTAAATTGTGACAGTGTGTGTCTCTACAGCTCAGTGTCAATATAACATTAGATGACAGGGTGTGTGTGATTGTATCACTATGTGGGTGGGCTGTGTGTTTGTGTTCTTGCATGGGTGTCACTCTTTCAATATGACTCGGTGTCAATGGGCTGTTAACAATAAGAATAATAATAGGATATTGGTTAAACACTCCCTATGTGTCAAGCACCATTCTAAGGGCTGGGGTAGATACAGGTCGGACACACAGTCCCTGTCATCCATTCATTCAATAGTATTTATTGAGCGCTTACTGTGTGCAGAGCACTGTACTCAGCGCTTGGAATGGACAATTCGGCAACAGATAGAGACCATCCCTGCCCAAAGACGGGCTCGCTGACCCGCAGTGAGTCTTATTCTCTATTTGGCAGATGAGGTCACTGAGGCCCAGAGGAGTTAAGTGACTTGCCCGTGGTCACCCAGCAGACAAGTGGTGGAGCCGGGATTAGAACCCAGGTCCTGCTGACTCCCAGGACCGTGGTCTATCCACTGGGCCACGCTCCTTGTCCTGCTGTAATATCAGTTTAGGTATTACTGTCATGCCGTAGAGTAAATGTCTCCTCTCCCTCCTCTCCCCTCCTGCCCCTTCATGATACCCAACTGGTCGCTGCCTGGGACCCTTTCCCCATTTCCCCACCTCCCCGAATCCCCCGCCAAAATATCCATTCGCGGGCCGGGTTGGGCTCTCACACAACAACTGGGAAGCAGCGAGGCCTAACGGAGAGAGCCCGGGTCTCGGAGTCAAGCAACCTGGCTTCTGATCCCAGTTCTGCCACTTGCCCGCTGTGTGACCTTGGGCAGGTCACTTCATTCCTCGCCACCGCATCTGTAAAATGAGGATTAATAATAGTAATAATGACATTTGTTAAGTGCCTACTCTGTGCCAAGCACCGTTCTAAGCACTGGGGGAGATGCAAGGTAATGGGGTTGGACGCGGTCCCCGCCCGCATGGAGCTCGGGGTCTTAATCCCCATTTTACAGACGAGGGAACGGAGGCCCAGAGAAGTGAAGCGACTTGCCCAAGGTCACACAGCAGACAGGGATCAGAGCCCACGTCCTCTGACTCCCGATGTCGCCGCCAGGCCCCGCCGAAACCGCGCACCCCAAGTGGGACAGGGGCTGTGTCCGACCTATGGTGTATCTTCCCCAGCGCTCAGTACGGCGCCTGGCACATAGTAAGCGCTTAACAGATGCAAAAAAAGGAAGGACCCGGGGTCAGGAAGGCCGGGGCGAAGGCGGGGCTCCAGTCCACTGTGATCCAGTCCTGGGTTTGGCCTAAACAGGGGGAGCGGCACGGGGAGCGTTGGGGGGATTTCCAAAGAAGGAAACTTCCCCTTCTCTTCCCCGAGTTGGGAGGGGTTGAGAAGCGGGTGGGCCGGACGCATGGGTCCCCTGCAGCTCCTAGGAGAGAAGTGGGTGGATGGGAGGCCGGCTACTATCCGGGGAGTGGGAGAAACAGGAAGCCAGAAGACTGGAGGTCTGGCCAGTCCCCCTGTCCCCCAACCCTTCCGCTGTCATTGCTCCCACACGTTTACAGCCCTTCCAGGCCAGAGGAGGGGGTCCTGGGAGGCTGGTGGAAAGGGTGGCTTCAGGGGAGTGGGGTCTTGACCTCCTGGGAGGCTGGTGGAAAGGTTGGCTTCAGAGGAGAGGGGTCCTGACCCCCTGGGAGGCTGGTGGAAAGGTTGGCTTCAGAAGACAGGGGTCCTGACCTCCTGGGAGGCCGGTGGGAAGGTCGGCTCTGGGGACCGGCTCCGTGCGTCACAGCTGAGCCCGTGCGGGTGGGCGGGGGCAAGGGCAGAGATGCCCCAGCCGTGCCCTGGTCATGCCCGCCGCCCTGATGCCCCTGGCTAGGGGAGGGGAGTAGAGTCCAGGGCCTTCTGTTTGCCCCATACCCTCCCGCGGTGAGTCGGCCCTGCCCCCAGCCCTAGAAGGACTCCCCCCCTCCTCGATCCCAATCCGTCTCACCTAGTTCCTCTCAGCAGATTCATTCAATCGTATTTATGGAGGGCTGTTTGGGTGCTGAGCACTGTACTAAGCGCTTGGAAGAATAGATCTCACTGACTCCACTCTCAGGTGTGCGTCTATATGGGGCGGGGGGAGGGCAGGGGGCATGGAGATGGAGACCCAGCCCAGAGAGTGACTCCCCTTATCTCACCCAGAAGGGGTAGATGGGGACAGTTTATAGTTCACGAAAAAAGGGGGAGTTGGGGGTGCTGCTTTATAATCCCCTGGGGAGGCAGGGGGGAAGACAGAGAGGGACACCAAGAGGGATTACGGTCTTCCGGGAAAATTGTGCGTGCGAACGTGAGAACGCGCCACTGTGAACGTGTCTCCCAACTCTGTAATATTGTACCCTCCCATCCTCTTAGTACAGTGCTCTGCACCCGGTAAGTGCACAATAACCACGATTGGTCGATTGAGTGAGGTGTACGGGGTGCTCATCTCTGGGCTGTGCGTTTCTACAGTTGCCTCAAGCCTTGTGCAAGACTTGCAAGGTAATGGTGTGTACCTCAGAGAAGGGAAGTGGGTATCTCTGTAAACACGTCCCCCGCTAGGGTGTGTGATTGTTTTCAGGTGAGTTGGGGTGAGGTGTACATGTCTTAGCCCACTTTCAAAGGATTCAAAGTGGGGGTGTACAGAGATGGTGTATCTAAGTGGGTCTGGGGATTCGTAATCTCTGTCGGTGGCTTGTGGGTCCGTTCGTGCTTATGCCCGTTGGTGTGCGCGCGGGTGAACCGTGTCGCGTGACCTTGCTCCCTCTCCTCCTCCTCGCCTTCAGGGACTCCTGATTCTTAACTGGAGGATTTTATTTTTAAACTTTCCTTGAAGCTACTGGCCCCAAGGGGTCTCAACCTAGGCCCTAGGGAGCCAAGCGGGGAGAGAAGGCCACAGCAGAGGAGAGGTGGGAGGAGCAGAGGGGAGGAGAGAAGGCAAAGGAGGGGAAGGGAAGAAAGAGAGGAGAAATGGCAAAGGAGAGGAGGGAAGGGAGGGAGTAGAAAGGGAGGAGAAAATCATCTCAACCCCACCTTCCGCTGCAGGTATATCCTCTCTCACCCCTCCACGGAGGAAGGGTTACGGCAGGAGGGCCAGGAGGAGAGGAGCAGACAGGGTGGGATGAAGCGGGAATGGTTCTCCATTGGACTCCCGGGGGGTTGGGGGTGGGGGGGGGGACGTGTGGCAAGCCCCCCCCCCCCCCGCCCCCTCCCTCAGAGTTCCCACTGTAGCCCCTTGCTTCCTTGAGGTGGCTGAAAGCTCTCCCCGGATCCTGAGTCTGACCCTCGGGCACTGGGCTTGGGGAGAGAAGGGAGCGGGGCGGCGTAGGGGAGCGCATCAGACTGCGGAGTTGTCGGCGTTCACCGAGGAAGCCGTGCGGGTTTCTCTGCCCCCACAGGAAGTCGCAGCTAGAATGCCAGGGACCAGGCATGTCCGCGACCCTGGGGGCGGTGGGGAAGGGGCGGCTGAGGCAGAATCGGAGACGCATGACGTGCCCCAACCCCCGGGAGATCACCAAGGTCATGGCCACCATGGTGCTGGGGCCCGTCAGCAAAGGCTGCAGTCTGGACGAGCTGCTGGAGAAATGCATCCTCTCCTTCGGTGAGGGGACCCCCCCTCCCTCGCCCCCAGCCCCCTGCCCGGTCCCTGACTCCTCCGGCCTTTGGTCCCTATCCAAACCCAGCACCCTCGTCCTTGGACCCCTGGGTGCCAGGTTCACCGATCCCCTAACTCATTCACTCATTGTCAGTCAGCCCTATTTATTGGGCGTTTACTGGGTGCAGAGCACTGTACTTAGCACTTAGGAGAGTCCACTGTTAACGACAGACAGATACATTCCCTGCCCACGATGAGTTTACGGTCTACCGTTTTCCTCCGTTCCCTGACCCTCTCTTTCTTTGACCCCCTCACTCTCAGGGTACGATCCTCCAACCTTTGACCTCATTCTTTTCTGACCTCCCCGAGGTCCCTCCCCTGACCTCATCCCGACTCCATCTAACTCTGGGGCCTTCGACCCCATCCTGTGGTCCATCACCACCCAACCCATCTTCTGATCCCCGACCTCTGACCCAGACTTACCTTTCATCCCATTTCTGATTCCAGCTCCGTTCTTGGGGCAGAGAGTGCACAGAGACCCGGTTGGCCCAAGTGGGGGCAGGCGGGTGGGCGGAGCGCAGTTTGGGGCGTAGCTCCGGGCTCGACCGACTCTCTCCGTCCCCCGCAGACCCGGATGGCAGCCTGTGCTGCAGCGACAACACGGTCAACATGGCACTGACCATGCACAGCTGGGTCCTGCCCTCCGCCGAATTTGCCCGCCGCCTGCTCGCCCTATATCCTTTCCGTCGGGGGGCATCCCAGGGACCAGGGCTGGGGGCTTTGTCGGGGGGAGGGGATGCCGTCCCCGTCCCCCAGGTCCTCATCCCACGGACAGACAGGAGAGAACCTTGACCCTGAGCTACATACCAGGAAGCCACTGGGGAGAAACAGGGGCAGAGACGCCTGCGGATCTGTAATTTAATAAGGTGAGAATCCCAAGCCCTGCCGCCCCCCCCCCCCCTTTCACCTCTTGCTTCCTCCTACCTGAAACATTTTTTAGGGAATTTGCTCAGCGCTTACTATTCATTCACTCCATAGTATTTATTGAACGCTTACCATGTGCAGAGCACTGGACTAAACGCTTGGAATGGACAATTCGGCAACAGATAGAGACAGTCCCTGCCCAGTGATGGGTTCACAGTCTAAACAAGCGCTTACTATGTGCCAAGCGCTGTTCTAGGCGCTGGGGTAGGTACAGGGTAATCCGGTTGTCCCACGTGAGGCTCACAGTCTTCATCCCCATTTTACAGATGAGGGAACTGAGGCACCAAAGAGTGATTAGACTGTAAGCCCGTCAAAGGGCAGGGACTGCCTTTATCTGTTACCGATTTGTACATTCCAAGCGCTTAGCACAGTGCTCTGCACATAGTAATCGCTCAATAAATACTATTGAATGAATGAAGTGACTTGCCCAAAGTCACACAGCTGGGATTAGAACCTCTGACTCCCAAGCCCAGGTTTTTTCCACTGAGCCATGCTGCTTATTATGTGTCAAACACTGTTCTAGGTGCAGGGGTGGTTATAAATTAATTAGTTTGGACACAGTCCCTGTTTCGCACGGGGCTCACGGCCTAAAGAGGAGGAAGAACAAGTATCTCCCCTTTACAGCTGAGGAAATGGAAGCCCAGAGAAGCCCGGTGACTTGCCCGTGGTCACACAGCCGCAATTAATAATGTTGGTATTCGTTAAGCGCTTACTATGTGCAGAGCACCGTCCTAAGCGCCGGGGGAGATCCAGGGTCATCAGGTTGGCCCACGTGAGGCTCCCAGTTAATCCCCATTTGACAGAGGAGGTCACTGAGGCACAGAGAAGCGACTCGCCCAGTCACCCGGCTGCCGAGCGGCAGGGCCGGGATTCGAACCCGTGCCCTCCGACTCCCAAGCCCGGGCCCTTTCCACTGAGCCACGCTGCTTCCGGCCTCGGGATTAGAACCCAGGTCCTTCTGACTCCCCGGCCCGTGTTCCCTCCGCTAGGCCACGTTTCTTATTTTGGCGTCTGTCTCCGCCACCGCTGCTCCAGGGCAGGGCGAGTGTCTCCCCACCCGCCCTGTGCCACCGTCCTCTCGCAAGCGCTGGCTCCGGGGCTCTCGGCAGAGGAAGCGCCCGCTAGGCACCCTCGATTCTTCCTCGGGGTGCACCGGGCTACTCCCCGAGCCCAGCCCTCTGCGCCCCGACCTCCAGGTACTGGGTCAACCACTTCCCGGAGGCCTTCCGCCTGGAGCCCCAGCTGGACGAGGTGGTCGGCGGCTTCTGGAACGCCGTGAGGCTCGAGGGCGACGCGGCCCAGCGCCGGCTGATGGACTCCGCCAACCTGTGAGTCGGCGTCCCCCCAGGCGGTGTGTGGCTCCCTGAGGCGCTCAGTACGTGCCCACGGATTGATGGCCCGATCCATCCCCCCCCCCCAGCCTGAGCCCCGAGGACCCCCAGCAGCCCCAGCAGCTGAGCAGCCCGAGCTGCGGGAAGAAGCGCAAGGTTTCTCTGCTCTTTGACCACCTGGAGACGGGGGAACTGGCCGAGCACCTGACCTATCTGGAGTTCAAGGCCTTCTGCGGCATCACCGTGAGTCCCGGCGGAGGAGGAGGGGGGGGGGAAGAGCTAGACCCTGAGCAGACACTGCGCTCCCGGGGGTGGAGGAGGGGACGCCGGGCCCGAGACCGACCTCGAGGTCCGGGGGGGGGGGGGGGTCCCGCTTGACCCCGGGGTCGACCCCGGGCTTCGGGGGCGGTGGCGGGAGGCCTGCCCATGGCGTGCGCTGCCCCTCCAGGCGTCGGAGCTGCGGAGCTATGTGCTGCAGGGCTCGGTGCGGGAAAACCCGGCGCTGGAGCGCTCCGTGGCCCTGTGCAACAGCGTGTCGCAGTGGGTGCAGGTCATGGTGCTCAGCAGGCCCACGCCGCAGCAGCGGGCGGAGGTGCTCACCAAGTTCATCCACGTGGCCCAGGTCAGAGCGCGCGCGCCTCTCGGGGCGCCGGACACGCCCCCTCGCTGGCCCCGCCAATCAGGGCCCGCTCCTTCTCTGGCCCCCGCCAATCGGGTCCCAAACCACCTCTCTGCCCCCGCAGCTCCCCCCGCCGTTCCGCGGCCACGCCCTTCCCTGGCCCCGCCAATCGGGGCCCGCCCCTTCCCTGGCCCCGCCAATCGGATCCCACCCCCTCTCCCTGCCCACGTCCCCGCAGCCCCCACCCCTCTCCGTTCCGCGGCCCTGCCGCCCTTAGGCCCCGCCCCCTCATGCCTCGCCCCTCCTCATTCGCCTCCCGGCCCCTCAGGCTCCGCCCCCCTCTGACCCCGCCCCCTCCGTCTCCCGGCCCCGCCCCTCAACCGCCGCCCTATCATCAGGCTCCATCCCCTCGGGCCCCGCCCCCTCCGTCTCCCGGCCCCGCCCCTCAACCGCCGCCCTATCATCAGGCTCCATCCCCTCGGGCCCCGCCCCCTCCGTCTCCCGGCCCCGCCCCTCAACCCCCGCCCTATCAGGCTCCGTCCCCTCGGGCCCGCCCCCTCCGTCTCCCGGCCCCGCCCCTCTCCTGGCTCCGCCCTATCATCAGGCTCCGTCCCCTCAGGCCCCGCCCCTCTCCTGGCCCCGCCCCATCAGGCCCCGTCCCCTCCGACCCCGCCCCCTCCGTCTTCCCGCCCCGCCCATCCGCCCCCGCCCTATCAGGCTCCGTCCCCTCAGGCCCCGCCCCTCTCCCGCCCCGCCCTATCAGACTCCTCCCCTCAGGCCCCGCCCCTCCCCTGGCTCCTCCCTATCATCAGGCTCCGTCCCATCAGGCCCCGCCCCCTCCGTCTCCCGGCCCCGCCCCTCTCCCGGCCCCGCCCTATCAGGCTCCTCCCTCCGGCCCCGCCCCCTCCGGCCCCGCCCTATCAGATTCCTCCCCTCGGGCCCCGCCCCCTTCCCCCTCCCCTCCCCCCCCAGCCCTGGGGAGGGCCCGGGGCCCGCTGCCCGGTGCCCGGTGCCAGCTTGTCGCCGTCCCCTGCAGAAGCTCCGGCAGCTGCACAACTTCAACACGCTGATGGCGGTGACGGGGGGCCTGTGCCACAGCGCCATCTCCCGCCTCAAGGACTCGCACGCCCTGCTCAGCCCCGACAGCACCAAGGTCGCACGTCCCCTCGTCGCCCCCGCCCCCTTCCCCTCCACCTTCCCTGTCCCCCCCGCCGCCCGCACCCCCCCACCCCCTCTCACCTCATGCATTCAGGCCTCTTTACTGAGCGCTTACTCCGTGCGCGACGCTGCACCGAGCCCTTGGGAAACTACGCTGGAATAATAATAATAATGATAATAATAATGTCGGTATTTGTTAAGCGCTTACTCTGTGCAGAGCACTGTTCTAAGCGCTGGGGGAGACACCGGGTCATCAGCCCCACGTGGGACAACCCGATTCCCCGGTGTCTCCCCCAGCGCTTAGAACAGTGCTCTGCACAGAGTAAGCGCTTAATAAATACCAACTTTAGGTTGTCCCACGTGAGGCTCACAGTCTTCATCCCCATTTTCCAGATGAGGGAACTGAGGCCCCGAGAAGTGACTCGCCCACAGTCACACAGCTGGCAAGTGGCAGAGCCGGGATTCGAACTCATGACCTCGGACTCCGTGCTCTTTCCACTGAGCCACGCTGCTTCTCTACTAGACGCCTTCCCTGCCCGCGGTGAGCTCCGTCTCTCCACCCTAGACCGAGCCCGCCGTGGGCGGGGATTGCCCCTCTCTATCGGATTATACTTTCCAAGCGCTTAGCACAGTGCTTGGCAGAGAGTAAGCGCTCAATAAACACGACTGAATGAATGAATGAACGAGCTCCCCCAATCTCTGCTCCCTTTGATTCGATCGGTCGATTGGATTTATCGAGCACCTCCTGGGCGCTTGGGAGACGGCGACGCGACGATAATCATCATAATGTTGGTATTTGTTAAGCGCTTACTACGTGCAGAGCACTGTTCTAAGCGCTGGGAGAGATACAGGGTCATCAGGTTGATGATAATAATGATAACGGTGGTATTTGTTAAGCGCTTACTACGTGCAGAGCACTGTTCTAAGCGCTGGGGGAGATACAGGGTCATCAGGTTGGTAATAATAATAATGATTATGGTGGTATCCGTTAAGTGCTTACTACGTGCATAGCACTGTTCTAAGCGCTGGGGGGATACAAGGTGATCGGGTTGGCCCCCGTGGGACTCACAGTTTTAGTCCCCATTTTCCAGATGGGGTCACTGAGGCCCAGAGAAGTGACTCGCCCACAGTCACCCAGCTGCCAGGTGGCAGAGCCGGGCTTCGAACCCATGCCCTCTGACTCCCGAGCCGGGGGCTCTGTCCACTGGGCCACGCTGCTTCTCACATAACATATGGGAAGCAGCGTGGCGCAGTGGAAAGAGCACAGGCTTTGGAGTCAGGGCTCATGAGTTCGAATCCCAGCTCTGCCACTTGTCAGCTGTGTGACTGTGGGCAAGTCACTTAACTTCTCTGTGCCTCAGTTCCCTCATCTGTAAAATGGGGATTAAGACTGTGAGCCCCACGTGGGACAACCTGATTCCCCTGTGTCTACCCCAGCGCTTAGAACAGTGGTCTGCACATAGTAAGCGCTTAACAAATACCAACATTATTATTATTATAACTGGCATGTTCCCTGAAACACCCCCCCCCCCCAGCTTCGGGGGGGGGGGCCCTCAAAGGGAGAGGCAGGCCCAGCCCCCAACTCCCTGCTCTCTGTCCTCCCCCAGACGCTCCTGGAGCTGGCAGAGCTGCTGGCATCGGGCGGCAACTACGGGCAGTACCGCCGGGCCTTCGGCGAGTGCGGGGGGTTCAAGCTGCCCGTGTTGGGGGTCCACCTCAAAGACCTGGTGTCCCTGCACGAGGCCCTGCCCGACCGGCTGCCCGACGGGCGGCTCCACCTGCCCAAGCTGCAGGGCCTGTATCGGAGGCTGCAGGAGCTGCAGGAGCTGCAGCGCCAGTGCCCGCCCTGCAGCGCCAACAAGGACCTGCTGCATCTGCTCACGGTGAGCACTGCATCGGCGCGGCGGGGGAGCGCAACGGTGGGGGGGGGGGACTGAGCGTGGGAAGAGTAACGATGGGGTGATTTGGTAAGTGCTCGGTGGAAAGAGCCCGGGCTTGGGAGTCGGAGGTCATGGGTTCGAATCCCGGCTCCGCCACCTGTCCGCCGTCTGACTGTGGGCGAGTCGCTTCACTTCTCTGGGCCTCGGTCACCTCATCTGGAAAATGGGGATTAACTGGGAGCCTCACGCGGGACAACCTGATTCCCCTGTATCTACCCCAGCGCTTAGAACGGTGCTCGGCACGTAGTAAGCGCTTAACAGATACCAGCATTATGATTATTATTACTGTCTGCCAGTCACTAATAATAATTGTTAAGCCCTTACTATGTGCCGAGCACCGTTGAAAGCGCTGGGGTAGATAAAAGGTGATCAGTTGCCAGTAATAATGCTGGTATTGAAGCACTTACTGTATGCCAAGAACTGTTCTAAGCGCTGGGGTAATAAAAATAATGCTGGTATTTAAGCGTTTACTATAATAATAATGTGGGTATTTGTTAAGCGCTTACTATGTGCAGAGCACCGTTCTAAGCGCTGGGTTAGATTTACAGGGTCATCAGGTTGTCCCGCGTGAGGCTCCCAGTCTTCATCCCCATTTTCCAGATGAGGTCACCGAACCACAGAGAAGTGAAGCGACTCGCCCACAGTCACGCAGCTGACAAGCGGCGGAGCCGGGATTCGAACCCATGACCTCGGACCCCCCCCCAAGCCCGGGCTCCTTCCACTGAGCCGCGCTGCTTCTCATATGTAATTAGGTGGTCCCATATGGGGGTCGCAGACTTAATCCTTTTACAGATGGGGCAACTGAGGCCCAGAGAAGTTGTGACTTGCCCCCCGTCATGCGGCAAACTGACGGCCTAGTGGATAGCGCACGGGCCTACGTCCAGGTCATGGGTTCTAATCCCGGCCCTGCCGCTTGCTGGATGACCTCGGGCAAGTCATTTCACTTCTCTGGGCCTCAGATACCTCATCTGGAAAATGGGGATGGAGACTGTGAGCCCCATGTGGGGCAGGGGCTGTGTCCAACCCGATTTACTTGTGTCCACCCTAGCACTGAGTACAGTGCCCGGCACGTAGTAAGCGCTTAACAAATACCATAATATATATAAAAAAAAGGGACAGAGCCAGGCTTAGAAGCCACATCCTTTGACTCCCCAGCCTGGGCACTTGCCACTAAAGCCCCGCTGCTTCTGCACCGTATTGAGCGCGGGGGTCGATCCAAGAAAATTGGGTTGGACAGAGGATGGGGAGAGTGTCCTATCCTGGGGACCCCGTGCACGGGGGGGGGTCGGAATTGGGGGCTCCCACTGACCCCAGCCTTTCCCTAGCTGTCTCTGGACCTGTTCTACACGGAGGACGAGATCTACGAATTGTCCTACGCTCGGGAGCCTCGTAACCCCAAAAGCCTGGTGAGGCCTCCCCTCCGCCCCGACCCCCAAGCCCACCCCTCTCCCTCCCCCACATCCGGACCCCCCCCCCCGACCCCCGACCCCCCCACCCAGTCTGGCCTCGGCCCCGGCTCCTCCCGAGATCTCAGAGCCGCGACTCCTAGGCTTGACCCGGGACTGACGTAATGACCTCTGACCTTCCCCCCCCCCCGGCCTCCCAGCCGCCCACCCCCTTCAAGCCTCCCCTGGTGGTGGAGTGGGCCCCCGGGGTGACCCCCAAACCGGACCGGGACACCCTCAGCCGCCACGTGGAGCAGCTGGTGGAGGTGAGTACCCCTGGGCCTCAATTACCTCATCTGTAAAATGGGGATTAAGAGCGCGAGCCCCGCGTGGTACGACGACTCTGTCCAACCTGAGTCTGCCCCAGCACTTGGACGGGCGCGTGGCGCACGGTGAGAGCTTAACAGGTACCGTAATTATTCTTGTGCCTCAGTTACTTCATCTGTAAAATGGGGACTAAGACCGTCAGCCCCCCGTGGGACTCGGATTGGGTCCGACTTGATTAGCTTGTGTCCTCCCCAGCCTAGCCCATAGTAAGCGTCTAACAAATAACAACAGAAAAAAATAACCGCCCTGCGGGAGTTGACGTCGAGGCCCGGCTGAGCTGAGCTCCTGGCCCTGCCCGCTCCCGCAGTCGGTTTTCAAAAACTACGACCCCGAAGGCAGAGGCTACGTGTCCCGGGACGACTTTGAGTGCATCGCCGCCAGCTTCCCCTTCGCCTGCCACGACCTGCACCGGGCCCCGCACCGGCAGTGAGCCGCCCGCTGCCCACCTGTGGGGAAGGGGAGGGCGAGGCGGGGGCAGGAGCCCGCGCCAGGCACGAGCCGCCCTCCCGTGGGAGACGGCCCGGCCGGAGGCGTGTCCCCGGGGGCCGGGGGGGGGGGAGGAGGACTCCCGGGTCGCCGGGCTGGGGGCGGGGTGGACCCCGCCACGTCCGAGCCCACACGCTCCCCTCTCCGCCCGGCCCGGGCAGCGCCGGGCCTTTCAGCCGCGAAGAGCTGACCGGCTACTTCCTCAAGGCCAGCGCCATCTGTGCCAAGCTGGGCCTGGGCTTCCTCCACGCCTTCCACGAGGTCACCTTCAAGAAGCCCACGTTCTGTGACAGCTGCAACGGCTTTGTGAGCGCCGCCCCCCCCCCCCCCCAACCCCGTCCTCGTCCCGCCCCCTCGTGCGAACCGCGGCCTCGTCCCGCTTCTGGGGTCCCAGCGGTGCCAACGGGGAAGGTGGCCAAGGATACCCTTGCCGCCTTTCTCTTTCCTCCTGGCAAATGACACCACGTCTCCGTCTCCACCGCCCCGCCGGCCCCGGCTAGAGCCGGCCGCTCGCCGGCCAGGCTGGGGTTCACCCCCGGCCCCGCCGGCTGGCCGGCAGGGCCCGGCGGGTGGTGTTGGAGGGGGGCGACGACAGTAATCTCTCTCCTCTCCACAGCTCTGGGGTGTCAGCAAGCAGGGGTTCCGCTGCCGGGGTAGGTGGGCCAGGGTCCCCGTGACGGGGAGGGGGAGCGAGGGCCGTAGGGGGCCGGGGGGCTCCCCCGCACCGGAAGAGCGGCATTCGGTGACCGTTCCCGTCCCCTCAGACTGCGGGCTGAGCTGCCACAGACAGTGCAAGGACCAGGTGGAGGTGGAATGCAAGAAACAAGGCGGCAAGGGGGACGGCGGCCCAACGGGGTCCCTCACGCCGTACGCCCCCGTGGCCGGCTCCGGTGAGTCGGGGGGCCCGGGGGGGGCCGGCTCCCTAGGACAGAGCCCAGAGGCCTGACCGCTCGCGGCCGTGCCCTCCCAGGGTCGGAGGACGGCTTCTCCTTCCCCGCTTCGGGAGGGCCGGGCGGCGGCACGCAGACCCGGCACGCCTGGACCCAGACCGACCCGCTCCCACCCGGCTCCCCGCCACCTGAAGGCCACAGTGCCCAGCTGCTCCAACACATGAAGGATCTGGAGCAGGTGAGGGGCCGGTTGGCCCTGCCCCGACCCGGGATCGATGCCCCTCCCAGTGGGCTGAGGGCAGGGGGTATCTAAGCGGCGGGGAGGGGAGCCTGGCTACCCTCACACATCCCGCGCCCACAGGAGCGGGAGCGGCTGTTGTTGGAGAACATGGGGCTGCGCTGCGCCAACGCCCACCTGGAGAGCGAGCGGAGTCGGCAGCGGGGTCCCGGGGAGCCGCCGCCGGCGGGCAGCCCGAACCCGGTGACGCTCATCCTGGCCGACGTGGCAGGGGCGGGCCGAGGGGGCGGCGGACAGGAGCCGCGCCCGGGGCGGGCACGGGCGGGCACACCAGGCACGGACGCTATAAATTAAATCTATTTTTCCAGAAACGGAACAGCAGTTCTCGGTCGGGGGGAGGGGAGAAATCTAGGCCTTGGCAGCAGGGCTCTCGTCGCCCTCCCCGTCTCCCTGCCCGGGACCCTCCCTCCGCCGGGCATGGGCAGAACCCAAGCAGTGAACGGGGGGGAGCGGGAGGTCAGCTGAACCAACGGGAGCCGCGGGGAACAAGGGGTACGGCCGCACCTCCTCCATCATCTCTTTCTCTTCTTCCCGCCCTTCTGGCCCCAGCGCTGTCGGCCCCCTTCTCGCCGACTCTGCCAGGAGGGCATGGGCGCCTCGAGTTCATTGGGGCGGCCCCCCCGGTCTGGCACAGTGCCCATCAGAATCTGGAGGGGAAGAAAGAGAGAGAGAGTGATAACATCTGCGGTACGTGTTAAGCCCTGTTCTAAGCACTGGGGTTGATACAAGGACATCGGGTCAGATGCGGTCCCTGTCCCCCAGGAGAATCCCAGTCTAAGTGGGAAGGAGGCCGGGCAAGGAATCCACATTTTGCAGATGAGGACACTGAGGCAAGAGAAGTGTGACTACGTCCCACATGGGGCTCACAGTCTTAAACCCCATTTTACCGATGAGGTAGCTGAGGCCCAGAAGAGTGAAATAATAATAATGATAATGGCGGTATTTGTTAAGCGCTTACTATGTGCAAAGCACCGTGGGGGGGGATACGAGGCGATCAGGTTGGCCCACGTGGGGCTCACAGTTTTAATCCGCATTTTCCAGATGAGGTCACCGAGGCCCAGAGAAGTGAAGCGACTTGCCCAAAGTCACCCAGCTGGCCAGCGGCGGAGCCGGGATCAGAACCCATGACCTCTGACTCCCAAGCCCGGGCTCTTTTCCACTGAGCCACGCTGCTTCTCGATGGCCGGCCCAACCTCACGCAGCGAGCAAGTGGCGAAGCCGGGATCAGAGCCCAGGTCCGTCTGACTCTATCCACTAGGCCAAGGCTGTTTCGCTTCTCTGTGCCTCGGTTTCCTCATCTGCACAATGAGGATTCCACGCCCGTTCTCCCTCCGACTTAGTCTGGGAGTCCCCTTCGGGACAGGGACCGCGTCCGACCCGATCAGCTTGAATCCACCCCGGCGCTGAGAAGAGTGCTTGACTCACAGTTAACGCTTAACGATCATCATTTAAAACCGAGCCCCAAAATAGTGACAGAGCCAGGATTAGAACCCAGGCCCATCCTCTTTCCACCAGGCCCTGATAATAATGACTAATCATGGTATTTGTTAAAGGACTTACTATATGCCAGGCGCCGTAATAATAATAATACCGCTGGCATTTGCCAAGCACTGTTCTAAGCGCTGGGGCAGATACGGCGTAATCGGGTTGTCCCACGGGGGCTCGCGGTCTCGATCGCCATTTACAAATGAGGTAACTGAGGCATAGAGAGGTAGGGGACTTGCCCAGGGTCACACGGCAGACACGCAACGGAGGCGGGATCAGAACCCATGACCTTCTGACTCCAGGCCCATGCTCTACCCACTAGGCCCTCTTGCCCATTCAATCGTATTTATTGAGCGCTATGTGCGGAGCACCGTACTAAGCGCTTGGAACGGACAATTCGGCAACAGATATAGAGACCGACCCCGCCCGGTGACGGGGTCCCGGGATCCCGGTCCGAACGACCGCCCCCCCCCCCCCCCCCATACCCACCTTGTTGACGGGGCAGCTGGTGGCCGCGCGGGAGGCCGGGCTGGTGGCGGGCACGAGACGGGAGAGGTCGGCCCGGGCGGCCAGGAGGTGGGCGAGGGAGACCCCGGGCTCCGGACACAGCGCCCGCCGCAGGGGCGCCAGCCTCGCGGTCAAGGCGGCACTCTGGGCCTGCAGGTTAGCGAGACCAGCGGGGGTCAAGCGTCAGAGTCGGGGTCCCCGCCGGGAGAGGCCCTGAGGGATCCCGGGTCCCCCGATCCCCCAGGCGGGGCGCAGGATTCCGGGGTTGAAGGAGCGGGGCGGAGCTGCCCGGGTCTCACCTGCGCCCGCTCGGCCCAGTGGAAGGAGGCAGCCGTGAGGTCCAACCGGGTGAGCAGCATGCGGCGGCGGCAACGGTACTCGGCCCGCAGGCTCCGGTCAATCTCGCCCAGGACCGCCTGTCCCAAGGGGGAGGAGCAGGCGGGGGGTTCGGCCGCCTTCCTCCCCCCCGGGAGCCCGGCCCCCCACCACACCCCGGGGGTCCTACCCAGCGGGCAGAGTCCAGGGAGCTGGTCAGGAGAGGAGCCAGGTGTCCAGGTGGCACGAGGGACAGCGGGGCTGAGATCTGGGGGAACGGACGGGGGAGAGAGGCTGGGGGAGGAGGCCTTTCAGTCTTGGCCTTGGAAAGGGGCCTCTCCCACCTCTTCTCCCTCCCTCGAGGGCGGCACCAGGTCATCCTGGCTGGAGGGCACCCCCGCCCTCTCCTTTCCCCGGCAGCCGTCGACCCACCGGTCCGATTTCCCGAGCACCTCCCGTGTCCCCACACCGGACCGAGCGCCGGGGAGGTGACTCCGAGGAGTCCGGGCTCCTCACCTTAGCGAGCAGCTCCTGAAATAGTTGGCCGGGGGCGGTGCCGGGATGGGCCGAGGGCAGTCCTAGGGCCTGGCAGATCAGGGTCAGTTCCTCCCGGGCTTCCCGGAGCCGCTCCCCTTCCTCCTGCGACGGGGCCCGGGGGGTCTCGCGACCGATCAGTCGGGCCGCCTGGAGCTCTGAGCAGAGGAAACCTGGAGGGAAGGAGACGGGGACAGGGAGGGACGGGGAGGGTGGACCGCCCCCCGCGCCGCCCTGGATCCGGGCATCCTAGTCGCCCGGCCCCCCCCCCCCCGGGGTTCCGCCGGTCCCCTAACCCCTAGAGGAGCAACGTGGCTTAGTGCAAAGAACACCGGCCTGGGAGGATGTGGGTTTGCCACTTGTCCGCTGTGTGACCTCGGACAAGTCGCTTAATATCCCCGGGCCTCAGTGATCTCATCAGTAAAATGGGGATTGAGAGCGGGGAGCCCCACGTGGGGCCACCTGATTGCCTTATATCCACCCCAGGGCTTAGAACAGCGCTCGGCACATAGTAAGCACGTAACAAATACCGTTGTTATTATTATTACGCCCTCCTTGGCTCTGCCCACTCCCAGGTCAGCTCCTCCCACCCCCTCCCCGGCCCTGCCCCTCCCCACCCCTGCCAGCCCCGGCCCCACCCCCTGCCCGCTCTGCTCATCTCCCAGCCCCCTCCCCACAGCTCTGCCTGCCCTTCGGGCCCCAGCCTGGCCCTCTGGGCAAGTCACTGAACTTCTCTGTGCCTCAGTGACCTCCTCTGTAAAATGGGGATGAAGACTGTGCGCCCCATGTGGGACAACCTCATCACCTTGTATCCCCCCAGCGCTTAGAACGGTCCTTTGCGCACAGTGAGCGCTTAACACGTGCCGTCATTATTATTATTTATTACCACCCCCTCCTCGGCTCTGCCCCTCCCGGCCCTGGGCCCACCCCCTCCAGGCCCAGGTCCCGCCCCCCGGGGGGGGTCGGCACTCACGGAGCAGGCGCAGGCCGCCGCGGGGCTCGCGGAGGCGCGTGGTGGGATCCCCGTCGGTGAGCGCGGCGTCGGGGCAGCGGAGCTCCCGTAGCAGCCCGCTCAGCTCCAGCAGGAAGCTCTCCTCCACGCCGGGCTCTGGGCAGGGACGCGGACCTCAGCCCGGGCCCAAAGAGCCCCGGCCGCCCCCCGAATGCACCGTCCGAACCCCAAGCCCATTTCAACCATCCATCCATCCATCCATCCACGGCCCTGTACTGAGCGCTTGGGAGAAGACGACAGACCCGATTTGGTAGACACGGTCCCTGCCCACCACGAGCTTCATTTCATTCCATCGTATTTACTGAGCGCACAGCACTGTACTAAGCGCTTGGGAGAGCACGACTGAACCCACGGGGTAGATACGTTCCCTGCCCACAACGACCTTACGGTCTGGAGGAGGAGAGTGACATTAATATAGGTGTGGACATAAGTGCTGTAGGGCTAAGGGTTGGGAGCACCGTACTAAACGCTCGGGCGAGTACCATACAACCGATTTGGTAAACACGAGGAGTTTCATTCACTCAGTCGTACTTATTGAGCGGTTACTGTGCGTAGGGCATTGTACTAAACGCTTGGGAGGGAACAGTAAAAGAGCCACATTCCCTGTCCACAACGAGTTCAGTCTACAGTTTGATCACGGGCTCTAATCCCAGCTCCACCACGTCTGCTGTGTGACCTTGGGCAAGTCACTTCAGCGTGGCTTAGTGGAAAGAGTACGGGCTTGGGAGTCAGAGGTCGTGGGTTCTAATCCCAGTTCTGCCACTTGTCAGCTGTGTGACTTTTGGCACGTCACTTCTCTGGGCCTCAGTACCCTCATCTGTAAAATGGGGATGAAGACTGTGGGCCCCACGAGGGACAACCTGATTAGCTTGTATCTACCCCAGTGCTTAGAACAGTCCTTGGCACATAGTAAGCGCTTAACAAATACCATCATCATTCTTCTTCTTCTCTGTGCCTCAGTTTCCTCAACTGTAAAAGGATGATTGAGTCTGTGAGCCCCATGTGGGACGGGGACTGGGTCTGACTCGATTACCTTATACCCACCGCAGCGCCTACTATAGTGCCCAGCACATAGTAAGTACTTAAATAGAGAAGCAGCATGCCTTAGTGGAAAGAGCAGGGGCAGGGGAGTCAGAGGTCTTGGGTTCTAATCCTGGCTCTGCCACTTATCAGCTGTGTGACTTAACTTCTCTGTTACTGAAGTCACTTCACTGTGCCTCAGTTACCTCATCTGTAAAATGGGGATTATGATCTGTGAGCCCCACGTGGCACAACCTCATTACCTTGCATCTCCCCCAGTGCTTAGAACAGTGTATTTCTGTTAAGCCCATAGTAAGCGCTTAACAAATACCATTATTATTATTATTATTGTACCCACCCCAGCGGATAGTAAGGCACACAGTAAGCGCTTAACAAATACCATAATAATCAGTATCACTGGGAGAGACGGCTATTAATGAAGCAGCGTGGCTCAATGGAAAGAGCCCGGGCTTGGGAGTCAGAGGTCGTGGGTTCTAATCCCGGTTCCACCACTTGTCAGTTGGGTGACTCTGGGCGAGTCACTTCACTTGAAGCAGCGTGGCTCAGTGGAAAGAGCACGGGCTTTGGAGTCAGGGCTCATGAGTTCGAATCCCAGCTCTGCCACTTGTCGGCTGTGTGACTGTGGGCAAGTCACTTCACTTCTCTGTGCCTCAGTTCCCTCATCTGTAAAATGGGGATTAAGACTGGGAGCCCCACGTGGGACGACCTGATTCCCCTACGTCTACCCCAGCGCTTAGAACAGTGCTCGGCACATAGTAAGCGCTTAACAAACACCAACATTATTATTCTCTGGGCCTCAGTTCCCTCATCTGTAAAATGGGGATGAAGACTGTGAGCCCCACATGGGACAAACTGATCCCCTTGTATCCCCCCCAGCGTTTAGAACAGAGCTGGGCACATAGTAAGCGCTTAACAAATGCCATCATCATTATTATTACTATTATGTAATAGTGATACATATATATACTATTATGTAATAGCTAAGTGAGGGACGTGGACAGAAGCGCTGCGGAACTGAGGGGCCAGACTACTTGTTTCGTGCTGTTTCGCTTTGCTGTCCGTCTCCCCCATTTGGACTATGAGCCCGTCGTGGGGCAGGGACGGTCTCTATCTGTTGCCGAATTGTCCATTACAATAATAATAATAATGTTGGTATTTGTTAAGCGCTTACTATGTGCCAAGCACTGTTCTAAGCGCTGGGGTAGACACAGGGGAATCAGGTTGTCCCACGTGGGGCTCACAGTCTTCATCCCCATTTTACAGATGAGGTCACTGAGGCACAGAGAAGTGAAGTGACTTGCCCACAGTCACACAGCTGACAAGTGGCAGGGCCGGGATTCAAACTCGTGACCTCTGACTCCAAAGCCCATGCTCTTTCCACTGAGCCACGCTGCTTCTCTATTCCATTCCAAGCGCTTAGTCCAGTGCTCTGCACACAGTAAGCGCTCAACAAATACGATTGAATGAATGAATGATGAACGAACGAGAGGGGGCGCTAGAGGGTGCGAACGCACTGCCCGCGGGCGCCCCCCTCCGGCCAGGCCCGGCACGGCGCTGCTTCGCCCGGCCGGGGGACGCGGGCGCCCCCGTCCGGCCAGGCGCGGCACTGCGCTGCCCGGCCCGCGGGCTCCCCCTTCCGTCCGGGCGCGGCACTGCGCCGCCCAGCGCTGCCCCTCCCCGCCGCTCACCGTCTCCCGTGCTCAGAAGCGCCGCCTCCTCCAGCGCCCCGCGGGCTGCCAGCTCCTCCGCCAACCGAGCGCACAGCGTCCTGAAAGCCCCGCACGAGGCGCCGAGGGCCGCCGCCTCCCCGACCCGCCCGGCCGTCCACGGGGGCCCGGAGAACCTGCGGACCGGGGCAGAGAGAGGGGCGGCGGCTCGGGGAGGGAAAGGGGACCGGGACGAGGATCCGCGCTGCCTTCCCGCCCCGCGAGCCCCTCGCCCTACCCCAGGACCCGCAGGTCTCCCGCCACCTCCTCCTCCATCTCCGCCCGCACCGCCGGCCGAGAGCGCCCCCTGCCTCCCCCCCCGGGCGCGGCGCTCCCCTCCCGCCCCTCCCCCGGGAAGACGCTTCCGATTGGAAGGGGCGGCAACGGCCGGGCGTCTCCGAGGCTCCGATTGGTCGGAAGGGTTGCGGCCCGTAAGGGCGCTTGCGATTGGTCCGGACGAGGAGGGAGGGAGGGAGTCCGAGCCGCCGCTAGGGGGAGCGTTGCCATAGCAACCGGGGAGCGCGGAGGCGGATTCTGAAACCGCCCGAGCCAATGGGAAAGCGGCCTGCGGTGGCCGCGCTTCTCTCCGGGCGCCTCGGGACAGGGTCGCGACCCATCCTTGGGTCGCGACAGGCTTTGGGCGCCGCGATATGCTCCGGGGCCCCTCCAAACGGGAGCAGAACCGCTTCTTGGGGGAGAGCTAGGAAGGGATGGGGGAAAGAACTTGAGCCCAAGGCCCAAAGTAGGGTAATAATAATATTGATGGTGGTGTTTGTTAATAATAATGTTGGTATCTGTTAAGCGCTTACTATGTGCCGAGCGCTGTTCTAAGCGCCTGGGGTAGACACAGGGGAATCAGGTTGTCCCACGTGGGGCTCACAGTCTTAACCCCCATTTTACAGATGAGGGAACCGAGGCACCGAGAAGTGACTTGCCCAAAGTCACACAGCTGACAAGTGGCAGAGCCGGGATTCGAACCCATGACCTCCGACTCCAAAGCCCGTGCTCTTTCCACTGAGCCACGCTGCTTCTCGCGCTTACGACGCGCCGCACACTATCCTGGTCGTCGGGAGAGATACAGGAAAATCAGGTCCCCCATGAGGCTCACAGTCTATAATAATGTTGGTATTCGTTAAGCGCTTACTCTGTGCCGAGCACTGTTCTAAGCGCTGGGGCAGATACAGGGTAATCGGGTTGTCCCACGTGAGGCTCACAGTTAATCCCCATTTGACAGATGAGGGAACTGAGGCCCAGAGAAGTGAAGTGACTTGCCCACAGTCACCCAGCTGACGAGTGGCAGAGCCGGGAGTCGAACCCATGACCTCTGACTCCCAAGCCCGGTCTCTTGCCACTGAGCCACGCTGCTAACCATGATGGAAAGAACTTGAGCCCGAGGCCCAAAGTAGGGTAATAATAATATTGATGGTGGTATTTGTTAAGCGCTTACGAGGCGCCGAACACTATCCTGGTCTCCGGGAGAGATACAGGAAAATCAGGTCCCCCGTGGGGCTCACAGTCTAAGTAGGAGGGACGAACAGGGAATGAATCCCCATTTTGCAGATGAGGGGACTGAGGCCCAGAGAAGTGGCTTGATCAAGGTGACCCAGCAGGACGGTGGCCGAACCGGGATTAGAACCCGGGTCCTCGGACCCCCTAGCCCGTGCTCTATCCGCTGGGTCACGCCGCTTCCCTAGGGTAGGTTGCGTCCACTCCACTTCCCTAGCAGTCTCTTATGCAGCGGCCCAGGGTTAGCCCAGTAGAGAAGCAGCGTGGCTCAATGGAAGGAGCCCGGGCTCGGGAGTCAGAGGTCATGGGTTCGAATCCCGGATCTGCCACTTGTCAGCTGGGTGACTGTGGGCAAGTCACTTCACTTCTCTGTGCCACAGTTACCTCATCTGTCAAATGGGGACTGTGAGCCTCACGTGGGACAACCTGATTACCCTGTATCTACCCCAGCGCTTAGAACAGTGCTCTGCACAGAGTAAGCGCTTAACAGATACCAACATTATTATTACGATAGCAGGACTAGGCAGACTCCATATTCCTCCAGGAAGCAGCACGGCCTAGTGGATAGAGCCCGGGCCTGGGAGTCATAAGGTCATGGGTTCTACTCCTGCTCCACCACGTCTGCCGTGTCACTGGAAGCAGCGTGGTTCAGTGGAAAGAGCCTGGGCTTCGGAGTCAGAGGTCATGGGTTCGACTCCCGGCTCTGCCACTTGTCAGCTGTGTGACCGTGGGCATGTCACTTCACTTCTCTGTGCCTCGGTTACCTCATCTGTAAAATGGGGATTCACTGTGAGTCTCACGTGGGACAACCTGATGACCCTGGATCTCCCCCGGCGCTTAGAACGGCGCTCTGCACATAGTAAGCGCTTAACAAATACCAACATTATTATTCACTTCTCTGGTCCTCAGTTACCTCCTCCGTAAAAGGGGGACTGAGACTGTGAGCCCCAGATGGGCAGGCACTGCGTCCAACCCCATTTGCTTGTATCCACCCCAGTGCTTGGTCCCGAGCCCGGCACATAGCAAGCGCTTCACAAATACCACAATTATTATGAAATTATTAGTACTACCTGACTCTTGGTGGGCACCCAGGGACCCTGCTCTCAGCGCCTCCTCTCCTTCCCCTCCCCCACGGCCTGTGCATTTGGTTCTCCCTGCCTCTCCCTCCCCTGTGTGTGTGAGGGAAACTGAGGCCCAGCCGGGCAGCAACCTCTGAAGGACACTTGCATCCGTATCTGCGACCTGTGGGCATCTGATATTATTATGATGATGACGATGGTATCTGTCAAGCGCTTACTATGTGCCAAGCCCTGTACTAAGCGTGAAGAGGATACAAGCTAATCAGGTTGATATTCGCTCCACCCTCAACCTTACAGCACTTCTTTACATATCTTTAAATTGTATATTATAAACTGTTTATACTCATGTCCGTCTCCCGCTCTAGACTGGAAGCCCGTTGCGGGCAGGCGACGTGTCTGCCAACTGCGTCGTATGGCTCCCTTCCAAGCACTCGGTACAGCGCTCTGCACGTAGTAAGCGCTCAATGAATACCATTGATTAAATTAGATTAGATCAGACGAGTCTCTGCACTGATCCTCGATGTGGAGGAGGAGGGTGCCGGGGGGATCTTGGGGCTGGCGGGAGGGGAGGAGGACGTCTTGGTTCTGGGAACCTTCGGGGAATCAGAGGGAGCACGGTTAGACCCACACCGGGCCTCCTCGTCCCCTCCTTGGGGGTGGTCCGGTCGGGCGGCCGGGGATCAGGGGAGTTGGGGGGCCGGGGGCGGAGCAAAGAAGCCACAGACTCTGCCACTGAGTAACAACAGACACTTTAAGGCCCACACCTCGCTCGCTTCTGGCCCACCCCGGCCCCCCAGGACCCGCTCGCTCTCCCACTCGATCGCACAGAAGTTACAATATCGAATACAAACCGGCTCAAATACGAAAACAGGAAAAGAAAAATCGATTTGAGGGGAGAGGGGGGGACCCCGTCGGGCCCTTCCGGCAGCCTGGCGGTGCCCCGTTCTCTCCCCCGTCCCCCACGGCGCAGAAGGGGTCTCTGCGCTCTATGGGACGGTGTGAGGCCAGGCCTGCTCCAGGAGACCCCGGGGTTACTAAACGTGGCTGGGGGAGCGGGGCTGGGCCTTCCTCCTCTCCTTGCTCCCCTTTCTCCCCATTACCCTGCTCTGGGACGCGGCGCCCCACTCCCCTTCTTTCTGGGGAGAGGACAATGCGGGAGAGGGAGGGTCCCGCGCCCTCCTCCTCCTCCGCAACCTGGTGTCCCCAGGGGTTCATGGATAAACGGTGGGTGTCCGGCAGAGAAATGGAGGGTTGGGCGTGGGAGGGTTTCGGCCACTGTCCCCCAGCCCTGGGGGTGCGGGGAGGGCACCCCGAGACCCTCAGCCCCTCCCCCGGTCCCCGACTGAGGATCCCAAAGCACCGCGGGCTTCCCCCCACCCTCCATCACCACTGCGAGGTAGGTACGTTGAGTTCTGAGACACAGAAAGGGGAAGAGGCCGCAGGCGTCCCCACCTCCCCCACTCCCCCCCACACCTGCATTCACCTTCAGACCCCCACAGACCCCAGGAGATCTTCGCCCTCGCCCCAGGAGTCTCCCCCAACACTGATTAAAGCCGGGGAGGGGGCGGGAGGGGGGCGGCGGGAGGGTTGGGGGGGTGAGGGGGGCTCTGGCTGCCTCCCCCACAGGCCCCGCTGAACCCACCCAGCTTGTGGGCGTGAACGTGAAATGCGCTAAAAGGCACTAAATCAATCAATCAATCAATCAATGAAATCAATGAATCTGTCAGCACAATAAATAATCAATAATTTAAATTAAATAAAGCCCGGCCCTGCCCGCCCCGGGGGCCGGATGGACCCTGCGGGCCGTCCGCACTGACCTTGCCTGGCATCCCTGGCACCCTGGCACCGGCCAGATGGGCCGAGGCCGTTGGCGGAGGGGAAAGAGGTGTTGGGGAGGGGGGAGGGCAGAGGCCACACACACGCGCGCGCACACACACACACACACACACACCCGCAAACACCCCCGCAACCCTGCTGCGCCCCGCTCTCCTTGGCTTCCGCCGATGCCCGCTCCCACTTCCTCCCCGAGGGCACGGTGCCCAGCTTAGGGCGGAGCGGGGGATGGAGAGGGGCCCTGGGGATGGGAGCTGGGGGTTGGGGGTGGGATGGGGGGGCAAAAGGAAAAATGGAGAGGTTGGCACGGAGTGCAGGAGCACAAGCTGAAAGCTTGAGAATCAGGGTGGGTGGCGGGAGGGGACGCCCCCCCCAGTCTGCGCCCCACTTCATCCCTTCCCCCATCCCGCGGACGTGATGGGCGGGCGACTCCCGAGTCCGGCCAAGAGGAGTCCGGGCGAGGGAGGGAGGGGGGACCCCCCCCCCTCGCCCACCCGGGTGCCCACCCTCACCGCGCCGCCTTGTGCCGCCCCCCGCAACACCCGCAGCGCCGGGCGGCCCAGTGGCAGGCTCGCAGGGGCAGGTAGCAGCACATACAGGGCACGGCCAGCGCCAGGGCCAGCAGCGCGGCCCAGCGGGCGCAGAACTGCGGGTGGCCGGGGTCGCAGGAGCAGGGGTCGGTGTAGTCGCCCTCCGAGTCCGACATGCAATGGTAGAGGAGGCTCTCGGCGCACCACAGGCAGGTCAGCTGGCGGAGGCAGCGGCCCACGGGGTCCGGGGCGTCCTGGCACCGGCCTCGGCCCTTCTCCTCGCCGCGCAGCACGTCCCGGCAGTAGACGCAGCGCGGGACCGGTCCTCCGGGGCCTCCGGCCTCGCCCTCCCGCTCCTCGTCGTCGTCGTCGTCGTCGTCCTCCCCGCCCTCGTCTCCCTCCTCCTCCTCCTCCGCCGCCTCCCCCAGGCCTAGCCCGCTTCCCGCCCCGGAGCCCCCCTTGGACGGGGACAGCGGGGCTCCGTGGATCCGGCAGGACGGGGAGGTCTTGGGGGCCCGGGGCGGGGGGCGGTGGTGCCCCTCTCGGCCCAGGCCGCCCTTGTCGAAGTGGACGCACACGGCGGGTTTGGCCGGGCCGGGGGTCCGCTGGGCTTCGGCCCGCCGGTAGTCTTCGTAGCCTTTGGTCACCCACGGGTCCCGGCCGGGGGGCGGCGCGGCGATCTCCAAGGGCTCCTCCGCCTCCTCCTCCTCCTCCACCTCGGCGAAGGGCGGAGGAGGCGGTCGGATCTGCGGGCAGACGGAGGGGGGTGAACCCAGGCGTCGCCCGGGGGCTGCCCGGCCGGCCCCGAGACCGGGGAGGGGGAAGGAGGAGGGACGGAGGCCTCCTCCTCCAGACTCTAAGTCCGTCGAGGGCAGGGGATGTGTCTGCCAACTCTGTTCCGTTGGACTTGGGACGATGCCCTGCACATCGTAAGCTCTTCTGCTTGGTATTTAAGCGCTGGCTGTGCGTCGGGCACCGTACTAACCGCTGGGGTGGATACGAGCAAATCGGGTTGGACACAGTCCCCGTCCCACGTGGGGCTCGTTTTACAGACGAGGGAACTGAGGCCCAGAGAAGTGAAGCGGCTTGTCTGAGGTCACACAGCGGACAAAGTGGCGGGGCGGGGATTAGCACCGACGACCTTCTGACTCCCAGGCCCGGGCTCTAGCCGCTAAGCCATGCCCTCCCTCATCACTGCCCGGTAAATACGAACGGTCGATTCAGCCGGGGAAGGGCTGTGTTAGAGGGGCCTTACGCAGGGCGGGGTTGGGGGGTCCTCACCTGGGAGGGCGCGGGGGCCCCGGGTGCTGGGGGGGCGTACTCGTCGGACGTGGGCGAGCGTCCGTAGCAGCTGGAGGAGGACTCGCTGGTGATGATGGTCAGCGGCTTGGGCCGCATCTCCTGGCGGCCGTTGGACGAGGACTCGCTGTCCGTGCGCGTCTGCGGGGAGAAAGGGGACCAGTCTGACTCCCCGTCCTCCCGCCCCGGGGCTCCAGCCCGGCCGGCGTCAGCTCGCTGTGGGTTGGGGAGCGGTGCCTACCCTGTCCCCGCTCACCGAGGGTCAGTCCCCTTGGTGGGTGGGTGAGCGGTCCCCGTCCCGCCCCTCATCTCCGAGGGTCAGTCCCCTCTGCGGGCGGGTGAGAGGTCACCACCCAGGCCTCACTCACGGAGGCTCAGTCCCCTCAGTGTGTGGATCAATAGTTCGGTAGCCAGTTTTTTCCTCATCCAGGGTCGGGAGGGAGAGGGGGACGGATCCAGCCTTTAGGGCACAGGAGTGGTTGGCGGGTCTCTGCCCGGGACCCCTCTCCCACCCCGTCACAGAGGGAGCTCCTTCTCCTCCCTCTCCCACTTTCCTCTCCCCTGTCGGGACACTAATAACAACGATAATGATAACGGTGATATTCGTTAAGCGCTTACTACGTGCCAGGCACTTTATGAAGCGCTGGGGTGGATACAAACAAATCGGGGTGACACAGTCCCTGTCCCACATGGGGCTCACAGTCTCAATCCCCATTTTATAGATGAAGCAACTGAGGCGCAGAGTAGCGAAGTGCTTCGCCCAGGGCCACGCAGCAGACGAGCGGCGGAGCCGGGATGAGAACCCGTGACCTTCTGCCTCCCAGGCCCCGGCTCTCTCTACTACGCCAGGCCGCTTCTCACGCCGACACTCACCGTGGCGGGGTGCTCAGCCGTTTCGGCTTCATCCTGAGCGGAAGAGGAGGAGGACGGGGAGAGCGAACCTAGAGAGGGAGAGATCCGGGGTGGACGCCGTGAGAATCTGGGGCCCGGCTCCCGGGCCACCGCCCCGGTCCTCCTCCTTCCCCTGCCCTGGCCCGCCCCCAGCCCCCCCCGCCCCCGGCGGCCCGGACCTCGGCCCAGCTCGGCCAGGGCGGCCTGCAGGCTCCTCTGGAAGGCGTCGGCGTCCGCCGGGCTCTGGAACGTCAGGCCGAACTTGCTGTTGTCGAGGCGCCAGTGGTGGAAGATGGGGTTCACCTTGTTGTACACCAGGTCCGGCTTGAGCACGCACTCCAGGATGGTCTGGGCGGGGGCGGGGGCCGGGCCGGAGGGCTCAGGCCCCGCCCGGCCCCACCGCCGTCCCAAACCCTCTCCGGCCTCGGCTCCTGACGCTCCTCCGTCCCTTTAGCCCCTCGCTTCCCGCGGCCCCCGACCCTGACGCCCGCTCTCGCTTTCCTGGGACCCTCCACGCTATTTTCACTGCCCTCCCAGCCCTGTCCCCGTTGCCCCCGTCCCCATGGCCCCCTGTTTCCTCATCTTCTGCTCCTATGTCCCCCTGTTCCTGTGGGGCCCTGCCCAGTGTCCCTGCGGACCGTAAGCTCGGTGGTTGGACAGGGAATGTGTCCGTTTATTGTTACATTGGACTCTCCCAAGCGCTTAGTACAGTGCTTTGCACACAGCGGGTGCTCAATAAATACGACTGGATGAATCCCATGGCCCCCTACTCTCATGGCGCCCTGCTCCCACGGGCCCCCTGCCCCCGTGATCCTCTGCTCCGGGGACGCCCCCCTCCCACCCCCGCCCCCCACTCCCCTGAGTTTCCTGCCCCCGTGGTCTCATGCTCCCATGGCCTTCCTGCTCCCAAGTCCTCCTGCCCTGATGGTCCCCTTATATTCTGGGGGGTAATTATCACTGTGGTATCTGTTCAGCGCTTAGTAGGTGTCAAGCGCTGTTCCGAGTGCCAGGGTAGATAGGAGACAATCCCTGTCCCACAGGTAGGAAGGAGACAGGCATTGAATCCCCATTTTCCAGACGAGGAAACTGAAGGCCCGAGAAGTTCAGGGACTCACCCGAGGTCACACAAGCAGGCAAGTGGCAGAGGCCGGATTGGAACCCAGGTGCCCCGCCTCCCAGCCCCGTGGCCTTTCCCCTTAGTCCCCCTGCCCTCGGGCCCCGGCCCCTCCCCCCCCCCCATCCCCGTCCCCGTCCCCTCCCCAGCAGACACTCACGCTCTGGTCCCGCAGCCGCTCTCCCCGAATCAGGTACTGGGTCCGCCGGGTGCCCCCCTCGGCAGGCCGCCCCCGGCACACGCTGACGTGGCTCAGCCCGCCGCCCCTCAGGGGCAGCCAGCCCCCGCTGGAGTCATCGCGCGCCATCACCACCGCCCGCACCCGCACCATGGACCTGCGGGAGGCCCAGGGCTCCGTCACCCTCGCCCGCACCCTGGCCGGGGCGGCCAGCCCCCGCTGGCATCACCGCGCGCCATCGCCACCGCCTGCACCCGCACCACGTGCCCGCAGAAGGCCCGGGGGTGCAGGACTCAGTCACCCCCCATCTCCTCGGCCTCCCGTGGCAACCGGTCCCCACTGGGATCACTGTGCCATCGCTACCACCCGAACCAGCACCATGTGCCTGCAGAAGGCCCAAGAGCGCAGGTCTCGGTCACCTCCCCACTCCCCCTGGGCTTCCCGGGTAGCCAGCCCCCGTTGGCAACACCACCAGCCATCACCACCGCCCACACCGACACCCTGCACCTGCAGGAGGCCCGGGGGCCCAGGGCTCGGCCTCTCCCACCCCGGTCTCCCAGGGCAGCCAACCCCCGCTGGCATCACCGTGCGCTCTCACCGCCGCCTGCACCCATATCACATGTCTACAGGAGGCCCGGGGGCACAGGGCTCGGTCACCCCCCACAGCCCGGACTCCCAGGACAGCCAACCTCGGCTGGCATCACCTCATGCCATCCCCACCGCCCGCACCCGCACCATGTGCCTGCAGGAGACCCAGGGCTCTGTCACCTCCCCACCATCCGTGGCCTCCCAGGGCAACCAGCCCCCACTGGCATCGCCAGGCGCCATCACCACCGCCCGAACTGCTACCATGCGCCTGCAGGAGGCTCAGGGGCACAGGGCTCAGTCCTTCCTCCTCCCCAGGGCCCCCCAGACGCCCCCACTCTCCACCTGCACCCCTCCCTGATGCCCCCGGGGCCCCGCTGGGCCGTGAAGGCCGGATGCCGCCAGGCCCCTCTTCCGAAGCTGCAGCCGCCGCTGCTTCCAGCGGGCCCGGGCTCGCGCTGGCCGTCCCTCCGTCCATCCGGTCGGCCAGCCGGACCCCGGCCCTCCCCCTTCGTCTTTCCATCCACCTTCCTCGCCACGCCAGGCCCGGGCCTGGACCCAGCCTGATGGCAGCACAGCCGAAGGCTCTGCAGCTGGGAGACAGGACACCTGGCCTCCTCTCCCCTCAGGCACACTGACACACGCATTTACACTGCCATAGATATGCGCTCACACACACAGAAACACACAGACACACACGACCAGACCACGGAGTCACGGGCACATACAGCCTCACACACAAATATACAAACAAACCAGCCCAAGCTGACACAATCAAGCACGCATACATATTCAGGTACCTCCATACAAACATACAGAGAGATACAGATGCAATCACACACGCACACATATAAACATGTACAGGCTCACCCTCTCTCATGTCCATTCACATCCAAACACATAGGTGTATAAAGGCATACACTCACCCGAGCACACACCAGATACACACGTGTACATCCGTTCACCCTTACGTATGCCCGCTTCCACATCCGAAGGCACGTGGATACAAACATACGGATATTAATGTATGTAAATATGTGTATGCATATCCTCCATAAATACACACACAGACACACTTATGCCCGTACGTGGACATGCACATACTTCAGCGAGCATATTCGGAAACAATCAGGCACCTATACATACACCCATACCTAAGGTGGGCACATCCATGGGCAGAGATGCATCCACACAAGCATATACACCAGAAAATCACACATGAACAGAACAGGTTCACACACAGAGCAGTCACACCCAAGCACAACACACACAGTCACACAAGAATCCACCTGAAGCGGTCATACACAAGCACAGGCACGCTGGAGGACAATTGCACACCAGTGTGCAAATGCACAGGGCAGTGTCTCTCACAGGCACAGACACAGACACACACACACACCCACACAGAAGGCTCACAACACCCTCACACGGGTTTCCACCCCAGATATTATGGGGAGAGAGGGCTTAGCTGGAACTCACACGCCGGGGCCTTCCCCCCCCGGTGGGGGAGAATATGTCCCCCACCTTCCCCTCTCTCCCCTTTCTCCCTTACTGGGCCTGACCTTCTCTCCCCCTCTTTGTTGCCCCCTCCCCCTTTTTGCCCCCCATCAGGGCGGACCCAGGGGAAAGAGCCGGGGAAGCGCAGCCCAGAGATCAGTAGTCGCCCCCCGGCCAGATATAAGAATGAGGCCAACGGTGCTCACACGCCCCATCGATCCCCCCCAGCCACCCCCACCACTCAGCTGCATCCCCCCCGCTTTCCCCGCCCCCGGCACCAGCACCCAGAGACAGGGGAAGGGGGAGAGAGACAGGTGTGGGGGTGTGCAGAGACACTGGGAGAGACAGAGATGCTCCAAAACACAAAGAGCGAAACGGGGAGACGGAGAGCAGAATCCCAGAGAGGGAAAAATCGAGACCCAGAGAGACAAGGAGACAGAGATAGAGGAATGTCGAGGCGGAGAGAGAGACACGGTGAGAGAATGAGATTCTGCTTCATTCATAAAAATGAAGTCCCGTCCTCCAAGCTCCCAGCCAGGAAGGGGGAGGGGCTCGGGGCGCTGGGCTGGGGGGAGGGGAGGGGGAGACGGATGCCCATTCCCACCCTCCCGCCCTTCTAGGATCGGACCGGCTTGGGAGGGCGCGACCCCCAGCCCCCTTCCCAACCCCATCCTCCCCGTGGACCAAAGGTGCAGCATTAGCGCAAGCCTCGGGTGGTCTGAGGGAGAGGGGAGGCTTTGGGGGGGGGGGGGGGGAGCAGGCAGAGGGTCCTAGTCGGGACAGCACCCTCCCCACCGGACCAGCTCTCTCACGGGGGTCGAGGGGGACGAGGACACCGGAGAAGTCCTCCTCCCCCTCTCTCCCCTCGCCCCTCCCTCCCTTTCTCAGCCCGAGAGGGGAAATCGAGGCCTAGACTCGGCCAATCTGACCTAAGGACTTGAGACCCAGGGGGTCCTGCCCCCCACCCCCAACCAGTCCGCCCAACTCGGTCATTGCCCAGGTTCTGTCTCTCCAGTCTTCCAGGACCTTGTCTTCCCCCGCCCCCCGCAATTCTCAACCCCTCACCCCTCCACACTCACGGGGGACCCAAAGCCCCCATTGCCGAGCCCCCCACCCGGTCTGGACCGACCCCAGAGGTGTCCTCTCCGCTTCCTGCGCCCCCTCCCACCCCTTCCCACCCCCTCGCTGGCTCACCTCGGTGCGCTGTCCAGCGTCGGGCCCCTGGGGGATCCCCCCCCCCCTTTCTGGCCCTTCACCCCATCCCCTCCCCTCCTTCCCCCTGGGCCCAGGCCACGCCTCCCCTCCCCCCTCCGGGCCGGCCCCTGTGGACCCGGTGGGGACGGGCTGGGGTCTCCCAGCCCCTTTCTCAATGGGCTGAGAAATTTTGTGAATGAGCAATCACATGACCCAGCCTCTTTGTCCTCCCTCTCTCCATCAACAACAGGTGAAAGGGGGAGGGATCTGGGGGGAATTGAACATCAGGAAGGGGCGTCCAGACCTTTTTTGGGGGGGGGGGTGGGGGGGAGAGCGTCCGCTGGGACCCGGGTCTCTCCCTGCTCACCCCGTCCCCGTCCCTCCGCTGCCTCAGCCCCGGAGAGACCTGATCCTTCGCCGGCTGAGGGGTTGATTTTTTTATGAATGAGTCCAGATGCAAATAGGATTGATTCACAAACAAATATCTGCCCTTCTCCCTTCTCCCACCCGGAATGGAGTCGAGGAGCAGAGCGGGGAGTGGGGGACGACGACCCCCAGACCCAATCCCCCGTTCATCTATAACCATCCCCTCAACCCTCTCTCCATCCCTCCCCCCTCCCACCCAGAGCAGCGCCCCCCAAATAAAGTGAGGAGACGCCGAGACTTAAGAGGGGCGAGCGACAGCCGGGTGTCCGGAGAGGCAGGGGGAGAGGGAATACCGAACCTCATTAGGGGGTTATTTCGGGGTGGGGGGGTCGAGGGAGTTAAAGGGCCGAGGAGCCCCCCAACCTCTCCCGTGCCCCCTTCCCTCCCCCCCCCCCCATGGGAAATCAAATCCAAGCCATGTCGGTATCCATGGCGGCGGCAGTTGAGGGGGAGGGGGAGAGAGGAAAGGGGGTGCCGGGGGTTAGGGACAGGGGGAAGAAGTGAGGAATTGGGGTTCGCCCCCCCACGAGCGCAGCCTGATTCCCTCTTATTTTCCCAGATGCATCCGTCTAAAGAGACAGCAGCCATATTTCAACGGAGAGACACGACTCTTCCCCCCACCCCCGACACACACACACACACCCTGCATCTGCCCCCCGCCCTCCTCCAGGCCCCAGGTCCCTGTCCATCCCGGGCCCCCCCCCCTCCCCTCTCCCCTGCACCTGCCTCGGTGGTCCTGGCGGACTCCGGAGCGGCTGGGCTCGCCTCCCCTCCCCTCCCCTCCCCTCCCTCGCTCGCTCGCTCGTTGAGGCGCCGGCGGAGACGGGAGCGGGGAGCCGGGGGTGGGAGGGGAGGGGAGGGGGGCTGGTGGGGGGGCGGAGGGAGGGAGGGACAAGGGGGGGGGTGGGAGAGAGGAGGGAGGGAAGGAGGGAAGGAATCCGCCCGGTCCTAGCGCCCCCATTCCCCCCCCCACACCGCCCCCTCCCCAACCCGGAGCAGGAGATGCGCACGGAGCGGGCCGCATCCAGCGGGGAAGCCCCAGACCCTAATTGAGACTCACCCCCCTCCCACGGGGGACACGGACACGGAGACCCCCCCCCCTTACACACACACATTTAGACAGAAGAGCGCGCGCGCACACGATGGGTGGGCAGGGTGGGTGGGCTCTAAGGAGGTGAGGACAAGAGGGGCTGGTCCTAAAGGGGGAGGAGCGAGAGGGGCTCGGCTCGAAGGGGCGGGACTGGAGGGGCCGGCTTCCAAAGGGGCGGGTTCGAGGGGTGGGGTTTGGAGGGGCAGACGTCCGGAGGGGAGGGTTCAAGGGACACGAGGGGTGGGGGGGCAGAGGGGAAGACGTCCAGAGGGGAGGGGGTCAAGGGTCGCGGAAGGGGGGGGGCGCAGACGTCCAGAGGGGAGGGATCAAGGACCCCGGGGGGTGGGGGTTAGAGGGATAGACCCCCAGAGGGGAGGGTACTCAGCGCCTAGTCCAGTGCTCTGCGAACAGTAAGCGCTCGATAAATACGATTGAAGTTAGAGGGGAAGACGTCCAAAGGGGAGGGGTCAAGGGTCATGAGGGGCAGACTTCCCAAAGGAAGGGATCGAGGACCACGGGGTGGGGGTTAGAGGGGTAGGGTTCCAGAGGGGAGGGGAGACTACTAAGCGCTTAGTACAGTGCAGTGCTCACAGTGAGTGCTCAGTAAATATGATTGAATGAAGCTGGAGGGGAAGATGTCTAAAGGGGAGGGGTCGAGGGTCGCGAGGAACAGACTTCCCAAGGGGAGGGATCAAGGACCACGGGGCTGGGGGGGACGGGACACGGACAGGTTAGAGAGGCAGACTTCCAGAGGGAAGGGTAATTAACGTTGGTATTTGTTAAGCGCTTACTATGTGCAGAGCACTGTTCTAAGCGCTGGGGTAGACACGGGGGAATCGGGTTGCCCCACGTGGGGCTCACAGTCTTCATCCCCATTTTCCAGATGAGGTAACTGAGGCCCAGAGAAGTGAAGTGACGCCCACGGTCACCCAGCTGACAAGTGGCAGAGCGGGGATTCGAACCCGTGACCTCTGACTCCAAAGCCCATGCTCTTAAGCGCTCAGTCCAGTGCTCTGCACACAGTAAGCGCTCAATAAATACGATTGAATGAAGTTAAAGGGGAAGACGTCCAAAGGGCAGGGGTCAAGGGTCACGAGGGGCAGACTTCCAGAGGGGAGGGTGCAAGGGCCACGAGGGGTGAAGTTAGAGGGGCAGACGTCCGAAGGGGAGGGGTCAAGGGTCAGGAGGGGCGGGGGCAGAGGGGAAGACTTCCAAAGGGGCGGAGCCAGAAAGGGGAGGTTCCAAGGGGGAGGGGGCGGGCCTGGGGGGTCCCTCCCCCCCCCCCCCAACCCGCGACCCCGTCGTGGCCGTTATTTTCCGCTCGTGCTGAGCCGCTCCGGTTGCTTCTTCTTCTCGGACACCCCCCCCCCCCCCGGGCCGGGCCCCCGGGTCCGAACGGAGACCCGATCCACCCGCGGCCCTTGAGACCGGCCCGAGGGGAAGAAGGGTACGAGGGGCGGGACCCGGGGCCGGGGCCGGGGCGGAGCCGGCGGGGGGCGGGGATGGGGGCGTCCCCCTCGCTGTCCGGCCGTCTGATGTGTGTCTCCGTCTGCGTCCGTGTCCGTGTCCGTCTGGGGGTCCCGGTCCCGCCCGCAGCCCCCGCGACCGGCCTGCGTGGGAATGGGGAACGTGCAGTCGGAGCCCCCCGCCGGCTCGGAGCCCGGCTCCGCCGCCCGAGGGGGACGGAAGGAGCCGTCGGCCGAACCCCCGCCGCCCTCCCGCCGCCCCCCGGGCCCGGCCCCGCTGGCCCTCCGCCTGGCCCGGAGCGGCTTCTGGGCCCCGGGCCCGCCCAGTCCTAGGGGCCTGCTGGTCCCCGATCTGCCCCGGGGCCGCCTGGACGCCCCGTCGACCCTCCCCGCCGCCGCCTTGGACCCGTCGACGCCCCCTCCGCCGCCGTCCGGCCCCGACGCCCCCCCGGCCCCGTGTCCCAGCCCTCCGGACGCGGGGACCCGACCCGAGGCGGCGGCCCAGCGGGGCCAGGGGGACCTGCCCGGCCCGGCGGCCCCCCTCCCGTCCTCGCCGGCCTCCCCCGCCGCTCCCCCGCGGGGCTCCCCGGGCCCGGAGGGCGCCGCCCCGGCCCGGCCCCCCGCCCGGCCCGTCCCCCGGGGCCCGACCCCGCGCACCCCGGAGAAGGAGAAGGAGAAGGAGAAGGAGGCGGCCCGCAGGGGCTGGACGGCCCCGGGGGGCCCGGGGAAGGGCGACCCCCGGGCCCAGAAGGCCGCCAGCCCCGCCGGCGGCGGGGGGCGGCCGGGCCGGGCCGCGGGGGAGGCCAAGGGCGAGCCCGGAGCGGGAGGGACCGGCCGGGCCCCCGCCCCGCGCCCGGACCCGCTCCTCGACCTCATGTGTCCAGTGAGCTTCCCTCCGGGCCAGCTGCCGCCCCCGCTCCGGGCCCGCGGGGCCGGGCCCTCCTTCCCCTCCTACGCCGACGCCCTGAAGCAGCAGGTCCCGCCGGGGGCCGGGCCGGGGGCCTCGCCCCCTCCGCAGGAGGCGGTGGCCCCGAGACCCCGCTCGCCGCCCCGGGGGCCGGGCCCGGGGGTCAAGCCGCACCCGGACTGGACCGGGCCCGGCCCGGGTGGGCTCCGGGGGCCCTTCCGGGGCAACGGCGCCGGGGGGGCCCCGCGGAGGACGGGCCGGGGGCTGGCGGGGGGCCCGGAGCTCGCCCCCCGGGGCTCCCCCGAGCCCCCGAAGCGGGCCCCGACCCCCTACCCGCGCCGGCCCGGACAGAGCCTCCTGGCGCCCCCCACCTTCATCTTCCCCTCCGCGGGCGGGGCCGGGGGCCGGGGGCCCCCTCCGGAGGAACCGGCGGCCGCTCCGAGGGTCCCTCCCCCGCCTCCCGGCCCGCCGCCCGCCGAGGCTGCGGCCCCCAAGCCCCTCCAGCCGGGACCCCCGCCCAAGCCCAAGGCCGCCAAGAGGAGCAAGACCGGGCGGGCCCGCGGGGGGCGGGAGGAGGGGGCGGCCGCCAAGGAGCCGGCGGCCTCCACCCCCGAGCCGCCCCCAGCCCCAGCCCCCCGCCACTGGCCCCCCTTCCAGGTGCTCAACTCCTGCCCCTCCCGCTGTCACTGCAAGCACCAGCCCCGCCGCCGGCTGCCCCGCAACGTTACCGCCTGGTGAGAGGGCGGGGGGCACACGGGACCGGCCCGGAGATGGGCTGGAGGGTGGGGCCCGGGGGAGGGCGGGGAGCCCCCCCGGGTGGGACCGCGGGGGTCAGGGGGCGGGGGACCCACCAGGCTTCCCTTCCCTTCTCGGGCCCGGCCCAGGCTGAGCACGCCCACCAACCACCTGAGCGAGCCGCCCTGGGTGTCCACCGTGAAGCTGGCCGGCTCCTTGGTGGCCGGCCTGGACTGCTACGACCTGCAGGTGGGCGACAGCGACTGAGCCCCCTCCTCGGGGCTCCCGTCCCCCCGGGCCCGGGGCAATAAAGGATGCGGACCCTCTCGGCCCAGGCTCCCACCGCCTCGACCTCCCCGTCCGTCCCCTTCGTCCCCCCCCCGCTCCCCACCCCGAGTGGGGACGGGACCCGAGAGGAGCCGGTGGCCACCGGGCAGAGAGACCCAGCCGGGACGGCGTCGACGGAGCGCTTACTAGGCGCTGGGCTCTGTGCTGAGCTGCCGAGCCCGAGGGAGAGCGCTCGGTGGCGCGTTCATTCACTCTTTCCTCCTCACCGGCTTTCATTCATTCTTCCTCTCCTGGTTGTTCCCTCCCTCCCTCCATTCAGGCATCTCTTCATTCACAGCTCGCAGCGGAGCCCTCGATGGGGGAGCGGGGGCGCGTAAAAAAGAGCCCCGGCCCCTGGTCGGTCCGGGAAACAAACACACACACATCCAGGCCCCCGCACGCACACGTGTTCCCTTGGTCACGCACTCTCAAGCTTGCCAGTCACATACATGCACATGATGATAACGGTAGTAAGCGCCGCAGGGGCTTGGACACGAGCACAGAGGGGTTGGACACGGTCCCTGGCCCAGGTGGGGCTCCCAGTCTCGATCCCCATTTCACGGAGGAGGTCACTGAGGCAGAGAGAAGTGAAGCGACTCGGCCGAGGTCACGCAGCTGACGTGTGGCAGAGCAGGGATTGGGACCCCGTGACCTTCCGACTCCCGGGCTCTCGTCTGACTCTCTTCACAGCACCGTGCCGGTGCTCGGCACAGGGCAGCGTGGCTCAGTGGGAAGGAAGAGCCTGGGCTTGGGAGCCGGAGGTCGTGGGTTCTAATCCCCGCTCTGCCGCTTGCCGGCTGTGTGACTTTGGGCAAGTCGCTTAACTGCTCTCTGCCTCGGTGACCTCATCTGTAAAATGGGGATTTAAACCGTGAGCCCCGTGGGGGACAATCTGATCACCCCGTATGCCCCCAGTGCTCAGAACAGTGCTTTGCACACAGTAAGCGCTTAATACCAAATAACAAACAAACTTACGCACTCCCCCTACTCCATGCATGCAAACACACCCAACTGGCACCAAACCCACTCGAGCTTGCTCACACACATACATGCACGTGCACTCAACTACACACACGTGCTCTTTCCACTAAGCCATGCTGCTGCTCATCGAGGCAATGTGGTCCGGTGGCTAGAGCACAGGCCCCAGAGGCAGAAGCAGCACGACACAGTGGAGAGCACGGGCCTGGGGTCAGAAGGTCCCGGGTTCTAATCCCCACTCTGCCGCTTGTCTGCTCTGTGACATTGGGCAAATCACCTCGCTTCTCTGGGCCTCAGTTCTCTCAGCTGGAAAATGGAGATTGAGACCGTGAGCCCCACGTGGGACAGGGACTGTGTCCAACCCGATCTGCTTGGATCCAGCGCTCAGTAGAGTGCCTGACACATAGTAAGTGCCTAACAGAACCCACAATTAGAACTGGGTTCTAATTTCCACTCTGACCTTGGCCTGCTGTGTGACCTTGGGTAAGTCACTTAATTTCTCGGTGTCCCAGTTTCCTCCTCTGTGCTACGGAGATGAAATACCTGCTCTCCCTCCCCCTTAGGCTGCGAGCCCCACGTGGGGCAGGGACCGCGTCCAACCCGATTACCTTGGTATCCGCCTCGGTGCTAGGTCAGTAGTAAGCACTTGCCAAATACCATTATTAGGAGGGTGGTTAGGTGCCAGGGTTTGGGATCAGAAGCTGGGGGGTGGAGGTGGGGAAGTTGGCTTTACTTGGCGCCGGTGGGAAGGCTGGAGTTGGGGGCGCTGCCCCAGGGAAGTGGATTGAAAGCTGTGAGCGGCACCCCAGGGTCCCCCGAACACAAGGGGCGGGGGGAAAAGTAGCACCCCGGATTCCAAGCGGCAGCTGGTCCCCCCCCCCGAGAGGGGGTGAGAGCATTGTGGCCTGCAGGATAGAGCCCAGGCCTGGGAGTCAGAAGGACCCGGTTCTCATTCTAATCCCAGTTCTGCCACTCATCTGCTGTGTGACCTTGGGCGAGTCACCTCTGGGCCTCAGTTCCCTCATCTGTAAAATGAGGACTGTCAACCCCATGTGGGACAGGAACTATGTCCAACCTTTGTATCTACCCCACTGCTTAGCACTGTGCCTGGCACATCGGAAGCGCTTAACAAATCGCACCATTAATATCCTCATCATCCTGGCTCCGCCACCTGCCTGCTGCGTAACCTTGGGCAGGTCGCTTCACTTCTCTGGGCCTCCGGTACTTCGGCTGGAAAATGGGGATTAAGACTGTGAACCCCAAGTGGGAGAGGGACTGGGTCCAGCTTGATTAGCTTGTATCTGTCGCGGCACTTAGAACAGTGCCCGGCACATAGTAAGTGCTTAAGAAGTACCAGTTGAAGAAGAAAAAAAAAATGTCGGAGCAGCAGCTGGTCCTTTTCTCGTGGTGGGAGTGAGTTGGCAGGGAGTAGCACCCAGAGTCCAAGCAGCAACTGGTCCCCTATGGTTTGGCGGGGGTGGGGGTGGAGGAAGAGTAGCAGCTGGCCTCCTCTGGGTGCGAGGAGAGGAGAGGAGTAGCTCCCCATCATCTGAGCAGCAGCCATTCCTCTGGGGCTACAAAGGCCGGCATTCCGGGGACCAGTAGCCGCCAGGGTTAGGGAAGGAGCAGCTCTGGCCTGGGGCTGGGGGTACACCCGAAAAGCTTGCCCGAGGTCCGCGAGGAGAACGGGTTTGGCTGGGGAATTTGGTGGGCCGACAGGCCCGGGGTGGAGGGCGTGCTTCCAACCTGGCTCCGTCCCTCGTCTGTCTGACCTTGGGCAAATCACTGTGCTTCTCTGTGCCTCGGTTCCCTCTTCTGGTAAATGGGGATGAAGACTGTGAGCCCCATGTAGGACAGGGACTGTACCCAACCCCATTTGCTGCATCCGCCCCAGCGCTTAGAAGAGTGCCTGGCATAGAGTAAGCGCTTAAATACCACAATTATGACGATTATTATTCTAGCTAGGGGGATATGGCTGGGGAGGGTGGTCTGGGGCGGGGTGAGAGCCAGCATCACCAGCTGGCAATGACACCTGGGGAGGAGGTGGCCAGATCCAGGACAGGGAGAAGCAGCAGTAGGTAGGTCAACCCCTCACAGGCTGGAGGAGGGTGGGGGGCCCAGCAGCAAGGGGTGAGGAGCAGCCGAGAGGCTCCCTGGGGGTGGAGATTGTCTATCAACTCTGATGCGCTGCGCTTTCCGAAGGACTTAGTTCAGCGCTCTGCACATTATAAGCACTAAGTACCACTGAATGACTGGGTGGCCTGGGACAACCCAAGCCACCTGACTGAGACCCATATAGGGAAGAGGGCCAAGGAGACAGGGGTGCCGGGTGGCAAAGATGGCGAGGGAAACGTGGGGAAAGTGAAGAGAAAGGAGGAGAGGGGTAAATTGCGGGGAGAGAGGAAGGGGGGGCTCTGGCCTGACTGGTCATTAGCATCCGAGGGGAAAGCCATTTGGGGGCAGCGGGCTGGTGTGGGGGGGGGGACGGAAGCGGCAGATGGCCAGGTTTTGAGTGAACTGGAGGTATGAAGGGGGATCGCAAGGAGGGACTGACGGTGAGAGGAGAGAGGGAGAAGGAACACGTAGAGGGGGCGGGGTTGGAGGAGGGGCAGGGGCCCAATGTCAGGTGGGGGTGACTGGGGGTGGGGAGAAGGCCAGGGTCACGGGCGGCCCACAACCGACCGAGGAGGCGAGGTTGGGGGAGAGGGCCCGGAGCGGGGTCCGGGACCCTCCCTGGCAGCCCCCAAACGGGCCCCACCATCGCGCCAGCCCAGTGCCCGGAGAGTCCGGGGGCGGCTGTTGGTCCTGAGACTCGACACGGGAAGTGAGGCCAAGGACTGTTTTTATTGTGGGGGGGAGACCCGCCGGAGGGCCCCCCCCCCCCCACTGCCCAACGACCTCCCCCCCACACCCCCGCTGACCCCGGCCGGGGCTACACGATCATCTCCAGCTGTCGCGCGTACTCGATGACCTGCTTGGCCAGTTCTGTGGACGGGATTGTGGTGTCCTCGGGCTTCTGCTGCTGGCACGTGAAGCTGTAGTAATTGCTGGGGCCCAGGACCCAACCGCGCTGGCCGGGGGGAGGTGGAGGGGAGGGAGGGACGAAGGGGGTCAGCAGACGGCCACCGGCCCCTCCCTCACCCCCGAACCCAGCCTGAGGGGCTGGAACCGACCGATTTTGAGGGGCAGAAGGAACGGAGGGTACGGAGACAGCCAGCCTTACCCCCTGCCCTTTGGTGGGGGGCTCACTGCCAACCTGCCCCTGCCCCGGCTGGGCAAACCCCCTGCTGCGCTGGGGTACATTTCCACAGCCGCCCAACCCCGGTTCCTGACCTGCTCCCCCGGCTCCCTGCCCCACAGCACTCATGTGCATATCTGTAATCCACCCCAGCGCTTAGTTCAGTGCCTGGCACATAGTAAACGCCTAACAAACTCCTCAATTTTTTTTATTATTATGGTTAATTTATTTCTACTAATGTCCACCTCCCCTTCTAGACTGTAAGCTCATTGTGAGCGGGGAATGCGTCTGTTTATTGTTCTATTAACCTCTCCCAAGTTTTTAGTGCAGTGCTCTGCACACAGTAAGTGCTCAATAAATACGATGGAATGAATGAATACTGGGAGCACGAGCTGAGCCCGGGACCGGTTCCCCAACGCTCCTTCCCTCCCCCGCCCCGGGGCTCCATTACCTTTTTGGCGTATTCTGTCATCTTTTTGGGGGCTGTGAAGAATAGGACGCGCGTGGCCTCGCTGAAGAGGATTTTCTCATACGCCTTCTCGATGCAGCCGGCGATCTCGTCCCTAGGGCCCAAGAGGGGATGTCACAACACAAAGCAGACCCCAAATGGGGCGAGTTCCCAGCCCCCACATCGCCACTGCCCAGGTCACTTCGGATTGAGTACATAACTCTGTCCCCCGCCTCCCAAACTGTAAGCTCCTTGTGAGCAGGGAGTGTTCTTGCTGTATTGAAAGCGCTTAGTACAGTACGCTGCACACAGAAAGCTCTCAATAAAAACCACTGACTGAGGGTACGGGGGGGGCAATAAATACGACTGACTGGATGGACCGGTGGGGGAATCACCCGCCAGGCCTGATGGAAACGTGGCTGCAGACGGGAGTTGTACCCTTGGAATGGAAGGCCCTGTTCGAGCGGAGTTGGGTGGGTCGGGGTGGGGGGGCGAGACATATGGGATCCAGACCTCTTTCCCTCCTCCCCACCTCGGGGTCGACGGTTCCCAGGCCCGGAAGGGCAACCCAGCACACTCACCGGATGGTATCCAGCAGGATGTCAATGAAGAAGGTGTAGCTCTCCGCGGGGATGTTGCCCTTGGCCAGGAAGACCTTGTTGTAGCTGCCCTCCATCAGGTACTGCGGCGGGGGTGGGAGTGCTGGTGAGGCCGGGGGTGCCGGCTGGCGTGGGAGACTTCTCTCCCCCAGGCTTGGCCAGGCTCAGATTTTCTGGCCCTTCCCCCACCCCGACCCCTGGCCGTCGGTTCCCTCCCCACCCCGCCGCCCTCCCGGGGGCGGCCAGCCGTCCCTCCAGGGGCCCACCTGCTCTAGGGACACGGGGTGCTTGATGTAGACATTGGTCTGGATGTCCTTAGCGGGCAGCCTCTCCAGCTCCGTGTGGAACTCGGCCACGCGGTTTTGGGACAGCAGGAAGAGCAGGTTGAGGCCCAGGAGCTGGTGCATGTAGGCCGACTCGGGGAGCTGCTCCCTGCAGAAGGGAACGGGGGGGGGGGTCGCAAATGTCTACAAGGACTCCCCCCACCAACCACGGAAGGGCTGCTCTGAGACCTCCCCCTCCAACCCAGGTTCTAATCCCCACTCTGCCACTTGACTGCTCTGTGGGCAGGTCGCTTCATTTCTCTGGGCCTCAAGCCCCTCCTCTGTAAAATGGGGATGAAGATCTGAGTCCCATGCGGGATGGGGACTGTGTCCAATCTGACAGCCTCGTATTTACTCCAGAGCTTAGTACAGCGCCGGGCACATAGTAAGCACTTAAGAAATGCCGTTAAAAAAACCCCAAATCCACGGGATGGTACTCCAAGACCCACAGCGGACTCCCACCCGTCACCCCGCGGGGCGGGGGTGGGCCAGGATGACTGGCTGACCCCGATCCTCCCTCCCGTGGGTGGTGGGTCACTTTATGTCCTCCCCCAGCCCAGAAGCTGGCCTATCCCAACTCGTGACACGCCCAACCTCTCCCCGGTGACTCAGGGGCCCTGGCCGCCCTGCTCCTCCTCCTCCCCTGACTCACTTGTAATCAAAGTAGTAGCACTTGAGCTGGGCCATGTAGCGCTCGAAGGAAGGGATGTCTTTGCGGAGGATGCTCCACTGCGCCCCGATTTCCAGGATGTCACCTAGTGGGGGGGCGGGACAAAAGGCACCGTCTCCCCCAGCTCCCCTCGGGCCACACACCCGGGTAACGTCCCACATCCCACAAACGGACCCAGGTCGGCTCCTGCTCCCTGCAAGGGGCTTCCTCCTGGGTTCCGCCCGGCACCGAGCCGGAGAATGTCAGAATCGAGACGACCCTAGCTCTCTCAACTGTCGTAAATAACTCCCGCTATCAAACACCACTCAAGGCCTGTATCTTCCGGGAAACATTCCCAGATCGAGCCCATCCAACGCAGCTGCCGGTCAGCCCGGGACCCCCAGCAGTTGGCAATATCCAGGACCATCGGGTGAGGGTCTTGCGGGTGTGTGTGTTTGTTTCTCTGCCCATTCACCTGTCTGCGTCCATTATTTCTCCCCGAGGAGCAGGTCTTTTCTCTCCCCTACAGATCCCGGGGTTTGGCTCGGCTCATGGCCGGCAGGGTATGGGACCACAGGTTTGCAGTATCTGAAGCCCAAAAGGTCCTCAGTAGGATCTGCACCCTTTATTCACATTAATGTCCGTCGCCCGCTTTAGACTGCAAGCTCGTTACGGCAGGGAAAGTGTCTGCTGTATTATACTCTCCCACGAACTCAGTACAGCGCTCTGCACGCAGTAAGAGCTCAATAAATACCACTGCTTGATTATTCACCCCACAGTTATGTCCACGCCCGTAATTTATTTATATTAATGTCTGGTCCCTCCCTCTAGGCGCAAGCTTGCTGTGGGCTGGGAGTGAGTCTACCGATTCTGTGGCACTGTCCTCTGCCAGGCGCTTAACCCAGTGCTCTGCAGGCAGTTAAGCGCTCAATAACTTCAGCGCTTGGGTGGTGGGGTTGGTGTTGCTGCTAAAACCGGGGGTAGGCTTGGCTGGGGTGAAAAGGAGCATGGTGTAGTGGATGGAGCCTGGGCTTGGGAGTCAGAAGGTCTTGGGTTCTAATCCCTGCTCCGCCACTTGTCTGTTGTGTGACCTTGGGTCAGTCACTTTACTGGGCCTCAGTTCCCTCATCTGTCAAATGGGGACTGAGATTATGAGCCCCATGAGGGATAGGGACTGTGTCCAACCCAATTTGCTCGGATCCACCCCAGGGCTTGGTACAGTGCCTGGCACATAATAAGTGCTTAACAAACACCACAGTTATTATTATTGAAGCAGCGTGGCTCAGTGGAAAGAGCCCGGGCTTTGGAGTCAGGGGTCATGAGTTTGAATCCCAGCTCTGCCACTTGTCAGCCGTGTGACTGTGGGCGAGTCACTTAACTTCTCTGTGCCTCAGTTACCTCATCTGTAAAATGGGGATTGAGACTGTGAGCCCCACATGGGACAACCTGATTCCCCTGTGTCTACCCCAGCGCTCAGAACAGTGCTCTGCACATAGTAAGCGCTTAACAAATACCAACATTATTATTATTATTCCTTCACTCTCTAGGCCTCAGCTCCCTCATCTGTCAAATGGGGATTGAGTCGGCGAGCCCCATGAGCGACTGGGACTGTGTCCAACCCAATTTGCTCCGATCCACCCCTGGGCTTAGTACGGTGCCTGGCACATAGTAAGCACTTAAATATTTTTTATTATTATTATTATCACCACTATTATTAAATAGGCACGGCACAGTGGACGGAGCATGGGCCTGGGAGTCAGAAGCCCATGGCTTCTAATCCTGGTTCTGCCACTTGTCTGCTGTGTGGCCTTGGACAAGTCACTTAACTTCTCTGTAAAATGGGGATCAAGACTGTGAGCCCCACGAGGGACAGAGACGGTGTCCAACCTGATTTGCTTGTATCATCCCAGCGCTTAGTCCAGTGCCTGGCACACAGTAAGCGCTTAACAAATACCATCATTATTAAAGAGGCCCTTAGGATGGCTTGCAGGTCGTGCGGTCCACCGTGGCCCCCTCCCAGGGATGCGAGCAACCACACTCCCCCCGCCCCCTTCAAAGCCCTACTGAAGACTCACCTCCTCCAGAAGGCCTTCCCACACTAAGCCCCCCTTTCCTTCCGCTCCCTCTCCCCATCGCCCCGACTCCCTCCCTTTCCTCTCCCCGCCGCCCCCCCCCCCCCAGCACCTGCATATACAGTGCTGTGCTATATAGCACAGGGGAAGCGTCGCTCCGTGGCAAGAGCGCGGGCTTGGGAGTCATAGGTCATGGGTTCGAATTCCGACTCTGCCACTTGGCAGCTGTGTGACTGTGGGCAAGTCACTTGACTTCTCTGGGCCTCAGTTCCCTCATCTGTAAAATGGGGATGAAGAGTGGGAGCCCCACGTGGGACAACCTGATGACCCTGTATCTCCCCCAGTGCTTAGAACAGTGCTCTGCACATAGTAAGCGCTTAACAAACACCAACATTACTATATGTACGCATTGATAACTCCATGTATATCAATGATGTGTGTATATACACACGTCCAATCCTCTTGATTCATATCGATGCCCGTTTACTTCTTTGGATGCCCGTCTCCCCCCTCCTACACTGTGAACCCCATTCCCTCTGCTCCTCCCCCTCTCCCTTCCCATCCCCTCAGCACTGTACTCCTCTGCTCAACTGTATATATTTTCATTACCCTATTTATTTTGTCAATGAAATGTACATCGCCTCGATTCTATTTAGTCGCCATTGTTTTTACGAGATGTTCTTCCCCTCGACTCTATTTATCGCCATCATTCTGTCTGTCCGTCTCCCCCGATTAGCCTGTGCGCCCGTCAAACGGCAGGGACCGTCTCTATCTGTTGCCGACTTGTTCATTCCAAGCGCTTAGTCCAGTGCTCTGCCCATAGTAAGCGCTCCATCAATACTATTGAATGAACGTGGGGGCAACGTGATGACCCCGCAGCGCTTCGCACGTCGTAAGGGCTTCGCAAAAGCCATTATTATGGTCCCTGTCGCTGAACTGTACTTTCCAAGCGCTTAGCGCAGGGTTCTGCACCCAGGAAGGGGCTCCATCAACGAAGGCGCGAGGGGCTTCCGCCGGGGGGCGCTGCAGACTCACGTGCCAGGACCAGCTGCTGCTTGGTCAACTTGGTGCCAGTGGTGGGCAGGAAGTTCAGCTCCAAAAGTGCCAGCTGGAAGGGGGTCAGAGAGGTCGGGGGGGGGGGGGTCAGGGGAGGTCAAGAGAGGTCAGTGCACGACCCTTCCCCACCTCCCACCCCCATTTCCCAGGGCAGACCCTGCCGGGGGGGGGGGGGTCAGGCGAGGTCAAGGGAGCTCAGTGCACGACCCTTCCCCACCCCCGTTTCCCAGGGCAGACTCTGCAAGAGAGGAAGGACCGGAGCTTGGGGGGCTGCAAAGGAGTGTGAGCCTGGGCAGGAAGGGAGCAGGGGAGGGGACCCCCAGGATGGACCGGTGTTGGGGGAGGGGCTCCCGGGCCCCCCCCCGGTACCTTCAGCCTCCCCAGCTCCTCGCCACACTTGTTGAGGTTGGGACTCTTGCGGTTCCACTCGCCCTTGAGCTGCTCGTACATGCCGGCCGCAGCCTGCAGCACAGCCCCGGAGACCCCCGCCCCGGACGCCCCGTTGACCGCCGCCATCTTCGCACCTTCCCCCCCCCCACCAGCCCGCCCGCCCTCCTCGACGCCGGCCCGGCCGCTGAATCGGCAAAGGCCGCACGGGCTGCCGCGCTTTCCGGCCACTCCCTCCGCAAGCGCGACGGCGCTGCTTGACGGCCGCCGCCCTCGGGGAAGGGCAAGGCCGGGCGGAAGTGCCGGGAGGAAGGGAGAGGGATTGGGGATGGGGAAGCGAAGAGCAGAGTCAAGCGCTCGCCCTCACTTCCTCCTGTCAGGGGCCGGTTGGGGGGATGATCGTCTTTAAAAGGCGCGGAAAAATCAGGTGGAAAGGGGGAGCTGCCCGGACTAAAGATGGCGGGAGGTCGCTTGGCGTCGACGCGCGACGTGCCCGGGTTCAAGATGGCCGAAACGGCGTCATCGCCCATCTGCGCTCCTCCCGACAGGTGGCGCTGCGGGGCCGCCCGGAAGGCAAGGCGCAGGCGCCGGGTTCCGACGCCGAAGATTAAAGTCGGGGTCGAGTGGGGTCATCTAGGCCATGGGCGTCTAATAAAGGCGAGTGACTCGCCCGCACCCACTCGCCACGCCGGCATCCAGCTTCCTCCAGCTGCAAAGTCATCGACGGGCACATTGTTGAGCCTCTCTGTCACGCAACAAGACATTTACCCTTATTTCCCTGTATCTCCCCCAGCGCTTAGAACAGTGCTCTGCCCATAGTAAGCGCTGAACAAATACCAACATTATTTTCGTTGGTTTCTTTGTAATGGTATTTGTTCAGTGCTGGTATTATTTCATTCAGTAGTATTTATTGAGCGCTTACTATGGGCAGAGCACTGTACTAAGCACTTGGAATGAACAAGTCGGCAACAGATAGAGACAGTCCCCGCCGGTACAGTGCACAGAATAAGCGCTCAATAAATACTATTGAGTGATTAATGTTGGTATTTGTTAAGCGCTATGTGCCAAGCACTGGTCTAAGCCCTGGGAGGGATACGAGGTAATCAGGTGGTCCCACGTGGGGCTCACAGTCTTCATCCCCATTTTACAGATGAGGTCACTGAGGCACAGAGAAGCGAAGTGACTTGCCCATGGTCACACAGTTGACAATAATAATAATAATGTTGGTATCTGTTAAGCGCTTACTATGTGCCTAGCACTGTTCTAAGCGCTGGGGTAGATACAGGGTCATCAGGTTGACAATAATAATAATAATGCTGGTATCTGTTAAGCGCTTACTATGTGCCTAGCACTGTTCTAAGCGCTGGGAGGGATACCAGGTAATCAGGTGGTCCCACATGGGGCTCACAGTCTTCATCCCCATTTTACAGATGAGGTCACTGAGGCACAGAGAAGCGAAGTGACTTGCCCAAGGTCACACAGCTGACAATAATAATAATGTTGGTATCTGTTAAGCGCTTACTATGTGCCTAGCACTGTTCTAAGCGCTGGGGTAGATACAGGGTCATCAGGTTGTCTCACGTGAGGCTCACAATCTTAATCCCCGTTTTACAGATGAGGTCACTGAGGCACAGAGAAGTGAAGTGACTTGCCCACAGTCACACAGCTGACAAGCGGCAGAGCCGGGATTAGAACCCATCACCTCTGACTTTCAAGCCCAGGACAACAATTATGGCAGCGTGGCCTAAGGGTAGAGCACTAGGAGTCCAAAGATTCGCGGGTTCTAATCCCGGTTGCTCTACTAATCTGCTGTGTGACCTTGGGCAAGTCACTTCGCTTCTCTGGGCCTCAGCGACCTCATCTGTTAGAGAAGCAGCGTGGCTCAGCGGAAGGAGCCCGGGCTTGGGAGTCAGAGGTCGTGGGTTCTAATCCCGGCTCCACCGCTTGCCAGCTGTGTGACTTTGGGCAAGTCACTTCACTTCTCTGGGCCTCAGTGACCTCATCTGTAAAATGGGGATGAAAACCGTGAGCCCCATGTGGGATACCTGATCACCTTGTATCCCCCCAGAGCTTAGAAGAGTGTTTTGCACAGAGTAAGCACTTAACAAATATCGCCATTATTATTAGTATTATTAAAATTAATTAATTCAACAGTATTTATTGAGTGCTTAATGTGTGCAGAGCACTGTACTAAGCACTTGGAAAGTACAATTCGGCAACAGAGACAACCCCTACCCAACAACGGGCTCCCGGTCCAGAAGGGGGGAGACAGAGACAGGAAAGCAAAACAACTTGGACAGGCATCAATAGCGTCAATATAAATAAATAGAATTATAGATATATACACATCATGAATAAATAGAATAATAAATTTGTACATAGAGACGCAAATGCTGTGGGGCGGGGAAGGGGATAGAGCCGGGGGAGGGAGATGGGGAGGAGGAGAGGAGGAAAAGGCCTCTCGGAGGAGGTGAGCTCTCAGTAGGGCTTTGAAGGGGGGAAGAAAGTTTGGTGGAGGTGAGGAGGGAAGGCTTTCCAGGACAGTGGGAGGACGAGGCCCAGGGGTCGACGGCGGGATAGGTGTGAACGGGGGACGGTGAGGAGGTGGGCGGCAGAGGAGCGGAGGGTGCGGGGTGGGCAGGAGAAAGAGATAAAGGAGGAGAGGTAGGAGGGGGCAAGGGGATGGAGAGCCTTGAAGCCAAGAGTGAGGGGTTTTTGTTTCGTGCGAAGGTTGATAGGCAACCACAGGAGGTTTTTGAGGAGGGGAGGGACAGGCCCAGAGCCTTTCTGCAGAAAGATAATCCGGGCAGCGGAATGAAGAATAGACTGGAGTGGGGAGAGACAGGAGGAAGGGAGGTCAGAGAGGAACCTGACACAATCATCCAGCTGGGATATTATGAGAGCTTGTACCGGCACAGTAGCCGTTTGGATGGAGAGGAAAGGGCGGATCTTGGCGATATTGTAAAGGTGAGACCGGCAGGCTTTGGTGACGGATCGCATGTGCGGGGTGAATGAGAGAGCGGAGTCGAGGATGACACCGAGGTTGCGGGCCTGTGAGACGGGAAGGACGGTCGTGCCGTCCACAGTGACGGGGACGTCAGGGAGAGGACGGGGATTGGGAGGGAAGATAAGGAGCTCGGTCTTGGACACGTTGAGTTTCAGGTGGCAGGAGGAGATGCGAGCCTGGAGGGAGGGAGAGAGAACAGGGGAGGAGATGTCGAATAGGGCGTCAACTGCGTAGAGGTGATAGTCGAAGCCGTGGGAGCGGGTGAGTTCACCAAGGGAGTGAGTGTAGATGGAGAACAGAAGAGGGCCAAGAAATGAGTCTCGAGGAACCCCTGAAGGGATGGGAAGGGGAGGAGGAGCCCGTAAAGGAGACCGAGAATGAACGGCCGGAAAGATAAGAGGAGAACCGGGAGAGAACGCCCTTTGGGGCCCCCCGCGCCGATGGTTCCGCCCCTCTGGGGGCTCGCGCTCCGATAATAATAATAATGATAATATTGGTGTTTGTTAAGCGCTTACTATGTGCAGAACACTGTTGTAAGCGCTGGGGTAGATACAGGGTCATCAGGTTGTCCCACGTGAGGCTCACAGTTAATCCCCATTTTACAGATGAGGCAACTGAGGCACAGAGAAGTGAAGAGACTTGCCCATAGGCACACAGCTGACAAGTGGCAGATCCGGGATTCGAACCCATGACCGCTGAATCCCAAGCCCGGGTTCTTTCTACTGAGCCATGCTGCTTCTCCTTGCCCACAGTCACCCAGCTGATAAGTGGCAGAGGCGGGATTCGAACCCATGACCTCGGAATCCCAAGCCCGTAGCCCCGCTCCTTTTCGGGCCCGCTCGCCCATGACTCTGCCCCTCTGGGGGGCCGCGCTCCGATAATAATAATAATACTAATAATGTTGGTGTTTGTTAAGCGCTAACTATGTGCAGAGCACTGTTCTAGGCGCTGGGGGAGATACAGGGTCATCAGGTTGTCCCACGGGAGGCTCACCGTCATAATCCCCATTTTCCAGATGAGGTCACTGAGGCCCAGAGAAGTGAATAATAATAATAATAACAATAATGTTGGTATTTGTTAAGCGCTTACTATGTGCCGAGCCCTGTTCTAAGCGCTGGGGTAGACACAGGGGAATCAGGTTGTCCCCCGTGGGGCTCACAGTCTTCATCCCCATTTTACAGATGAGGTCACTGAGGCACCGAGAAGTTAAGTGACTTGCCCAAAGTCACACAGAAGCAGCGTGGCGCAGTGGAGAGAGCACGGGCTTTGGAGTCAGGGCTCATGAGTTCGAATCCCAGCTCTGCCACTTGTCGGCTGTGTGACCGTGGGCGAGTCACTTCACTTCTCTGGGCCTCAGTTCCCTCATCTGTCAAATGGGGATGAAGACTGGGAGCCCCACGTGGGACAACCCGATTCCCCCGTGTCTCCCCCAGCGCTTAGAACAGTGCTCTGCACACAGTAAGCGCTTAACAAATATCAACATTATTATGATTATTATTACAAATGGCCGAGCCGGGATTTGAACCCGTGACCTCTGGACTCCAAAGCCCGTAGTCACCCAGCTGATAAGCGGCAGAGGCGGGATTCGAACCCATGACCCGGGACTCCCAAACCCGTAGCCCCGCCCCCTTGGGGGGGCCCGGGCGCCGACGGCCCCGCCCTCCCCCTTCAGGGATCCCACGCGCCGAGGCCGTTGAGGGCGACTTTAACCCTCCCCTGAGCTCCCCATTGCCCCAGGCCACCGAGGTTCGTCCGTCCTTGTGCCGGGTGACCGGGGGCTCTGGGCCAGGGGCCGTGCAGGGGTCAGCGGGGGCAAGGGGAGACGGTGGGGGGCGGGGGGGAGGCGGCGACCCGGGTGGCCCTCCCGGAGGAGGTGGCCAGGGCTCTCGCAGGACAGAAGGGCCCGGCCCACGGAGGGAGGTGGCATCGTCACAGCAACGATGAATAATGATCGTATTTGTTCTTGCGCTTACTGTGGTACCGGGCACTGTACTAAGCGCTGGGGCGGATCGAAGCCACTGGGCCCCGTCCCACGCGGGGCCTGCAGCCTCCATCCCCATTTTACAGATGAGGGAACTGAGGCCCAGAGAAGTGAAGTGGTTTGCCCCAGGTCACACGGCAGATTAGTAGCGGAGGCAGGATTAGAACCGTTGACCTTCTGACTCCCAGGACCGGGCTCTATCCGTTAGGCCATGTTGCTTCCCTGCACATACATACACACACGCAACACGCGTGCACGCACCACACACGTGCACACGCACACCCATACACACACCATCTTTCAGCCCCGGGGCTCCGGCTGGTCCTAGCTAAGACCTGGCCGCCAATAACTTTCTGCCTCTGAGTCCATTTTATTATTATTATTGTTCTTATGGTATTTACTAAGCGCTTACTATGTGCCAAGTACTGTTCTAAGCGCTGGGGTAGATACAGGATAATCAGGTTGCCTCACTTGGGGCTCCCAGTTTTAATCGTGGCTCAGTGGAAAGAGCACGGGCTTTGGAGTAAGAGGTCATGGGTTCGAATCCCGGCTCTGCCACTTGTCAGCTGTCACTTCACTTCTCTGTGCCTCAGTGACCTCATCTGGAAAATGGGGATTAAGACTGTGAGCCCCACGTGGGACAACCTGATTCCCCTGTGTCTACCCCAGTGCTTAGAACAGTGCTCTGCACATAGTAAGCGCTTCACAAATACCAACATTATTATTATTATTATTATTAATCCACATTTTCCAGAGGAGGTAAACTGAGAAGTTAAGCTGCTTGTCCAAGGTCACACAGCAGACAAGTGGCGGAGCCGGGATTAGAACCCATGTCCCCTGAATCCCAAGCCCGGGCTCCTTCCATTAAGTCACGCTGCTTCTCTTTTGCAATCCTTCGGGGGACCCGAGGAGAGACTCGGGGTCCTCATCGAGGCCTCATCACCAGAAATAAGGCCTCCCACCGGAAATAAGCGTCCTCTTCCTGAAAGAAGTCTCCCCTTCTAGACTGCGAGCTCGCGGTGGGCAGGGAACGTGTTTACCAACTCTGTCAGACTCTCCCGAGCCCGTTGTACAGTGAGGTTGCACATAGTAAGCGCTCAATGAATAGCACTGATTGATTGACTGGAGGGTGTTCACCATAACATTGATTGATTGATTGACTGGAGGGGTCACCGTCCCACCTGAGCGAGACCCAGCCGCTTTAGGGAGGCTGAGGAACGGGCAGAGAGCTAATTCCAGTCACCCCTTTCTCTCCAGGAAGCCAGACTCGATGGCCCCGCTTCTGCCCCTGCTCCTGTTCCTGCTCCTGCCCCGGCTCCTGCTCCTGCCCCAGCTGGGGATGGATTCGCGGGAAGAATGCCTGTGGAAAGTGGCGCTGAATAAATTTGACAACTTGGGCGGGGAGAAGGATGTCATGTTTAAAGTGAAGCCGGTGAGGCACGTGGCTGAGATCTTCAAGAATCTAGGGGAATCCGCTATCGACCCCAAGGACAGCATGGTGAGAACCCGGGGGTGAGAACCATGGGGGTAGGATGCTGTGATTCATGTTTCCCGGGCAATATTTGGGCTAGGGACCCCCAGTCAATGGGTCTTGAGAATCCCCAGGCCCTAGGAAATGATTAAAAATAATAAAATACATTATTATTAAGCACTTACAATGGGCCAGGCACTCAACTAAGCACTAGGATTGTTACAAGCTACTCGGGTTGCACTCAATCCCTGTCCCACTTAGGGCTCACAGTCTTGACCTCCATTATACAGATGAGGGAACTGAGGCACAGAGAAGTGAAGTGATTCGCCCAAGACAGACAAGTGGTGGAGATGGGATTAGAACCCAGGTCCTTCTGACTCCCAGGCCCGGGCTCTATCCACTAGACCGTGCGGCTTCTTAATGAGGAGACGTGGCCCCTGCCCTCAAAGAGTTGCGATCGAGGGAATCGTCCCTCCAGAAGTTAAGAAGAGCATGTATTCCCCTGCCCCCAATTTAATCCTCAAACAAGTAATATAATAATAATAATGTTGATGTTTGTTAAGCGCTTACTATGTGCAGAGCACTGTTCTAAGTGCTGGGGTAGACACAGGGGAATCAGGTTGTCCCACGTGGGGCTCACAGTCTCAATCCCCATTTTACAGAGAAGTTAAGCGACTTGCCCACAGTCACACAGCTGACAAGTGGCAGAGCCGGGATTCGAACCCAAAGCCCGTGCTCTTTCCACTGAGCCACGCCGCTTCTCATGGGTGGGTGCTGCTTCTCTTAGCCCTAGTATCTGCCTAGGGGTGCAGGACACTGTACTCAAAAGCTTGGGAGAATGCAAGAGCAGTAAAAGACGCGAGTGCTGCCCTCAAAGGGCTCGCAGTCAGATGGGGGAGACGGCCAAAAAATAATTTACAGGAAGAGGATCCTGAAAAAGCAAGTTCTTCAATCGTAGAGTACGTAAATCGATATGTACCTGTGTGCTCCGGACAGCTTTAATTTAAATGCAGAGTGATGTTTGGAGGATCTGAAACATCAGCCTGGCTGCTCTGGAGCGGCGTAACCCAGGCCGGGGAGTCAGAGGACCTGGGTTCTAATTCCGGCTCCGCCGCACGTCGGCTGTGTGATCCTGGGCAAGTTGCCTCACTGATCTGTGCCTCAGTTACCTCATCTGCAAAATGGATATTCAATGCTTGTTCTCCGTCCTACCTAGACTGTGGGCTCCACGTGAGACCTGATTTCCAGATATCTCCCTCAGTGCTTAGCACAGTGCTTGGCACACAGTAAGCGCTAAACAGAAACCACAGTTATCATTATTGTCATTTGGAGGGCGAGGGAGGTCTAACCTATTATTATTATTATTGTTAATTATTAATCATATTTATTGAGCACTTACTGTGCAAAGCACTGTACTAAGCGCTTGGGAGAGAACACTATAACATCAAACACATTCCCTGCCCACAATGAGCTCACAGTCCAGAGGAGGAGACGGACATTAATACAAATGAATAAAAAGATAAATAATACGTAAACTTAGAGAAGCAGCATGGATAGAGTGGATAGAGCAAGGGCCTGGGAGTCGGAAGGTCATGGGTTCTAATTCCGGCTCTGCCACTTGTCTGCTGTATGATCTTGGACAAGTCGCTTCACTTCTCTGGGCCTCAGTTACCTCACCCGTAAAATGGGGATTAAGACTGTGAGCCCCACGTAGGACAAGGCACTGTGTCCAACCCCAATTTTCTGGTACCCACCACAGCACTTAGTACAGAGCCTGGCACATAGTAAGTGCTTAACAAATGCCATTATTACCCTGATAATAATTATTAGAAGTGCGATCATATCATTCAATATTATCACCATCGCCGATATTAATATTATATTCTAATGGTTATTTTTATTCATCGATCGACGGTATTTATTGAACGCTTACTACGTGCAGAGCACTGTACTGATCGCTTGGGAGAGGACAATACGACAGAAATAGCGGGCACGTTCCCTGCCCATGACGAGTTGAGGTCTAGGCAGGAGGAAGGGGATGAGCCCGGGACCAGAGGTGAGAGAGTGGAGTAAGAGGTCAGGTAGGGAGGAGTGGAGGGTGGCCTCTGGGGAATATTAATTCATTTAATCATATTTACTAAGCGCTTACTGTGCTCAGAGCACTGTACTAAGCACTTGGGAAAGTACAATATGACAATAAACAGTGACAATCCCTGCCCACGATGAGCTCACAGTCCGGAGGGAGTAATAATGACAGTATTTGTTGTTAAGCGCTTACCATGTGCTTATTATGGGAAGCAGCACGGCTCAGTGGCTCAGTGGAAAGAGGCCGGGCTTGGGAGTCAGGGGTCATAGGTTCAAATCCCGGCTCTGCCACTTGTCAGCTGTGTGACTGTGGGCAGGTCACTTAACTTCTCTGTGCCTCAGTTACCTCATCTGTAAAATGGGGCTTACGCCTGTGAGCCTCATGTGGGACAATCTGATTACCCTGTATCTACTCCAGCGCTTAGAACAGTGCTCTGCACATAGTAAGCGCTTAACAAATGCCATCGTTATTATTATTATGTGCCAAGCACTGTTCTAAGCGCTGGGGGAGATACAAGGTTATCAAGCTGTTCCAGGAGTAGTGGGGGAGGGTGGGTGGTCCCAGGCACGGTGCACTGGGTCGTCCTGATTGCCGTTTAGATCTCAGCCACTCTCCCTTGTTCTTCGTTGTCTTTTCTGCTTTCAGTTCTACATGGGCTTCCCTTATTACCTGAAGATCAGTTTTACCTGCTACCAAGAGGTAAGAGAGCATTTAAGCACCACCCCGGCCCCGGTCAGGTTCTCGGCGAGGAGGGGTGTCGAGCCCTCCAAAGTGACCGGCTGAATCTGCACCCAACAACATGTCGTATAAAGGCTAGTCCCGCTAGAGTGTAAGCTCATTCATTCATTCGTTCGTATTTATTGAGCGCTTACGGTGCGCAGAGCACTGTACTAAGAGCTTGGGAGAGTACAATACAACAGTAAACTGACACATTCCCTGCCCAAAGCGACCTTACGGTCTAGAGTGGGGGAGACAGACATTAATAGAAATAAATAAATGACGGATACGGACATGAGTGCCGAGGGGCTGGGAAGGGGGAGGAATGAAGGGAGCGGGTCAGGACGACGCAGGGAACGTGCCTGCTAACTCTGTCGTGTGGACTCTCCCAAGCGTTTAGTACGGTCCTCCGCCCAAGTGGCAGAGCCCAGGAGTAGTAGTTGGGTTGGTATTTTTTGAGCACTAACTTTGTGCAGAGCACTGCACCAAAGCCTGGGAATCAGAGATGGTATATCCAGTTCCCTCTGTTGGAAAAACGAGGCTGGCTCAGGCCCATGATAAATAAAAAATCGCCATCGACTCCATTTTTGTCAATCACTCAGTCGTACTGATTGGGCACCGGCTGGGTGCAGAGCACTGTACCGAGCACTGCGAAGAGTGAAATGGAGTTAGAAGAGTCAATTCTTGCCCTCAAGGATCAGACGGAAACAGACATTAAAATGAGGCTCTGATCAGCCAACTTTCCCAAGGACTTGCCTCTAGATGTAATAATGGTAATAATAATAACCATAACGTTAGTATTATTTGTTAAATGCTTATAACGTGCCGAGCTCCGAACTAAGTGCCGGGGTAGGGACGAGATAATCAGGTCCGATCCAGTCCCTGTCCCACATGGGGTTCATATTCTAAGTAGGAGGGAGAACAGGAATTAAATCCCCAGATGAGGAAACGGAGGCACAGAGAAATTAACTGACTTGCCCAAGCTCACCCAGGGGGCGAGCGGCAGAGCCGCGAGAAGTTAAGTGACGTGCCCAAGGTCACCCAGCGGGCCAGTGGCAGAGCTGGGATTAAAACGCAGATCCCGCTAGATCGTAAGGTCGTTGTGGGCAGGCAGTGCATCTGTTATGTTGTTACAGCGTACTCTCCCAAGCGCTTAGTAGAGTGCTCTTCACACAGTAAGCGTTCAATAAATACGACTGACACTGATTTCTGCTCTGATTCAATGAAGTAATTAATGGTATTTATTGAGCACTTTCAGCATACTGTACTGTACTTTCCTAAGCACTTGGGAGCGTGCAATACAACAGAGTCAGTAGACACATTTCCCTGCCCACCAGGAGCTTACAATCTAGAGGGGAACACAGACATTAAAATAAATTATGGGATATGGCTATAAGTGCTGTGGAGCTAAAGGTGGGATGGATATGTAAAGGGTACAGATTCAAGTGCGTAAGTGACAGAGAACGGGGAGGGAGTAGGGAAATGACGGCTTAGTCGGGGAAGGCATCTTGGAGAAGATGTGATTTTAATAATATCTGAAGGCGGGGAGAATGGTGTGGTCTGTGGCTATAAAGGGAGAGGGCGTTCCAGGCCAGAGGGAGAATGTGGATGAGGGATCCTAAGCGCCTAACACAGCACTGTCCACGCAGTAAGCGCTCCATAAATACGACCGAATAAATGATCCGCAGCGAGATAGATGAGATGGAGGTACGGTGAGAAGGTTAGTATTAGAGGAGTAAAGGGTGCAGGTTGGGTTGGAGTAGGAAATCAGCCAGGTGAGGTAGGAGGGGGCAAGGGGATTGAATGCTTTAAAGCCAATGGTGAGGAGTTTTTCTTTCTGATGCAAGGTGGATGGGCAACCACTGGAAGTTCTTGAGGAGTGGAGAGATGGGGATTGAGTGTTTTTTTAGGAAAAGGCAGTAGAGTGAAGTATGGACTGGAGTGGGGAGAGAGAGGAGGCCGGGAGGTCCGCAAGGAGGCCGACGCAGTAGTCAAGGTGGGATAGGATAAGTGCTTGGATTAACAAGTAGCCTAGTGCTTGGATTAGCACTGGGTAGAGGAGAGGGGGCGGATTTTAGCAATGTGGCGAAGGAAGAACCGACGGGATTTGGTGACATATCAAATGAGAGAGATGAGTCGAGGATAATTCCAAGGTTACGGATCTGTGAAACGGGGAGCATAGTGGTGTTGTCTACGGTGAAGGGAAAGACGGGGGTGGACATGTTTTGGATGGAAAGATGAGGAAAGTTCTGTTTTGATCACGTTAAGTCTGAGTCGTCGGAGGGACGCGCGAGAAGAGATATCCTGAAGGCAGGAGGAGATGCGAGGATTCAGAGGAGAAAGGAAAGTGCTGGAATTGGAGATTTGGGAATCACTTGCATGGAGATGGTCGTGGAAGCCGTGGCAGCGAATGAGTTCTCCAAGGGAGTAGGGGTAGATGGAGGATAGAAGGGGACCCAGAACTGAGCCTTGAGGGACACCCACACTCAGGGGGCGGGAGGCAGAGGAGGAGTCCGTGAAAGAGATTGAGAATGAGCGGCCAGAGAGATAGGAGGAGAACCAGAAGAAGACGGGGGCAGAGAAGTTGAGGTTGGATCACGTCTCATTCAATCATTCAATCGGATTTATTGAGCGCTTACTATGTGCAGAGCACTGTACTAAGCACTTGCACTTACCGTTTCCAGAAGGGGGTGGTCGGCACTATCTAAGACAGCTGAGAGGTTGAGGAGGATTAGGGTGGAGTAGAGACTATTGGATTTGCAAGAAGGAGATCCCTGGTGACCTTAAAGAGAAGCAGCATGGCCTTGTGGATAGTGCAAGGTCTTGGAGTCAGAAGGACTTGGATTCTAATCCTGGCTCTGCCATTTGTCTGCTGGGTGACCTTGGGCAAGTCGCTTCACTTCTCTGGGCCTCAGTCCCCTCATCTGTAAAAAAGGGATTAAGACTGTGAGCCTCATGTGGGACAGGGACTATGTCCAACCTGATTACCTTGTAACTACCCCAGCGCTTAGAACAGTGCTTGGCACTTAATAAGCGCTTAAAAAATACCATAATTATTATTAAAGAGGGCAGTTTTCATGGAGCAAAGGGATCAGAAGCCAGATCAGAGGGGGTCAAAGAGAGAATTGGCAGAGAGGAAGCAGAGGCAGCGGAAATAGACATCTCGCTCAAGGAGGTCATGAGTTCTAATGCCGGCTCTTCGGCTCATCTGCTCTGTGACCTTGGGCAAGTCACTTCACTTCTCTGTGCCTCAGTTCCCTGATCTGTAAAATGAGGATTAAGACTGTTAGTCCCATGGGGGACAGGGACCGTGTCCAACCTGATTTGCCTGTATCCACCCCAGTGCTTAGTACAGCGCCTGGCATAGTAAGCACTTAACAAATACCACAATTATTATTATTGCTATTATTAAGGAATTCGGAGAGGAATAATATTAGGTGGGAGCCGGGCGGTCCCGGGAGGGCTGCTTTAGGGTAAGGGACCCATGGGGCGTGTTTGAAAGCAGTGGGGAGGATGCCAATGGAAAGTGAATGGTTGAAGGTGGCAGTCAGGGGAGGGAAGAAGGGAGAGGGCAGTGTTTTGAGAAGGTGTGAAGGGATGAGGTCAAGGCCCAAGTGGAGGGATTCTGTGAAAATCCTATACTCTCTCTCTGAGGCCACGCTGAAGTTGCCAACTGGGACACCCTCCTAAACTGGGATCTAAACCTAGATTCGGGCCCTCTGTTGCCCCTTTGCCCTCCCTCTTGCCAGTGCCCTGAGGCACTTCGGCTGGAGAAGTTTAGGGCTGGAGGGAGCCTGGGGGAAATGCCCCATTTTTGCCCCCAGTTCTGTGACTCAACTGATTGTCTCGGCATTATCCTTGACTCCTCTCTCTCATTCAACCCACATATTCAATCTATTACTAAATCTTGTCGGTTCCACCTTCACCACATCGCTAAAATCCGCCCTTTCTTCTCTATCCAGTCTGCCACCCTGTTCATCCAAGCACTTATCCCACCTTGATTGCTCTATCGGATTCCTTGCTGATCTTCCTACCTTGTGCCTCTCCCCTCTCCAGTCCATATTTCACTCTGCTGCCCGGATCATTTTTCTACAAAAACGTTCAGAGCATATTTCCCCACCCTTCAAGAACCTCCAGTGGTTGCCCATCCACCTCCGCGTCAGAGAGAAACTCCTCACCGTTGGCTTTAAAGCATTCAGTCCCTTTGCCCTCTCCTACCTCACCATTCTAGTCTCCTACTCCAACCCAGCCCACGCGCTTTGCTCCTCTAATGTCAACCTATTTATCTTATTAAGATCTCATCTATCTCGCCTCCAACCTTTTGCCCTCTTCCCTGGCCTGGGACGCCCTCCCTCTTCATATCCGACAGACAGTTACCCTCCCCAACTTCAAAGCCTTATTGACGGTTCATCTCCTCCAAGAGGCCTTCCCTGATTAAGACTTCATTTCCTCTTTTCCCACTCCCTTCTGCGTCATCCTGACTTTTTCCCTTTCTTCACTATACCCCAACATAGCACTTACGTCTATAGCCATCATTTATTTATTTCTGTTAATGTCTGTCTCCCCCTCTAGACTGTAAACTCGTTGTAGGCAGGGAATGTGTCTGTTTATTGTTATATTATACTCTCCCAAGCGCTTAGTAGATATGATTGAATGGATGAATGGGCAATCCTCTAGACTGTAAGCTACTTGTGGGCAGGGATCGGGTCTACCCACGCTATTGGAGCGAACTCTCCCAAACGCTTTAGTAGGGTGCTGTGCCTAGAAACGCCATGATCACCAGCCCCACTCAGAGCTCAGTGGTAAAGTACATGACCTGCCTCAGGCCTCCCCCTCCCCCTAGTTCCACAGCCAGGGAGGCCAGGGCAGGGGGCCCGGTAGGGCCAACCCCCACCCGACATCCCCTCTCCTCCCCCCGCAGAACAAGGCCGCGATCATCCGGAAGGGTTACCTGACCGGCCTGAAGCCCATCGCCCTGGTGGCCTTCCAGTCCCCCTTGAACACCAAGAAATGGAAACCGGAGCAGCTGGAGATCGAGATGGAGGCGGCCCCCTACCCAATCCGTAAGATTTAGCCAGAGTCCCGCTGGAAGAAGCAAAAAGCCTAGCCTGGCCTCTGCAGATGACCCAGAGGCCAGGGGCTCTCCCGTGGCTGTGGACCTCAGCTCTCCCTCTCCCAGACGGTCCCCATTCCCCACCCAGCTCCAGACTTTTGACCTCCGAAGGAAGGCCGGGGGCCTGAGGGGATCCAATCCAAGTCAGCCATGGGAGGGCGGCTCCTTCCAGGTGGGGAGCAGACCCCCTCTCCGCACTCCCCCCCACCTCCCCGTTGACCCAGCCCGGCCCACTCTGGAGGCGGAGTCGAGGTGGAGGAAGACCAGAGTCTCGGAGCCCGTGGTGGCTGGGGGCTGGTTTGTGGGGCGGTTGTAGCCAGAAGAATCCCGGCCGCCTCGGGGTGGAGCTGAGGCCCAAGCCCTGACCATCCCCCCAACCACCCATCTGCTCTGCTGACCCCCAGAGAATTGCAAGTTTGACGAACTCTGCTCCCTGAACTGGTTCACGCCCATGCCCATAAAGAATGGCAGTGTGGTGATGAAAGTGAAGATCTACAGCAATCACCTCGGCCTGTCCGTGGAGGAGAAAACGTGAGCTGGCCGGCTCTCCACCTACCCAGGCGCTCCCAGGGCCACCTCTAACCCATCCCTCCTCCAAACCCCAGAAAGGTGGTGGCTGAATCTCAAGGCTGGCACTGTCCCCAGCTGCCCACCTGCCCCAGATTAGGAGGACCCATGATGGGTCAGAGATCAGCACCCAGGGATTTTGCCCACTCCAACTCCCTCCTCCCCCTCGGGCTGCTCGGGAGGAAGTCTCCGAGGGCAAGGGAGAGGGCCGGAGGGCCGTGTTTGCTCTGATTTTCCAGGTTCTCCATAAATATCAACGGATTCGTAGAGCAGAGGAAGGATGGCGTGACGTCTTCCTTAGGGGAAGAGGTGAGAGGAGGGCTGCAGCCCAAAGGGTGAGTGCCCAGAACTGTCCAGGGGTGTCCGAACCCTGCCTTCTTCAGGGGCCCCCCCATTTCCCTCTAATCAGGAGGCAAAGGGAAGGAGTTCTGTAAGGAGGTGCAGGCCGGCTGTGGGCCTGAAGGTCAGACATCCTCTCTTCTCTGGCCCTACGGCGTTTTCCACCGAGAGCCCAGGGGGAGGTGAAATCTTTCTATAGCATCTTCCTCCCCATCTCCGCCACTCTCCCTCCCCCGCTCGGATATCCCCTCTCCCACGCCGGCACCTCCTCGCCCACGCCAGGTACAGAATTGGCCCCTGTTCATGATGGAGAGTGCTAAGTCACAGCCGATATGGTCGACCCATAACCACGCCCCGGTTCTGATCCTGGGCGGCATCCACAACCAGAAGATAGTACTGCTGTCCGACACCGCCTTCGAGGACTTCACCATGGTGGAGGTGAGAGTGGGCACCCCAGTCCCCCACCTCCATCCCGGGTCCGCGGAGGTCAGGAGAAGGGGCAGCTTGGGGTCGGGCCACCCGAGGGAACGGCCGCTGTCTCATCCCTTCTCCCCTCCCTGCCCCCGTGTTCCTCCTTGGGCTGTGACAGCTGGCCATCGACAGCTGCTGGCTGGGGTCCATCAGCTGCCCCCAGATAGAGTCTTCTTCCACCATCCTGGATGCCATCGCCATGGAGAGCACCCTCTTCATCCGTCAGAACCAGCTCATCTACTACTTCACCGGCAATTACTATCTCCGTGCCAGATCCCGTGAGGACCTCTGAAGAGGGGCAGGGGGTGGGCCACCATCCTCCTGGACCGTCCCCTGTGGGCCGCCCCCCACCCCCGCCCGGTCCTCTCTGCTCCCCCAGGCTCCCCTGGTCTGGCCACTGAATCCCTGTTGCTCCCTAGAAAGGGAGGGGGTCCTCGGTGACCCTCTCCTGGGCTCTGTCCATCTACCCTTAGGTCTCCTCCTCAATCCAGTCTCACACGCTCCGGTAGTAGTCGTAGAAGATGTAGTAAGGATAGTCCTAATAGTAGCAATAATAGAAGCAGCGTGGTTCAGGGGAAAGAGCCTGGGCTTGGGAGTCAGAGGTCACAGGTTCTAATCCTGGCTCCACCGCTTGTCAGCTTTGGGACTTTGGGCAAGTCACTTCACGTCTCTGCGCCTCAGTGACCTCATCCGGAAAATGGGGATTAAGTCCGTGAGCCCCATGTGGCACAACCTGATCTCCTTCTATCCCCCCAGTGCTTAGAACAGTGCTTGGCACATAGTAAGCGCTTAACAAATGCCATCATTATGAGTAGTAGTGGTAGCATTAGGGATGGTAGTAGCAGTAAGAATGATAGTAGTAGTAATAATAGCAGCAGCAGTGATAAAATAATTAGCAGCAGTAATGAGAGTGACAGTATTAGTAGTAATAATAACAGTAACAGTAGCAATAGCAATAATTGTAGTCGCAGTAATAATAGCAGCAGCAATAGAAGTAGCCGTAATGAGAGTAGCAGCAGTATTAGTAGTAATAATAGCAGTAGTGATGATAGTAATAATAGCAACAACAGTGATAAAAGAAGTAGCAATAATGAGAGTAACAGCAGTATTAGTAGTAGTAATAATAGTAATAATAGCAGTAGTAATAGTAGTAGTAGTAATAATAACAGTAACAGTAATAAAAGAATAAAAATAAAATCCCCTCGATTCTATTTATTGCTATTGTTCTTGTCTGTCCGTCTCCCCCGAGTAGACTTGTGAGCCCATCAAAGGGCAGGGACTGTCTCTATCTGTTACCAGTTTGCCCATTCCAAGCGCTTAGTACAGAGCTCTGCACATAGTAAGCGCTCAATAAATACTATTGAATGAATGAATAGAAGTGGCAGTAATGAGAGTAGCAGCAGTATTAGTAGTAATAGCAGCAGTAACAGTAGTAATAATGGCAGTAATAGTAGCCATAATAGCAGTAGGAGCGGTAGTAATCATAGCAGTAGTAGAAGTAGAAGCAGTCTCAATCCCCATTTTGCTGCTGAGGGAACTGAGGCCCGGAGAAGTGAAGTGGCTCGACCGAGCAGGCAGTAGATGAGTGGCGGAGGCGGGATTAGAACCCATGTCCTCTGAGTCCCAAGCCCGGGCTCTTCCGGCTAAGCCACGCCGCTTAGTAGTAGCAGAAGTAACAGTGGAGGAGGAGGAGGAGCAGTAGTAAGAGGAGGAAGCAATTTGTGCTGAGCTCCCCTGGGTGCTTGAGGAAGTAGAGCAGAATCAGACCCCCGTGTGATCCCTCCATAAGGAGTATCCCCTCCCATAGAGCGAGGCAGACCTAGAAATACTTACAGTGGAGTAATCCGAAAAGAGGGCTCACCGTACATCGGTTTTGACCGTCTATAGGCGGACACAAGGCCCTTGTCGTTTTCCTCCTCCAGGGTCGGAGTTTCCCGATATTCGACCCCAGGCCGCTTTCCCTAATCTGTTCCTAACCATCCCCCACCCCTGCCTTCCTCGTTTCTCCCTGCCCCTTCCAGAGGCGTCCCCCGAAACCCGGGGCGTCGAGTGGTCCCTCCCCCAACTCCGGGCGGACCGGCGGCCTGCCCCGGCCAGCCGGTCCTCTCCCCCGCTCTCCGACAGGAAGGTGGACCCGGACCCTGCACAATCTGTGCATCAAGAAGCTCTGCCCCGTCTTTTTCCCCAGTAACGGTACCGAGCACGTGCTCGCTCTGGGAGCGGGCAACGAAGAAGGGTATATCTTTTTTGGAAGCGTCAAAGGTGAGGCCGCTTTCTCTCCTGCCCCTTTCCTCTCCCACCCCCACCTAGCCCTTCCCCTTTCTGCCCTCAGACAGCCTTGCCCCCTCCCATCCCATAGGGGTTTGGGCATCCAGTTCCCCCAGCTCAGTCGTCCTCCTGCCCTGGGTTCCTCTGATTAACTTGTGGATAGAGCACGGGGCGAGCTGGGAGTCAGGTCATAGGTTCTAATCCCAGCTCTGCCACTCATCTGCTGTGGGACCTTAGGCAAGGTACTTCACTTCTCTGGGCCTCAGTTTCCTCATCTGTAAAATGGGGATTGAGACTGTGAGCCCCACATGGGACAGGGACTTTGTCCAACCCAATTTGCTTGTATCCATCCCAGTGCTTAGTCCGGTACCTGGAACATAGTAAGCGCTTAACAAATACCAGAATTATTATTATTTTCTATCCCAGCGCTTAGTACAGTGCCTGACACAAGGTAAGCGCTTAACAAGTACCTTTGGAAAAAAACACAACAAAACAAAAGAAAAAAAATCCTTGCCTGATCTTCCCTCTCTTGGCCACCCCATTGGTCATCATGCTGGCCCAGGCCCTCGGCATATCGCGACAAGATGACTGATCAGCCTCCTCGCTGACCTTCCTGCCTCCGGCCTCTCCCCGTCCAGCCCATACTTGTACTCTGCTGCTCAGATCATCTCCTAGGACGCGCCTCGGCTCACTTCTCCCCGCTCCTCGAAAATCTTCGCTAGTGACCTGTTTCTTGCTGCGGGAAGCAGCCTGGCTCACCTCCTTCCCGCTCCCGGCAACTACCTCCCACTTTTGAATCCTCCAGACCACAGACCTCCCCATCCTCAAAGCCCTTCTGAAATCCCACTTCCTCCTCAAGGGAATTTCCTCTCTCCACATCGCATACTTCCAAATCTCTCCAAACACCCATTGGGCACTCGCTTCCGGCTTCAACACTCTTTTAAATGATCACCATCATCATCATTATAACTATGGAGATGCAGCGTGGTCTGGTGGAGAGAGCACCGACATGGAAGTCAGAAGGATCTGTGATCCAGTCTCAGCTCTGCCACTTGTCTGCTGTTATGATTTGGGCAAGTCACTTCACTTCTCTGGGCCTCAGTTCCCTGATCTGAAGATTGTGAACCCCATGTGGGACATGGACTGTGTCCAACTGATTATTCTATCTCTGCCCCAATGCTTAGTACAGTGCCTGGTACATAATAATAGTAAGTGCTTAACAAGTACGATAGGAACCCCCCGCCCCGCAAAAAAAAACTATAGTATTTGTTAAGCACTTGCTATGTACTAAATGCCAGGGTAAGTATAAAATCATTAGGTCCCACATGGGGCTCACAGTCTAAGTAGGAGGGAGAACCGGTATTGAATCCCCATTTTGCAGATGAGGGAACTGAGGCCCGGAGAAGTTAAGAAGAGACTTGCCAAAAGTCACACAGCAGACAAGTGACAGAGTCGGCATTAGAACACAGGTCCTCGGGTTCCCAGGCCTGGGCTCTTTCCATTAGGTGACACTGCTTCTCATGTTGATTCACCCGCTCTGTCACCAAACTCAGATTGATTCACGTCCTCGCCACTTATTGAGTCTCCTTTTCCTTCAATCCGTAATTTGTGTCCTTCTCCCCCATTTTTGGTATGGTATTTGTTAAATGCTGGAGTAGATACCACCTAAATCAGGTTGAACACGGTCCCCATCCCCCTTGGGGCTCACAGCCTTAATTCCCGTTTTCCAGATGAGGGAACTGAGGCCCACAGAAGTGAAGTGACTTGAGCAAACAGCGGACAAGTAGCAGAGCCAAGATTAGAACCCAGGTTCCCAGGCCTCGGCCCTTTCCACTAGGCACACTGCTCCCCATCGATTGTACGTTTCTCGAGGGCGAGGATCGACTGCGTGTCTGACCTCTGTCGTCCTCTCCCCAACGCGCAGTTCAGCTCTGTAGACACAGTAGGAGCTTTGTCGCTCCCTCTGATGGGATGATCGATTGATTTCTCCTAGACGGCAAAGTGGATTTTGTCCGGACCCCGCCTAATAAAAACGTGTGTGACCGCCTGAAAAGTAGGTGCCCTATGGGCTCCTCTGACTTCCGAACATCCCAGCGGGAGGGTGGAGTCGGGGTCGGGGATTCCGGGGTGGGCAGTTGTTGTTTTAAGCATTGTGGCTTAGTGGATAGAACCCGGGTTTGAGAGTCAGAAGGACCTGGGTTTTAATCCCATCTCCGCCACATGTCTGCTCTGTGACCTCGGGCAAGTCGCTTCATTTCTCTGGGCCTCAGTGACCTCCTCTGTAAAATGAGGATTAAGAGTCTGAGCCCTAGCTTGTATCTGCCCCAGCACTTAGAACAGTGCTTGGCACATATTAAGCGTTTAACGTACCATAATAGTTATTATTATTTCATCTCTGGGAAGGGGAGGAGGCCGGCTGATCCCGGGTGTGCTCTGCTATCGGAGGAGGCAGTCTGGGAGAAAGGGCCGGAGCCCTTCCGGCAACCCGACGTCCCCCTTTCCGGGGACCGAAGGAGTTGAGGAGGACCGGAGGAGGGTCGGACGGGGAGAGGGGGAAGGGTCCGGATGTTCTCCGTCTTCGAGGAAGGCTGTCTGCGGTCTCTGTTGCAGTGTTTCCATGCTACATCGAGTGGGCCCTGTATGACTCGGAGAATTTTGAATTCTACTTCCTGATGAAGACGCTCTTGGAGAACAAGACCAGATTCTTCATCCTAAATTACTTCCCAAGTAAGAAGAGGGGCCATCCTAGTGGATGGAGTCCTGATGCCCCCAGGGGCAGGAAGGAAGCTGGGCCGGGCTGGCTGGTCAAGTTAGAGAGGCAGCGTGGCCTAGTGGAAGGATCAAGGGCCTGGGAGTCAGAGGTCATGGGTTTTAATCCTGACTCCGCCCCATGTCTGCTGTGCGACCTTGGCCAAGTCACTTCACTTCTTTGGGACTCAGTTACCTCATCTGAAAAATGGGGAGCCTCACGTGGGATAGGGACCGTGTCCAACTTGACTACTATGTATCTACCACAGTGCTTGGCACATTGTAAGTGCTTAAGAAATACCACAATTATTATTATTAAGTTTGACAGCCTCGGAAGGCCCCGTCTCTGGGCGGAGGGAACCCTCCTGGCGTCACTACTTTTCCTGGGCACAGGCGCGGCCCATCCCGATGCACCTCGGGTCGGCATGGACTGAGGCGGATCTTGGCCATCCGATCCAGGGGGTCACATTCTGGCTTGTGGGTGGGGCGGGACGGGGAAGGTTGGCACTGCTGAGGCGGAAGGGTTCCCCGGGCACTCCCAGTCTAGCAGAGCAAACTCATCCAGTGTGCGGAGCACTGAGCTAAGCGCTTGGGAGAATACAATGCAACAGTAAACAGACACGTTCCCTGCCCGTTTCTCTGAGGAGAGAAGGCTGATCCAAACTGGCGGTGGACCCTCTGATCTCTCTGCTCTCCTAGGCACCGACAGACTGCAAGTGAACTATGAAATCCCAGCCTTCATCCCTGAAGGTAGGAGCCTCGTCAGCCCGGGAGCCGGTTGGAGGGGTGAGGGAACTCACGTGGCCCAGTGGACAGAGCCCGGGCCTGGGAGTCCGAAGGAGCTGGGTCCTAATCCCGCTCCGCCGGTTGGGTGCTTGTACGATCTCGGGCAAATCGCTTCACTTCTCTGGGGCTCAGTTCCCTCATCTGGAAAATGGGGATTAGGACTGTGAGCCCCACGTGGGACAGGGATTGGGTCCAACCTGATTAACTTGTATCTACCTCAGCGGCTAGTACGGTACCTAGTATTAGTAGGTGCTTAACAAATACTTTCTACTGCCCACCCCGCACGCTCCGCTCCTCTGCCGCCCACCTCCTCACCGTCCCTCGGTCTCGCCTAACCCGCCGTCGACCCCCGGGCCACGTCCTCCCGCGGTCCCGGAACGCCCTCCCTCCTCACCTCCGCCAAACTGATTCTCTTCCCCTCTTCAAAACCCTACTTAAAACTCACCTCCTCCAAGAGGCCTTCCCAGACTGAGCTCCCCTTCTCCCTCTACTCCCTCTACCACCCCCCCTTCACCTCTCCGCAGCTTAACCCTCTTTTCCCCCCATTTCCCTCTGCTCCTCCCCCTCTCCCTTGCCATCCCCTCAGCACTGTACTCGTCTGCTCAACTGTATATATTTTCATTACCCTATTTATTTTGTTAATTTTGTTAATGAAATGTACATCGCCTCGATTCTATTTAGTTGCCATTGTTTTTACGAGATATTCTTCCCCTTGACTCTATTTATTGCCATTGTTCTTGTCTGTCCGTCTCCCCCGATCAGACCTTAGCCCGTCAAACGGCAGGCACCGTCTCTATCTGTTGCCGACTTGTTCATTCCAAGCGCTTAGTACAGTGCTCTGCACATAGTAAGCGCTCAATAAATACTATTGAATGAATGAGTACCAAAAAAAAAAGAGGTCATCCCCAGGGATGGACGGTGAGAGCCTGCTTGGCCAGAAGGTGCCCTGCCAGCCTAGAAGAAGGCAGGGCCGGGGATTGTGTATACCGACTCTATTGGCTGTATTCTCCCAAGCGTTTAGCTCCTCTACTTGTCTGCTGTTTGACCTTGGGCAAGTCACTTCACTTCTCTGGGTCTCAGTTACCTCATCTGTAAAATGGGGATTGAGACCGTGAGCCCCACGTGGGACAGGGACTGTGCCCACCCTCATTATTTTGTATCTACTCCAGCTCGTAGTACAGTTCCTGGCACGTAGTAAGCGCTTAAATACGGCAGTTATTATTACAGCGTTCTGGGCACAGAAAGCACTCAATAAATACCATGGACTGATTGGTTCTTTTCCTCGGCTCCACCCCCTCAGACACTTCTGGGGCAGGCCCCAGTCTTGGTCTTCCTTTATTGCTCAGTCAAGCTTTCGCCTCCTCCTCCTCCTCCTTTTTCACCTCCTCTTCCTTCTCCACAGGATACAACTACAGTTTTGTGATGCTGCTGGGTTTGGAGACATACTCAACCAAACCCCTCATTCCCAAGGGTATATCCTACAACCCCTTCACCGACCTCTTCTTCATCTGGGGCAATGCCATCCTGCAAAGGTACCAGAGGAGGAGAAGGAGGAGAAGGAGGAAGATTGGAAGGAGAAGGGGAAGGCGGGTGCCATTTTAAGTGGGTGGCGTTGGAGCACCGTCCCCCTTCCCTGGAGACACCATTTTCCACCTCCAATCTCCCCTTACACGTCGGGGCCCACGGTCCGGCCCAATCCCCAACCCCGGGTCTGCCGTAGGCCCTGCTGAGCACCCACCCCCGACCTCCCCGCTTCTGTTTCCTCGGTAGCTACGACCGAATCAACTACATCTTCCTGTCCGAGTTCCAAGGCCCGTCACCCATCAAGTACTTCATCAGCTCCTTCCGAGGGGAAATTGCCTTCGTCACGGAGAACGAGGAGGTGGAGCAGGGGCCAGTCTCGCCCCGGTCCGGCCCGGGGGTGGGGGGTTGCCGGAGAGAACCTCCTGGCTCTCCGCCGGCCCCCGCTCCCCCGTCTTGCCCCCGAGCCCGCTTCCTTCCTGGGGACGTCGGGGAAGGGGAGGGGTGGGAGCCGTAGCCGAGCCAAGAGGAGCCCAGGGCCCAAGTATCAAGGGCTGAGATTGCCAGCCAGGCCACCCCGCCCTCCGTCTCGCCCCCTCTGCCCTTGGCATCCTGGCAGCCGGCTCCCTCGTCCACAGATCTGGTACTTCTTCGAGGGCAGCTATTCCATCTTCCGGCTTTGCCCGTCCGAGGGCTGGCAAGTGTTCCTGGACATGCAGCACATCCAGAATGGGGAAGACTACAGCCCAAATGAGACCATGATCAGTCTCTTCTTCGACCACGAAGGGCTACAGCAGGTTTGGACCTCCCCTTGGCCCCGCCCGGCATGGGGTGTCATTCGGGGGGATGGCTTTGGGGCCGGACGCTCTAGGGGAGAGGGGTGAGGTCCCCCGGGGATCCATGAGGCAGCTCCCGGCCTCAGGAAGGGGAAGACGGCAGCCCCTTCAACCGTCAGGCAATGGGGGTCCCAGAGACAAACTAATTCCACCCCACTCCCCTAGACTTTCTGGGGAGAGACCTCCCCTCCCCATCTCGGCTCTGACCTCTATCGCCCCAAATTTTAAGCCGGTGGAAAAGGCGTCTCGCCTACTACTACGCTCTGCAGGATAAAGGAGGAAAGGGAAGCTTTCACTTCAGAGCCCCCAGCCTAGAGGTAGCGTTCAGTCCATCTCATTGATAGGTTGAAGCATTCTCGGGGCTTCCCCCAACAGGCCCCTCCAGCCCCCGGGGAGAGGGGTTTCTGGGCCTTGAGGCGCTACTTTTAGAGATGGACACCCCTTACCCAAATCTGTTCGGAATTAGAATAATAATAACTGTAGTATCCGTTAAATGCTCACTATGTGCCGAGCACTCTTCTAAGCACTGGTGTAGGTGCAAAACAGTCAGGTTGGACAACGTCCCTTTCCCACATGGGACTCACAGTCTTAATCCCCATTTTACAGATGAGGGAACTGAGGCACTTAGAAGTGAAGTGACTTGCCCAAGGTCACACAGCAGACACATGGCAGAGCGGGGATTAGAAACCACATCCTCTGGCTCCCAGGCCCAAGCTCTTTCCACTAGGCCACGCAGCTATTAAGCAGTTACTACAGGCTCAGTGCAGCGGTCGATAGAAGGTTATGAGCCAGGAGACGATCCCCATCCCACATGGGGCTCACGACCTCGGATCTCTGTTACCGTCCATGATGAAACCGAGGCCCAGGGAGGTTAAGGGACTTGCTCAAGGTCACACAGCAGACCAGTGGTGGAGCGGAAACTCCTCAAACTAGGGTGCCCAGAGTCCTAATCCCTGCTCGTGCCACTCTACGACAAGGACAAGAGAAACAGCGTGGCCTAGTGGAAAAGGTTCAGGCCCAAGACTCAGAGGTCCTGGATTCTAATCCCGGCTCCACCACTTGTCTGCTGTGTGACCTTGTGTTAGTCACTTCACTTCTCTGTGCCTCAGTTATCTCATCTGTAAACTGGGGATGAAGACTCTGAGCCCTATGTGGGACAGGGACTGTGTCAAACCTGATTACCTTGTATCTACTCCAGTGCTTAGTAGAGTGCTCGGCACATAGTAAGCGCTTAACTCCACAACCCTCAAACTCAGCTGGCCTTGAGCAAAACCACACGTTGGCCCTGTTCCGGCTTGCTCCTGCCAGGTGCTTAGAATTTCAGCTACTGACAGTGGGTGTCAAGGGCAGATGCCAGGGTTGGGGCACAGGAAGTGCAGCCAGAGTTCACGTCAGGTCCGTTAGGTCCCTGGATTCCTGCTCCCACCCCTCCTCTGGCCTCTCCGGGTCTCCTCATAGTAAAAAGAAGAATACTTGTTAAGCACTCGCAAGCGGAGAAGCAGCATGGCCTAGTGGATAGAGCACGGGCCTGGGAGTCAGAGGGTCATGGGTTCTAATCCTGGCTCTGCCACTTATTTGCTGTGTAACTTGAGCAAGTCACTTCAAATCTCTGGGCCTCAGTTACCGTATCTGGAAAACGGTGATTAAGACTGTTTTGCCCCAAATGGGACAGGGACTGTGTTCAACCTGATTATCTTGTATCTCCTCCAGCACTTAGAATAGTCCTTGACACATAATAGTGCTTACCAAATGTGATTATTGTTATTATTATTACTTACTATGTGCTAACCATTGTTCTAAGCACTGGGGCAAATACAAGTTCATCAAGTTGAACACAGTCCCTGTCCCACTAGGGCCTCACAGCCTAAGTAGGAGGGAGTGGATTTAATCCCCATTTTACAGATGGGATAACAAGGGCACAGAGAAGTGAAGCGATTTGCCCAAGGTCACCCAGCAAGGAACAGGCAGAGCTGGATTTGAACCCAGGTCCTCTGACTCTCAGACCCGGGCTCTTTCCACCAGTCCACGTCGCTCCGCTCACGCAGCTCCAACCTTTCGTTCCAAAGGTCACCCTCGCCCCAGAGGGCAAATAGGGGGTATGGGTTGCCCAGGACGGGAAAAGGCTGCCCATCAGGCCAACGGCTGGCATCTCCTTGCAGCTGGTGTACATTTTCGAAGAAGACGTGACACAACATCGGAGCAGGAAAAAGCTGATAAAGCGGAAGTTCCCCATCTCCAGGGTGCTGGAATACCAACAGCTTGGCATGTTCTCCTACAACGTGGAGATACTTGAGTAAGAGGCCCCTTGTTTGGTCCAGAGGCCTTGACTGACCCCGTAACACTTAGATCCATATCCCTAATTCATTTTAATGTCCGGCTCCCCCTCGACATTGGCCTTAAAGCCGTCCATCCCCTCGCCCCGTCCTACCTCGCCTCGCTACTCTCCGACTCCAACCCAGCCCGCGCACTTCGCTCCTCTAATGCCAACCTTCTCACTGGCCCTCCATCTCGTCTATCTCCCCGCCGACCTCTCGGCCCCCCACCCCTCAAAGCCTTATTGAAGGCCCATCTCCTCCAAGAGGCCTTCCCAGACTGAGCCCTTCTTTCCTCTTCTCCCGCCCCCTTCTGCACCACCCTGACTTGCTCCCTTTATTCATCTCCCCACCCCCAGCCCCACAGCACTTATGTCCATATCTATCATTTATTTCTATTCACATCTGTCTCCCCCTCTAGACTCTAAGCTCCTTGTGGGTGGGGAATGTGTCCGTTTATTGTTGTACTGTTATCTCCCAAGCACTGGCTACAGTGCCACGCATACAGTGAACCCTCAAAAAATATGATCGCCTGACGGACTGATTAAACTCCTGACGGGCAGGGAACCAGCCTATCCACCTCTGTTGCATCGCCCTCCCCCGAGCACTTAGTACGGTATCCTGCACACAAAAAGCGTTCAGTAAATAGGACTGACCGATTGGATTCCGCATTGAGGCTGAAGTAGCGCAAGCTGAGAAAGGGCATCGCTCCCCACACCCCCCTAGGCCGGGACCGCCCCTCCACCAGGGTCTCCCATGCGCTCGAGATTTTCCATCTGTCCAGGAAGCTCCAAACAGCACAGCTGGGCAGAGCGGCCCAGGTCCCCACAACCCCAGCATCACGGCCAGGACTATGGGCTTCCAGCCCCCAGATTCCCAGAGACCTCTGCTGCTAGATCAAGTGAGGGGAAGGTTAGGTGGCTTGGGGGGGCCGCACGGGAAAGCCCTCTCGGCCCCTACTCTCCCATCGCCACGACGACCACGGACCGGTCCCGCCCACCGGGCCAGCAGAACTACCCGTGGTTTGGCAGACTCCCTTGCCCAACTGCTTAAGGACGCTATCTCTCCGTCTCTCCGTCTCTCCGTCTCTCATTTCTACGTTCATTCATGTAGTCCCATTTATTGAGCACTTTCTATGTGCGGAGGACTGTACTGAGCGCTTGGGAGAGGACAATCCAACAAGAAGCAGACTCCTTCCCTGCCCACGACGAGATTTTAGTCTAGAGGACTGTATGTCCTAGAGGACTCTTCCCCCTCCCCACAGGTCTAAAAGATTCATCAACTTTGCCAGTGTGTGCCCCTTCATTTCCATGAGGATAGAGGACCTACCCGCCCCCCAGCGCTACACCCGCCAGGAACGCTACCGAGCCCAGCCCCCCGATGTCCTGCACCCCTTGGGCTTCCACACCAACGTGTCCCTGGCCATCTACCAGGGCCTGGTCTACCACCTGCTGTGGCTCCACTGGAAATACAATAAAGTGAAGCGGAGGGCCCCGGACCCAGGCATCCCCACAACCCCCCTCCCTAGAATACGCCCCGGGCCGCCTCCCGAAACCCTCTTTTTTTTTGCATGCTATTCGTGAAGCGCTTACGATGTGTCAAACACTGTTCTAAGCGCCGGGGTGAATTAGTTCAGACACAGTTCCTCCCCCGCCTGGGGATCGCAGTGTAAGTAGGAGGGAGGACAGGAGAACGGAGGAGGGAAGGGAAGTGACTTGCTCAAGGTCACCCAGCTAGCGTTTGGCAAAGTCGGGATTAGGAACCCAGGCCCTCTAACTCCCAAGCCGGGGTTCTTTCCACGAGGCAATGCCGCTTCTTCCGGGGGGGAAGGAGGGAGGGAGGCCCGGCCCAGCTACCGTAACCGAGAACCTCGCTTTTCAGCCTTATGCCGATCCTGTCCACGACCCCACTTGGAGCTGGTGGAGGAATAAAAAGAGTTACCAGGTAAGAGCGGGCAATACGCCGGGGGCCACCGCCCCACTGGGCACGACCTGGGCACCTGTCTACCTGCCGCTGCCCTCTCTGATCCTCCCCTGCAGAAGGACACGTGGCCAGGGCTGCAAATTATTATTATATCTCCCCCAGCGCTTAGTACAGCGCCTGGCACATAGTAAGGGCTGTACAAACACCACTATTATTATTATTATTGCTACGATTGACCTGCCCCTGGCCAGGGGCCAGGACCCCCCGGGTTGCAGAGTCCGGCTGCCACGGGTCACACCCCCTCCCGGCTCGCCCCCCGACCCAGGGCAGGATGCCTCCGCCCCCTAGGAAAGGGCGCTTGCGGTGGGTGACGGGAAGAAGGCTCAGGGGAAGCAGCGTGGCTCAGTGGAAAGAGCCTGGGCTTCGGAGTCAGAGGTCATGGGTTCGACTCCCGGCTCTGCCACTTGTCAGCTGTGTGACTGTGGGCAAGTCACTTCACTTCTCTGGGCCTCAGTCCCCTCATCTGGAAAACGGGGATTAACTGTCAGCCTCACGTGGGACGACCTGATGACCCTGTATCTCCCCCAGCGCTTAGAACAGTGCTCTGCACATAGTAAGCGTTTAACAAATACCAACATTATTATTAAGAAGGGACCACCTGCCTTGCAGGATTATTACACCTACCTGGCCAGCAACTGGAAGAGCCAGGGCGGAGTGCATATCAACATGGAACACTACAGCAAGATCTACCACCTGTCCCCCCAAAAACAACTGCCTGAGAGCATCTACCTGGACAAGGGCAACGACTATGCCTTCTCCATCTTCATCAGCACTGATCTAGGGGGATGCAGTCTCACGGCCCGGCAGTGTCCCAACCTCCTGGGGACTGAGCGGCGAGGTGACCCCCGAGCGTCGCCTTCCCAGCACGCCCCGGGTGATGGGAAGCAATTTGGCGGAGTGGACAAGGGCTAGAGCCGGGCCTGGGAGTTGGAAGGCCGTGGGTTCTCATCCCAACTCCGCCACTTGGCACTCAAGTCGCATTTATTGAACGCCTACCGTGCGCAGAGCACTGTCCTGAGAGCTTGGGAGAGTGCAGTACAACAATAAACAGACACGTCCCCTGCCCACGATGAGCTGACGGTCTAGAGGGGGATAATGACGATATAGGTTAAGCCCTTATTGTGTGTCAGGCACCGGACTAAGCGCTGGGGTGAATACGAGCAAATCAAGTCGGACACGGTCCCCGTCCCACGTGAGATTCACAGTCTCAATCTCCATTTTCCAGATGAGGTAACTGAGGCCCAGAGAAGTGAAGTGACTTGCCCAAGGTCACACAGCAGGCAAGCGGCAGAGCCAGGCTTAGAACCCATGACCTTCCAATTCCCCGCCTCGTGCTCGATCCGCTACACCATATGGCTTGTCTATGTGCCTCTCTTCTCTCTTGTCTGCTGTGTGACCTGGGGCAAGTCACTTCACCTCTCTGGGCCTCAGTTCCCTCATCTGTAAAGCGAGGATTGAGACTGCGAGCCCCACGTGGGGCAGGGACTGTGTCCAACCCGATTTGCTTGGATCCACCCCGGCGGCTTACCACAGTGCCTGGCACATAGTAAGCGATGAACAAATACCATCAGTGTCATCATTACTATTATCACGGAACCCGAACTCAGTGGGTGAGCTGCCCCGGGAGGCTCGGCGGGGAGGGGGTTGTTAGGGTTGGGATGCGTTTCCGCTTCCCATTTCCTTCCTGCCCTCCTTCCCCAGAATTCCAGCGTTTCTCCCATTACGTGCGCCTGGCGGGGATGGTGTCCCACCCGAAGTGCCTAGCTCTGACCATGGTGCGCAAGGATCTGATCAGCAGGAACGCCATCCGGTACCAGGTAGGTGGGGGTACTGGACGCCCCGTTATATTGGCAGCTCCCATCGCTACGTACTCCGCTCCTCCTCCAGACGGTCAGCTCCTTGTGGGAGGGGAAAGGGGCTACCGACGATGTTATTCTCTACCGTGTCTCCCAAGCGCTTAGTACAGTGCCCTGCACGTAGTAAGCGCTCCATCAATACCACTGATTGATAGTGCCTTAAAGGAGAAACCAAAGCGTCATAAAACTGAAATTGCTTAAAAATAGGCAGGAGGGAAGTAAAACAGACCTTCCAAAGTTGAGGGCCACCTTTCAGGTTGGGATCCATCCCCTTCGAGGGTGCCGGCGGTGGGGGGGGACAGTTGGCAGGATCAGAGACCCTCATCCACCCTGGCACTGGGGAAGGGTCTGCGGGAGACAGTCCCGGAGGAGGGGATTCAAATGATCTCACCTTCCTGCTTCCCTCTCGAGCCAAGGTTTGCCGATAGAAACGTCCGTTTTAACTAGGAGAGGCCTCCTCACCTCACCTCCTCACCTTGCTCCCTCTGACTCCTTGGCATAGTGGATAGAGCACGGGCCTGAGAGCCAGAAGGTCATGGGTTCTAATCCCGGCTCTGCCACTTGTCTGCTGTGTGACCTTGGGCCAGTCGCTTCACGTCTCTGCACCTCAGCCACCTCCTGTCTAAAAGGGGGACTGAGACTGTGAGCCCCACGTGGGACGGGGCTGTGTCCAACCCGATTTGTTAGTAGTGCCGAATTGTACTTTCCAAGCACTTAGTCCAGTGATCTGCACACGGTAAGTGCTCAACAAATGACTGAGTTCAGTGCCCAGCACATAGGAAGCGCTTAACAAATACCGCAGTTATTATTATCATTATTATCCTTTCTTCCCACTTCGGCCAGGTGACCATAAGTGACAGGCACATGTGTTTTGGACAAGACCTAAGCGGGGCAAACCTAATGATGACCTCTGCGTTATTCAAAGTAAGAAGACCCCGTAAAGCGCCGTTTGCCACCAAGGCCGTGACAAGATGGCGGTCGGCGGGTGCCTCCGGTGGCCGTCCCACATGGGCTACCTCTAGGATCAAAGCATAATGGGAGCTCCGGGATGGCGCTGAGCTGAGCGGGTCCCGGCTGGCTCTGTGCCGGGCTATTGGGAAAGCGGTGGGCTTGTCTACTGGTCTGCTAATTCTGCTGTATTGGACTCCCCCGAGTGCTTAGTACGGTGCTCTACACATAGTAAACGCTCGATAAGTACAACCGATGGATCTGCAGTCATGCGCAGCCAGGCTTAGTGGAAAGAGCCTGGGCTTCGGACTCGGAGGTCATGGGTTCGACTCCCGGCTCTGCCACTTGTCGGCTGTGTGACTGCGGGCAAGTCACTTCGCTTCTCTGTGCCTCAGTTACCTCATCTGTAAAATGGGGATTCACTGTGAGCCTCACTCGGGACAACCGGATGACCCTGTATCTACCCCAGCGCTTAGAACAGTGCTCTGCACATAGTAAGCGCTTAACAAATACCAACATTATTGTTATTATTATGCGGCTGTGAAGGTAAACCGGGGACGTTCACCCTAACAAACCCACACCCCCACAGCATTCCTCCCGGCCTCTTGCCGGGATCTCTGCTGCCCACGGGGTGGCATGGACAGGGTCGGTAGCCTGGCTCAGTGGAATCAGTCCCTGTGGTTACCATCCTGCCAATCAACAGTAATCAATGAGCACCGAAGGGGCGCTCAGGACACTGTTTTAAAGTGCTCCGAAACAGCGATCCCAGCCCTCGAAGACTTTAGTCGCTAGCAGGGGAGACTGACACCAAATAAACTTACTGATGGGAGGAAGAAGAGGGCGGAAAGACAGATATCCCTGTTTCATTCCGCGGCAGCGGCACTGCAGCACGGGCTTGGGGGCCTGAAGATCATGGGTTCTAATCCTGGCTCCACCATTTGTCTGCTGTGTGACCTTGGGCAAGTCACTTCACTTCTCTGTGCCTCAGTGATCTCATCTGTAAAGGGGGGGATTAAGACTGTGAGCCCCACATGGGTCAGGGATGGTGTCCAACCTGATTTACTTGAATCGACCCCAGCGCTTAATAAAGGGCCTGGCACACAATAAGCACTTAACAAATACCACAATTATTATTAGTATTAGTATTTGCAGCAGCTGAAGCTGTGGCCACCACGGGGGGGCTGCCCCACCCCCGACCCTGTGGGAGAGTTTCCGGGGTGGGGGGAGCCACACGGTCGGCGTCAGCCCCCATCGTGCTTTGGATCTGCTTTCAGATTGTCGGGTCGGCAGGAAACTGTTTCAAGAAAACCAGCAGGGGAACCAAGATGCAGGTAACTTGCCTTTAAAATAGTTCCTTCCCCCACTGTTGTGAGGGAGGGGGCCTCCGGGAGACCGGGGGGAAGGGGGGCCTCCCATCCGCCATCATCTTTGCCTTCCATCTAGTGCCGAGCCAACGCCGCCCTGGGATCAGCTTGGAGAATCTAAAGGAGAATCAGTCAGTCGATCAGTGATATTGATTGAGCGCTTACTGAGCGAGGAGCACTGTATTAAGCGTTCAGGAGAGGATAGTGAGAGAGAGTTGATAGTCACACTTCCCTGCCCACCAGAGATTCCAGTCTAGAGTGGGGGGAAGCCCTGCCTGGGACCTCGGGGAGTCTAACGTTCTTAAAACACGCTTGGACCGGGGCCGACGAGAGCCACCAAAGGATGGGAAGGTCGGGGCTCAGGAGATCCTGGCCGAGGGGAGCCTGAGGGGCTCATCCTGAAGGAAGTCTCCAGTGCGGGGGGCAAGCAGGGAGGGGGAGAACGGGGCAGAAGAAGGAGCAGTGCAGCCTAGTGGAAAGAGCCCAGGCCTGGGCGTCAGAGGACGTGGGTTCTAATCCCAGTCTGCGGCGTGACCTTGGGCAAATCGCTTCATTTCTCTGGGCTTCAGTTACCTCATCTGTAACCGATTAGCTTGTATCTACCCCTGCGCTTAGTACAGTCCCTTGCATATAGTAAGCGCTTCACAAATATCATTTAAAAAAAAAACCAAGACCAAACCCCTCCCCAAGCCAGCCAGTTGGGGAGATGGAGGCCTGAGAAAGACCTGACAGCTTGCCCAACGCTTGTCTCCCTCACCTCTTGGCCCGGGGCAGGGACACAACATGATTTCGGTCTTCATCGGCTGCCCGCCTGGCAAGAGGCTGGCCTTCGACATCACCTACACCATGGAGTACACCAGTACCAAGAACAAGCACTTCTTTGACTGCACCTACCATGTTCCTGAGATGCCCTGCTTCCTCTTCAAGGATGGTCAGGGCTCCATTTTCTCCCTGCCCCCCACCCCCGACAACCTGCCTCCAGAAATCCCTGCCCTTCCCTCTGGACTCCCCACCCCCATTCCTCCTGCCACCACCACTTCCCTTCAAAAGTCCCAGCAAGGGAGGCCTCAGACCTGGGGGGAGGGTAAGGAGGGCGTGGAGGGGTGCAGAGATGCCAAGGGGGTACCTTGGGCTCCATCCCCCAATCTGGGAGCTGGGGCTCCTCCTCCCTCTCCTCTGACAACAGGCATCTCCCCCTCCTTTCTCCCACAGTTTTCTACCCCTTTTTCTTGATCCAGGACATGGTCACAGGCGAGTCGGGCCGGTTCACCGGCAGGTGAGGAGACAGAGGCAGGCTCGCTCCCTTTCTCCCCATCAGGGAAGGCAGTAGACGTTGGGATTCAGCTCCCTGGGGCCTCTTGGGGGTATTGTTTCCCAAAGCCTCGGTTTCCCCCACGCTGCTGGGACCAGCTCCCGGCCTCACTCCCTGGATTTCCCCCCAAGCCCCAAGATGGGCAAAGGAAATTCCACCTGCAGCTCTCGGGCCTTGTGCCCCCTCTCCTGTCCCCAGGCTCCCTGTGACAGGCGGCAATTCCCCAAAAGTAAATGGGGAGACTGTCCCCGGCCCCTTGAGCTCTGGGGGCCCCTTAGGAGAGCAGCCCACTCGAGGAGGGACGCGGAGGGACCCTTCCCAGACTCCCCCCGCCACCCCGCCTGCCCGCCCCAGCTGGGACCACAACCAGGGGAATCTTGCCTCTGCCACGATTCCCACCTTCATCCCCGGGGTGGGCGGGAGGAGACCCTCCTGAATGGCAGGAGGCGAGGCGGAGGAAGGTTTTCAACCGTCACCGTCATCTTGCCCGCCCTCGCCACCCCCTCAAAGCTGTGCCCCGAGGCGGCTGCCACTGGAAGCCGGCCCTGCCCCGGCCCCCCCGGGGGTTGGCTCCCTTGACCTCCTGGATTTGACCCCGAGTCTTCTCCCCGCTGATCCCGGGCCTGACTTCTCCCCCGCTAACCGGCTGGCTTCTCGACGGCAGCTACATCCTGAAAGTCATCGGCGGAGGCCCCTCCATGGCAGAGATCCGAGATTACTCCGAGGAGGAGATTTCACAGTACAACAAACCGGAAGAGAGGCAACTGCTGCCCATCCCCTCCCCACCCCGCCCCAACTTCTCTCCATCTCCCCTTCCGCCCACCACCCCCGAAGCCCCCCAGCCCGGAAGGCTGCGTCCCTCCGGCAGAGGAGCAGTGTGGCCTAGTGGAAAGAGCCTGGGGCCTGGGAGTCAGAGGTCCTGAGTTCTCATCCCGACCCCGCCACTTACCCGCTGGGTGTGACCCTGGGCAAGTCACTTTGCTTCTCTGGGCCTCAGTTCCCGCATCTGCGAAATGGGGATTCAATACCTTCTCTCCCTCCTACTTAGACTGTGAGTCCCCCTTGGGATCTGGTGATCTCGTATCTACCCTAATGCTGAGCACCGTTCTTGGCTCAGACTAAGTGCTTAGCAAATACCACTATTATTAACAGTAATAATAATAATAATAATTGTGGTATTTGTTAAGTGCTTACCTTGTGCCAGGCACTGTGCTAAGACTGGGGTGGATACAAGAAAATCAGGTTGGACACAGTCCTTGTCTCACCTGGGGCTCACAGTCTCAATCCCCATTTTACAGATTAGGGAACTGAGGCCCAGAGAAGTAAAGTGACTTGCCCAAGAACACACAACAGACAAGGGGTGGAGTCAGGATTAGAACCCCTGACCTTCTGACTCCTAGGCCCGTGCTCTATCCACTACTCCATGCTACTTCTCCAAAAATAATAATAATAATGATAAATTAATAATAATAATAATAAAATAGTTGCTATTGACAGTAATGGCATTTATCATTGTTAATTATATTGTAATATTTCATTATCACTATACTTATTATTGTTAGTGTTATTCCCTGTCCCGCTCCCTATCCGGGCTCTCATGGCTCCTCGGCCCCTGCCCTCAGAGTCCAATCTGCCCACAGCAGTCCTAGTTTGATCTGGGAAGCCCTGGAAAAAACCTCCGAGAAGAAGAAGAAACTCAACATCATGTCTTGGAAAAACCCTGGGATCGTGTAAGACCCTGAGGGAGAAGGGGGGGACTGGTAGCTCCTCCAACCCTACCCACCCTATTGAGTGACCTGGGGCCCCACCTCCCTCCCTCCCTAAAGGGGCACCTGGGTACCGCCCTCGGCCCATGCTCCAGGCCAAGTGTCCCCAAACCCATCACACCCCAGCTCCACATGTCCACCGGCCTCCAGGCCACTCCCGCTCTTTTCCACTCGTCCCAACACACAGATTGTCAGGTTTTGCCAGGGAAGCCCGCCCCTCCACCTCCCACTCCTGACCCGTCCTTCCGCTGCCCTTCCACGCCTGTCCGCCCCCTCTCCGCGCAGTGATGTCCTCGGGCCTGTCACCCTCCCCCCACCCGCCCCTGGCCCGGGGAGTCTCACGTCCCCCCTCCGCCCCCCGGAGCTCCGGGGCTCCTCGACGTGACCCCGACCACCTACCCTCCCGCCATCCTGGGGGTCTCCTCCGACTAGGTGGCTGTGCCTTCAGAAATCTCCGTGCCACGAAATCATCCCTAAAGGGTTCTCCCCACCCGAGTTCTACCTCAAACTGATGGTGACCAACAGGTGAACTTTCTTTCTCCCCGTTCCCCTCCTCCCCTCCCCATCCCCCCGGCCCACCCCCGGATGGGCCGGGGGAGGGAGAGGCAGCAGTCCCTGGTGTCCTTCTGGCTAGGGACGTGGATAACAGCACGTACTGTGACTACCACCTCATCTTCATCCTGCACCTCCATGGGCTCCCGTTCAGCTCAGGCCCGGCCGTCAACTACCTGATGGTGAGTCTCCCGGTGAGAAGAATGACTCTCCCCCAGCCTTCAAAGCCTTACTGAAGGCCCATCTCCTCCGAGAGGCCTTCCCAGACTAGGCCCCACTTTTCCTCAGCTCCTACTCCCTTCTGCGTCGCCCTGACTTGCTCCCTTTGCTCTTCCCCCTCTCCCTGCCCCACAGCACTTCCGCATAGCTCTGTCATTTTATTGATTGATATTGACGTCTGTTTATTTGTAAACAGACAAATTTGTGATTTGTCACTGGGGCACACAGAAAGTGCTCAATAAATACGATTGAATGAATGAATGAAAGAAGTAGGTGGTCCTCCCGGCGGCCCCAGGAGGCCCCAGGCCCACCCTGGCCACTGCCCCAGGACCTCTCGGTTGAATCCCCCTCCCCTTGCCCACCTCCTCCAGGTGTCGACTGGGTTTTTCCTCGGACTCATCGTCCTCTACGTTTTCTGCCAATTGATAAAAGCAAAGGTGACAGAGACCTGGAATCAGATCAAGAAAAGGATCCAAGAAATGACCACCTTCCGCTCAGGTGAAGGCAGAATCCGGGTGGAGCCGGTGGCTCTGTTTCCTCTGCGGTTGGGTGGGAAGCCCGGCCCGGTCCGCCGAGAAAGAGGCCTACAGGGCATCAGGGACCCCCACCGCGGGGAGGGAGGGGGCACGCCGAAGGAAAAGTGTTCCTCCCGCAGCAGGAGGGAGTTGGATTTGGGCAGTGGGAAGAAAGTGCTGCGAGTCGGACGCGGGAGAGCTCGGTGACCGTTCACCTTCTGCTCCTCCTTTCAATCCGGGAGAGTCTCGACTGATTGACGTTGGGTGAGGGTGGTCCTGCTCGGAGGCAGGGGGATTGGCAGGGTCACCTCTTCACGGCCCTTCCGGGGGCAGATGGGTTTCCCCGAATGGCCCGCGCTGCCGGTTACCCTCGTAAAAGGAGGAATCGACGACCCCTTCTCTTCTGGCTTTCCCGGTGCCTGAGTCAACCCCTCCTCCCCACACCAGGGGGGTGGTTCGTTCGGACCCCGGAAGCAGGTCGGAGAGGTCCCTGAGGCTTCAACTACCATTTCTATGCAGATGACACCCAACTCTACATCCCCAGCCCTGTTCTCGCTCCCTCTCTCCAGTCTCGCATCTCCTCCTACCTCCAAGACTTGGATGTCCTCCCATCACCTCAAATTTAACAAGTCCAAAAGAGTTCCTTATCTTCCCACAAACTCTTTCCTCCCCCTGACTCTCCCATCACTGTAGACTGCACCCCATCCTTCCCATCTCACAAGCCCATAACCTCGGTGTTGTCCTTGACTCCGCTCTCTCATTCAACTCACATATGCAATCTGTCACCAAATCTTGTCGGACCCTTCGCTAAAATCCGCTCTTTCCTTTCCACCCTTACTGATACCTCATTAATACAGTTACTCATCCTATCCCGACTGGATTACTGCATCAGCCTCCTTGCTGACCTCCCAGGCTCCCGTCTTTCCCCACTCCAGTCCATACTTCACTCTTCTGCTCCGATCATTTTTCTACAAAAACGTTCTGGCCGTGTCACCCCGCTTCTCAAAAAACTCCAGTGATTGCCCATCCACCATATCAAACAAAAACTCCTCTGCTTTGGCATTAAAGCACTCCATCACCCTGCCCGCTCCTACCCCACCTCGCTTCTCTCCTACAACCCAGCCGGCACACATGGCTTCCCTAATGCTAACCGTTTCACTGTGCCTCCATCTCCCTGCTGACCCCTACCCTACTCCCTGCCTCTAGCCTGGAAGGCCCTCCCTGACAGACCACCACCTTCCCCCTCAGCAAAGCTTTCTGAAAGTCCATCTCCTCCAAGAGGCCTTCCCAGACTAAGCCCCACTTTTCCTCGTCTCCCACTCCCTTCTGCGTCGCCCTGACTCGCTCCCTTTGCTCTTCCCCCGTCCCAGCCCCAAAGCACTTATGTCCACATCTGTCATTTTATTTATCTGTATTGATGTCTGTCTCCCCCGCCTCTAGACCGTGAGCTCGTTGTGGGCAGGGGATGTCACCATTCACTGTTGATTTGCCCTCTCCCAAGCGCTTAGTACAGTGCTCTGCAGGCAGTAAATGCTCAGTAAATACTACTGAATGACTGACCCAAGCCCCCTACCCTTCCTCCCCGCAGAGAGCTTCTTCTCCTCTTCGCCTTCGTCCTCCAGCTCCAGCCTCCAGCCCCGTTCCAGTTCTCGAGCCACCAGCATCCAAAGTCAGCACCCCAGTGAATCCCCTTGGCCCTCCCGACTACGTTGGCCCAACCCGTGGCGCGCCACCCACCCCTCCATCTACCCCATCCAGAAGCAGGAGGAGAAGCAGGAGTGAAGAACAGCCCAAGCCAGACCCCTTCTGTCTCCACCCGCTTCGACGCCCGGCTAGGAGGTGCCCTGGGACTGACAAATGCCCCCCTCGCCTTCCCACCTCTCGCCCTCCTTCCCTTCCTTTCTGTTTGCTCTGCCTCTCCCCTTATCACCCGGATCCCCTGCCCCCCGTGACCCCAAGTGTTCAATAAAACTGTTTGTGACTGAGTGTGTCCTCAGGGCGTTATAATGTGAGAAGCAGCGTGGCCTAATGGATAAGGCCCAGGCCTGGGAGTCAGCAGCGGGACCTGGGTTCTCATCCCGGCTTCATCACTTATCTGCCCTTGGGCAAGTCACACTGCTTCTCTGGGCCTCAGTTCCCTCATCTACAAAATGGGGACGAAGACTGTGAGCCCCATGAACTGGGTCCAAACTGATTAACTCGTATCAACCGCGGTGCTTAGTACAGAGCCTGGTACATTTTTTTGTCTTGCCTTATGCCGTCGAGTCGTCTGCGACCCATAGCGACACCATGGACACATCTCTTCCGGCACGCCCCACCTCCAACTTCAATCATTCTGGTAGTGGATCCACAGAGTTTTCTTGGTAAAAATATAGAAGTGGTTTACCATCGCCTTCTTCCGCGTAGTAAAACTTGAGTCTCCGCCCTCGGCTCTCTCCCGGGCCGCTGCTGCCCAGCACAGGTGAGTTTTGACTTGTAGCAGATGTTCTTCCACTCACTAGCCACTGCCCCAGCTAGGAATGGGATGGACAGACCTCTCCTCGACTCTCCCTCCTGAAGTCGAGACTGGTAGAGGACTGGAAACTCCCAGGGGCGACCCTGAGAGGCTCTGGTACATAGTAAGCACTTAACAAATACCATTTAAAAAAACCCCAAAACACACCCATATACGTCCTCCTTGGTGTTCTCATACTCTCCCAAGTGCTTAGTCGAGTGCTCTGCACACAGTAAGTGCTCAATAAATACGATTGAATGAATGAATCAGCCTTGGACTCCCTGCTCCCACATGAAGGCAGAAGGCCTGGGGGGCCCCCGGGGTCTGGAGGTTGGGGCAGCTGGAGCTTCTAAGGGGTATCCAGGGTCTGGCCTTTCCTGGGCCGGAGATGGTCAGAGAAAAGAAAAGGGCAAGCCCATGTGGATGAGATGCATTTTTTTTGGATAATTATGTGGCTCAGGGCAAAGAGCACGGGCTGGGGAGTCAGAGGTCATGGGTTCGAATCCCAGCTCTGCCACTTGTCAGCTGTGTGACTGTGGGCAAGTCACTTAACTTCTCTGTGCCTCAGTTACCTCATCTGTAAAATGGGGATCAACTGTGAGCCTCACCTGGGACAACCTGATGATCCTGTATCTACCCCAGCGCTTAGAACAGTGCTCGGCACATAGTAAGCGCTTAACAAATACCAACATTATCACTATTATTATTATTACTTGTTAAGCCCTTATTATGCACTAAGCACTGTTCTAAACACTGGGGTATAACAGTGTGGCTTGCTGGATAGAGCACGGGCCTGGAAGTCAGAAGGACCTGGGTTCTAATGCCAACTCTGCCACTTGTCTACTGTGTGACCTTGGGCAAGTCACTTAGCTTCTCTGGGCCTCAGTTCCCTCATCTATAAAATGGGGATTTAAGGGTGTGAGCCCCATATAGGAGAGGGACTGTGTCCAACCCAATTAACTTGTATCTACCCCAGTGCTTAAAACAGTGCTTGGCACAGAGTAAGTGCTTAACAAGCACCATAATAATAATAATTATAGACTAATTAGGTTGGATACAGTCTCTGCCCTGCATGGGGCTCACAGTCTCAATCCCCAATTTCCAGATGAGATCACTGAGGCCCAGAGAAGTTAAGTGACTTTTCCAAGGTCACACAGCAGACAAGTGGCAGAGCAGGAATTAGAACCCACATCCTTCTGACTCCCAGGCCTGCGCTCTATCCATTAGGCCATGCTGCTTCTCTATGACCTGCGCCCCAGCCCTGGGGTTGTGGGGGGCAGTCTATGGGTCAGGGATTCCGTCCGTCCCCCTGGCGGGACTCTGACTAGTGGGATTCGGAGCTCCTGAGGAAAAGTATGGGATAGGATGATGCCTGGGGAGAATGCGGGCCCCCTCCCCCTTTAGAGGCCACTTGAGACTGGAGGATGGTTTGGGGGGGCGGGGGGGGGAGCTTGGCGTAGGGGACGGGCCCAGCCCCCAGCCGCCAGCCCCCAGGGTCTGACAACAGGTTACCACCGGGGAGATATTTTTAGTTGCAATTAACCTTTCCCCTTCTGCTTCTAGGTTATCTTCCGAATTGCTGGAAGCTGCAGCCAATTTGTTTAATTAAGGAGAATTAAGTAAGAAGTGTCCCAATTATAGCAGCAGAAATTTTCGGTTTTTAACATAGCCTTGGCCACGGATGTCAGCTAAAATTAACCAAGGCCTTTTCTCGGCAGGGAGGGTTGGGGGGCGGGGGGGCAAGGAGCTGGAGGAGGGGAGGGGGGAGAGGGAAGATGAACGAGGGCGGGGGTGGGGGGGCAGAAGATTGGTTCCCCGGGCCGCCTGCTTCCTCCCCAACCCCAATTTTGTCCCCCCCCGCCCCATATTCCAGGTAAAGATCTTCTAACCAGAATAAATAGATACATTCTGGCCCCTTTTCTGGGCAGTTCAGGCATGAAGATGGGGAGATGGGCTAGATGACCCCTCTGGATCCCACCCATCCACCTCCATGTTCTCCTGAAGGGGAAGGGGAAACTTGAGGTCCTGGGAGTTAATCAATAGCATTTATTAAATACTCACTTTGAGCAGAGCATTGTGCAAAGGGCTTGAGCACTGTACTAGAAGCTTGCTAAGGGCAGGATGCAGGAGGTCTCCTAATAATAATAATAAATATGGTATTTGTTAAGCACTTACTATGTACCAGGCACTGTCCTAAGCGCTGGGGTGAATCCAAGCAGATTGGAGTGGACACAGTTCCTATCCCACCTGGGACTCACAGACTTAATCCCCATTTTCAGTGGAAAGAGCCTGGGCTTCAGAGTCAGAGGTCATGGGTTCGACTCCCGGCTCTGCAACTTGTCAGCTGTGTGACTGTGGGCAAGTCACTTAATTTCTCTGTGCCTCAGTTACCTCATCTGTCAAATGGGGATTAACTGTGAGCCTCACGTGGGACAACCTGATGACCCTGTATCTCCCCCAGCGCTTAGAACAGTGCTCTGCACATAGTAAGCACTTAACAAATACAACATTATTATTTTATAGACAAGGTAACTGAGGTCCAGAAAAGTGAAGTGACGTGCCCAAGGTCACACAGCAGACAAGCGGCAGAGGCAAAATTAGAACCCAGGACCTTCTGACTCCCACTAGGCCACGGTCCTCTCTCCCACCCCCATCCCACGGCCCTCCCTTCCGACCTCTGCACCCGGAGTTCCGGGGCCACTGTCTCCAGGGAACCCCCTTAATAATAATAATAATAATGTTGGTATTTGTTAAGCGCTTACTATGTGCCGAGCACTGTTCTAAGCGCTGGGGTAGATACAGGGTAATCAGGTTGTCCCACATAAGGCTCACAGTTAATCCCCATTTTACAGATGAGGTCACTGAGGCACAGAGAAGTGAAGTGACTTGCCCACAGTCACACAGCTGACAAGTGGCAGAGCTGGGATTCGAACCCATGACCTCTGACTCCCAAGCCCGTGCTCTTTCCACTGAGCCACGCCCCTTATCCTCCCCTTCTCAGCCGTGTGACCTTGGGCAAGTCACTTAACTTCTCAGTGCCTCAGTTCCCTCATCTGTAAAATGGGGATGAAGAGCGTGAGCCCCGCGTGGGCCAACCTGATAACCTGCTAGCTCTCCCAGCGCTTAGAACAGTGCTTGGCACATAGTAAGCGCTTAGCAAATACCAACATAATAATAATAATTATAGTCCTTTCGCGCCAATTCGGGGGGATTCCTATGGGAGGGTCCGCAGGTCCCCAGTAGCCGTGGGACCGAGTCGCCCGGACACGCGTGGAACGAGCCCGGGGCAGCGTCCGTTTTGACCACGCGGGGGCGCCAGAGCAGCACAGATCGCGCCCGGCCGGCGGCTTTGGCTCCCTCCAGCCCTGGGCTCTAATAATAACAATAATAATAATAATAATGGTATTTATTAAGCACTTACTATATGCCTGGCACTGTACTAAGCACTGGGGAGGATACAAGCAAAGCGGCTTGGAGTGACCTCACGATAATGTTGGTATTTGTTAAGCGCTTACTCCGTGCAGAGCACTGTTCTAAGCGCTGGGGTAGATACAGGATCATCAGGTTGTCCCAGGTGAGGCTCACAGTTAATCCTCATTTTACAGATGAGGTAACTGAGGCACAGAGAAGTGAAGTGACTTGCCCACAGTCAACACAGATGAGAAGTGGCAGAGCCGGGGTTCGAACCCATGACCTCTGACTCCGACCTCATCTGGAAAGTGGGGGTGAAGACGGGGAGCCCAACGTGGGACTACCCGATCACCTGGTATTCCCCCCCGCCTCCAGCGCTTAGAACAGTGCTTTGCACATAGTAAGCGCTTAACAAATGCCGCCATCATCATCATGTCCCCATGTGAGGCTCACGGTCTCATTTGCCATTTTCCAGAGGAGGTAATTGAGGGCCAGAGAAGTGAATTGATTTGCCCGAGGTCGCACAGCAGACAAGTGGCAGAAGCGGGATTAGAACCCATGACCTCCTGATTCCCAAGCCCGTGCTCTTTCCACTACACCATGCATGCAACGCCTTGTCCTGGCCCGACTGCAGCCAGGGACCATTTATCCTTCCTTCCTTCCTTCCTTCCTTCCTTCCTTCCTTCCTTCCTTCCTTCCTTCCTTCCTTCCTTCCTTCCTTCCTTCCTTCCTTCCTTCCTTCCTTCCTTCCTTCCTTCCTTCCTTCCTTCCTTCCTTCCTTCCTTCCTTCCTTCCTTCCTTCCTTCCTCCCTTCCTCCCTTCCCTCCCTCCCTCCCTCCCTCCCTCCCTTCCTTCCTCCCTTCCTTCCTCCCTTCCTCCCTCCCTCCCTCCCTTCCTCCCTTCCTCCCTTCCTCCCTTCCTTCCTCCCTTCCTTCCTCCCTTCCTTCCTCCCTCCCTCCCTTCCTCCCTTCCTCCCTTCTTCCCTTCTTCCTCCCTTCTTCCCTCCCTTCCTCCCTTCCTCCCTTCTTCCCTCCCTTCCCTCCCTTCCTCCCTCCCTTCCCTCCCTTCCTCCCTCCCTTCCCTCCCTTCCCTCCCTTCCTCCCCTCCCTTCCCTCCCTTCCTTCCCTCCCTTCCCTCCCTCCCTTCCTCCCTCCCTTCTTCCTCCCTCCCTTCTTCCTCCCTCCCTTCTTCCCTCCCTTTCCCCCTCCCTTCCTCCCTCCCTTCTTCCCCCTCCCTTCTTCCCTCCCTCCCTTCTTCCCTCCCTTTCCTCCCTCCCTTCCCTCCCTCCCTTCCCTCCCTCCCTTCCCTCCCTCCCTTTCCTCCCTCCCTTCCCTCCCTCCCTTCCCTCCCTCCCTTCCCTCCCTCCCTTCTTCCCTCCCTTCCTCCCTCCCTTCCCTCCCTTCTTCCCTTCTCTACTGTGTGCAGAACACTGTACTAAACGCTTGGGAGAGTACAATACAACACTATAACAGACACATTCCCTGCCCATAACAAGCCATCTCCCCTTCATCCTCCTCTCTTCTTCCTCCTCTCCCCCTCTTCCCCCCGGGCCAGGGTCTGCAGGGAAAGAGGTCCAAGCCCCCGGCCCCCAGCCCTCAACGGCTTCAGCAGAGGGAGAACCGAGGCACTTCCCACCTAGGACCCCGGCGTCCCCAGGGGTTCCCACCATCCTCTCCACAGCGTGTGAGTCTCTTTGACCCCAGCCTTCTCACCGGCCAGCCCAAGCTGCGAGCAAGGCTGAAAATCTGCGGGGCAGGGAGGGGAGGGGGGAGTCGGGAGGTTGGGGGGCTCAAGACAAGCAGGCTGCCCCCCAGCCCCCTCTCTCTCCTCGGGGCCCCTACCCTCGACCCCCGTTCCCGATCCCCAGCCCGCCGAGAGGTTGACCATGGAGACACAGGCCTGGCTCAAGGGTATGGGTGTGTTGGGGTGGAGGGACTCCTGGGTCTGCTTTCAGCCCAGTTGCCTGGGGATGAAACCCAACGTGGCGGCCCCCTCCCCACTCTAATTGAAATCGGGTTGGAGGAGCCCCCTGCCTTCAGCCCGGCCCCCTTTCCCGAATCCAGCGTCTGCTGATCTCTTCTCCCCCCTCCTGCGTGCCTGCATTTGGGTGAGGGGGCAGGAGGCCTCTTTGTAATGGGGGATTAGTTCTGGCGGGGTGGGGGGGCCTCTCCCTCGGCTCCCCGCCAGCTCCTCGTCATTGTCCCGGTTCTGACAGGTGGATAATTGCATGATTAATGGGGCTGCTTTAGCCTTGGATTGAACCAGCAGCCTGGGCTCCCCGCCCCACCCGCCCCCCCTCCTGCCCATCTGTTTGGGGGACCCAGTGCCCTACAGCCGGAGGTTGAGGGGGGCCTGAGGGGCCCGGAGACAGAACGCCCAAATTACCCCCAGCCTCGCCCCCAAAGATGATCACCATGGCCAAGAGGTCAACCTGGCCATCCCCCTGCCTTTCCCTTCCCTGACCCCTACAATCTCCTTCTATAGTCAATCATATTTCTCGAGCGCTTACTGAGTGTTGAGCACTGTGCTACGCACTTGGGAGAGGACAATACAACCACAAACAGACACATTCCCTGCCTTCCACAAGCTAACCATCTATTTTGATGGTATTGATGCCTGACTACTTGTTTTGCTGTCTCTCTCTCCCTTTTAGACTGTGAGCTTCTTGTTGGGCAGGGATCGTCTCTATCTGTTGCCGAATTGTACATTCCAAGCGCTTAGTACAGTGCTCTGCACACAGTAAGCGATAAGCGCTCAATAAATACAAATGAACGAAGGACTGTATTACAACCTTGCCCCATGGGACAGTTCTGCCTGATACCTGATCTAAATCTTCCCTTCTTCGCGACCTCAATTCTATCCCAGGCTTGAGCTGCATCCCCCTGCCCCGGCTCCACTCCCTTAGTCCTCACCCGGCCCACGCAGGTGGAGAGGGGAGGGGGAGACTGAGGAAGATCTGACCTTTGATCCCTTTTTGCCACCCAGCCCAGTCCCTATTTGTCCCAAGTTGGACTTGAGTGAGAAAGGTTGGGAGTGAAGCCTAAGTGTGGAGGGGGGGATGCAGGAGATCCCAGGAGAAGGGAGGATCCTGGATCGCTCCCCCAGCACAGGCCATGACGGGCAGCTGTCAGTGGATGATAGATTAATTTACTATGGGACCATCCCACCGCCCCAACCCCCAGTCCTTCCCACTCTCGTTCTCCCTCCCCCCGATCCTACCCACCCTGGGGCCAGGCTGGGCTCATCCATCACGGTGGTGACAGGGGCCGCCCTAGGGCATCGCGCCTGCCCGGACCCCAAAATAGATCTCCAGGGGCCGACCTGCAGCTCCACACTCCTACACTCGCCTCCATGCTCCTACATTCATCCCCAAGCTCCGACACTCCCTTCCACACTCCCACACTCACCCCCCAAGCTCCTACCCTCACGATCCCACACTCCTCTTTCCCCTGAGGGGCAGGAGGGAAGAGGTCCAGGGGGCGGAAACTCCATCCATCCCATCCCCTGCCCTCTCGGCCCAGTGGCCGTGTCTCCCGCCAGGCTGGCAGGGTGAGACTGGACTGGATCCAGGATGCCTGGGTCTCCCTCCCCAAGGCTTATGTCTCCCAAAGAACTGAGGTTGGGGATGGGGGAGAGGGACGTGGTGGAAGGGGGACCTAGGAGGGAGGGTGGGGCTGGGGGGAGATGCCCCCACACCTCAACCATGTTCCTTTCACCCCTTGTTCCTTCCCCAAAGCAGCTGCAAGGAAAGGGCAGGACTGGGCCATTCGGGGCCTTGATTCCAGCACTTAGAACAGGGCTTGGCACATAGTAAGTGCTTAATAAATACCATTACTATCTCCAACACAGGAGCATGCTGGGGGCTCAGGGAGTGGGGAAAGGGGTCTGGCAAGTTCTGGAGCAGAACCAGGTATGGGGGCCATGACCCCCTCCCCCCTGCCCCCGACAACCTCCACCTTCCCTCCCAAAAACAAGTGTGGAGAAGTAACATGGCCTAATGGATAGAGCACGAGCCTGCGAATCGGAAGGTCATGGGTTCTAATCCCTGCTCTGCTGCTTGTCTGCTGTGTGGCCTTGAGCAAGTCACTTCACTTCTCCAGGCCTCAGTTCCCTGATCTGTAAAATGGTGATTGAGACTGTGAGCCCCATGTGGGATGGGACCTGTACCTACCCCAGAATGTAGTTCAGTGCCTGGCACACAGTAAGCACCTAACAAATACCATTAAAAAACAACAACAAACCCCCTGCTTTCCCCATGTAGGATAGGACTGTGTCCAATCTGATTAGTTTGTATCTGCCACATGCCCTTAGTACAATGTCTGGTGCTCAACAAATATCGTAAAAAGAAAAAAGCAATAACAACAAAAAAAAGCAAGACTCTAGCATAACCCCGGGGCTTAAACCTCCTCTCCCCACACCCAAAGCAGAGTCAAAGGGGCACGAGGCAGCCAGTACGGGGGGTGTTGGGAGCAGATTGGGGGTTCCTCCTGGGCAGATCTGCACCCCAAGCCAGGCCCAGCACATGCTCAGTGGTTCTGAGGCACTCGGTCCGACCTACCCAGTTACCCCAACACTGAATCCTGGTAGAGGTGGGGGGTTGGGGAAAGAGAGAGAGTGAGACCTACAGAATGTGAGTGTACAGGACTCAGCCTGAGTGGTTCTTCATAATAATAACTGGTATTTTTTAAGCATTTACTATGTGCCAAACACTGTTCTAAGTGCTGGGTGAGAAAAAGGTAATCAGGTTGGAAACAGCCCCTGTCCCACATGGGGCTCACAGTCTTTAATCTCCATTTTGAAGATGAGGGAACTGAGGCCCAAAGAAGTGAAGTGACTTGCCCAAGGTCACACAGCAGACACATGGAAGAGCGGGGATTAGAAGGCACGTCCTCTGACTCCCAGGCCCGTGCTCTTTCCACTAGGCCACACTGCATCATGTGTGTGCATATGTTCACATGTATGTACAGTACAGCATCCATGTGAACAACTGCTGCACTGTCAATTTGGAAAATAACCTAGAATGGGGAGGATTTTCTCTTCCTTCTCGTCTCTCTCGCCACCCCACCCCTGCAGCCCAGCCCCACCTCACTTTTCCACCACGCTCCTAGGGGTCCCATCCCCATGGCCCAAGGCTGGGGGAGTGGGAAGCAGCATGGCCTCGTGGCAAGAGCACGGGCTTGGGAGTCAAAGGACATGGGTTCTTATCCTGACTCCGCTACTAGTCTGCTGGGTGACCTTGGACAAGTCACTTCACTTCTCTGTGCCTCAGTTACCTCATCTGTAAATTGGGAATAAAGACTGTGAGTCCCAAGTAGGACAGGGACTGTGTCCCGCCTGATTACTTTGTAGCTACCCTAGTGCTTAGAACAGTGAACGGCACACGGTAAGCGCATGACAAATACTATAATTATTTTTATTATTATTCTGAGGCACGGCTCCTCTCTTCGGGGGTGGGGGCAAGGTGGACCCACCGGCTGGGAAAGATCCTTCTTCTGCAAAGTGCGGGTTACAGCTCTTGCAGTTCCTCACCGCCGGCGGACCCCTCCACCCTGGCCCCTCTTTCCACCGGGCAATCAAGACCAGCTGGGGAAAGCAGCCTGCATGGGACAGGGCCCCAAAGAAAGGCAAAGTCCAGCCCCAGGACTGTCTCCTCTGGGAAGCCCTCTGAGATCTGTCAGGAGGCCCTGCCAGGGTCTCTGCTAGAGACACTGCGGGGTACTGTTTGGGTCTCTTCCAGGGGCATTACCAAGGTCTCTGCTAGGGACACTATCAAGGATCTCTGCTGGGGGCACTGCCAGGGGTCTCTGCCAGGTGTCTCCGGGGTCTCTGCGAGGGGCACCACCACGGTCTCTGCCAGGGACCATTGTCAGGAGCACTGCTAGAATCTCTGCCAAGGACACCACTGGGCTCTCTGCCAGAGACCCCTGCCAGGGATACCGCTGGGGTCTCCCAGGGCATCTCCAGGGTCTCTGCTGGGGGCACCACCGGGCTTTCTGCCAGGGACCAATGCCGGGGCACTTGGGCTCGAGGCCAACTCAGATCCGGCCCTGCCATAGGAGAGACTTAAATGTTTAGTATAACACACAGTAAGCACTCTGTTGAGTGATCCTGGGCAAATCACTTCACTGCTCTGGGCCTCAATTGCCTCATCTCTAAAATGGGGATTAAGACTGTGAGCCCTATGAGGGAGAGGGATTGTGTCCAACCCAATCATCTTGTATCTACCCTAGTGTTTAAAACAGTGTCTGGCACATACTAAGCACTTAACAAATCCCATTAATATAAATCCCATTGATTGATTGATGTACAGGTGAGCCAGGATGAGCAGATCTCCTTATCCTCTTCCCCATTTCTCTCCTCTCCACCCCCACCTCAGCCTTCGAAAGGCCTGGGGTCTGTAAGCCATGCCTATCCCCCTAGGGAAGGAATATCAAATGGCATGTGGAAGGTTATGTGCAAATAAGCATTATCCTTGACTGTTCCCTTGATTTCAACCCCTATAATCCAGTCAGTCACCAACTCCTGGTGGTTCTTCCTCCTCTAGGGCAGATCACTTTCTCTCTATCCAAACTTCCACCAGGTTAGTCCAAGCACTCCTCCTAGCCTGCCTTGATTACTGCATCAGCCTCTTCACTGACCGCCCCACCTCCTGTCTCTCCCCTCTTCAGTCCAAACTTCCCTCTGGTGCCCGGAACATCAATTTGTACGTCTCTCCACTCCTTAAAAACCTCCAACGAATTTCCTTCTGAATCCCGTTTCTCTCTGCATCAACCAGAATAGTGCTCTACCTACACTAAACACTCAAACACAATTGAATGATTAAGACTTTCAATCAGCTCCTCCCTCCCCCTCCAATTACTCTTGTTCCTCTTTTTTTTTTACACATTTATTAAGCGCTTACTTTGTGCCGGGCGCTGTACTAAGCACTGAGGTAGAAACAAGCTAATCATGTTGGTCACAGTTCGGGTCCCACTGGGGCCTCATAATCTTAATCCCCAATTTACAGATGAGGTAACTGAGGCACAGAGAAGTTAAGTACTTGACCGAGGTCACACAGCAGACCACTAGCAGAGACAGGAATAGAACGCAGGTCTTTTGACTCACAGGCCTGTGCTCTAACCACTAGACCACGCTGCTTCTCCCCCTGGACCTTATTTTGCAGGCTTTGCCCTTCTCAAGCTATTCTTGAGACCTGTACCTCTTGTTTCTTGCTGTCAACCTCTCGCTCATGCCCTCCCTTCTGCCTGGAACTCCTTCCCCCAACACACCTGGCAGATCCCTGCTCTCCCCATCTTCAAAGTTCTTCTGAAATCACCTCTCATCCAGGAAGACTTCCCTGATTCATTTCTCACCTGCCCACTCTCCCTTCTTACCATCACTTCAGAACTTCCCCACCTCAACCCTTACTTAATAATAATAATTGTGGTATTTTTCTATACATTTGTTAAGCACTTACTTTGTGCCAGGCACTGTACTAAGCGCTGGGGTAAATATAAGCAAGTAAGGTTGGGCACAGTCCCTGTCTCACGTGGGGCTCACAGACTCAATCCCTATTTTACAGATCAGGGAACTGAGGCTTGGAGAAGTGAAGTGACTTGCCCCAGGTCCCACAGAAGACATGTGGCAGATCTGGGATTAGAATCCATGACCTTCTGACTCCCAGGCCCATGCTCGATCCATTAAGTCATGCTGCTTATGCACATGTCTTTCAACTCCATTGCTTCCCTGCAACTATAATGTGGCTTAATGTGTGTCTGCCCTGCTAGATTATAAACTCTTTAAGGGCAGCGATCAAGTCTGCTAACTCCACGATACTCTCTGAAAGCATTTAGTAAAGTGCTCTGCACACATTAGGTGCTCAATAAATACTACCGATTGATTAAAATAAACGTGGCCCTCCTCCGCTTTGTATTCCTGAATGCAGCCCTTTGCGTAGACACGCACAATAACGCACAGACACACACAGAGTCTGACACAGCCATACACCCGCAGTCAGAATCAAACATTACCTACACAATGCACACAAACACACACAGTCCGACCAACCGTACTCGCATTCGGAAACATACATCACCCTTACAGCTCCCGCAGGCACAGTCTCACACACACGCAGAATCAAATGTAGACAGTGAAACGCAAACTTATATACACACACACTTCTCTGAATCTATTCCCAAACCTTGCGATCTGAAAATCGACTTCCTCTAAATGATCACCGGGTGGGTGTTTTGAGTCTTTTTTTTTTTATCATAAAAATCGAGATTGACCGAAACGAGCCCCAGAAAAGAGCAAAGAAATCGCCCCCTCCTCCAGACAGCCACGGTCTCTCCCGTCCATTTCCGACCCCCCCGCCCACCCGGGGCGGAGACCCGGGCTCGGCCAGCTCGTCTGTCCCGCGTAGCCCTCTCTCCTTCCAAGTAGCCACTGCCTGGGCCGGGGCAGGGGCAGTGCCGTCCGGAGGCTGGGGGATGGCTGGGATGACCCTCAGGGCCCCGGCCGCTGAGCCACGCTTTTCTTCGAGGTTGGGCCCGCTCGCCCAGCCACTCTCTTTCTTTAGCGATAGTGAGACCGTGGGGGTCTTTCTTGCCCCGCCGGGGGAGCGGGGGGGACGTCCCGGCCCCCAAAGATTTCTGTCCGTCTGAACGAGGCTGGGAGGCCGGTGAGTGGCAGGGGTCAGAGGTCGCAGCTCAGTGCCCTGGGATCGGCCGGGGAGGTAGGCGTGGAAGGTGGGGGGTCCGTGGGACAGCGGATGAGGCCGGCCGGGGGAACGGACCCTATCTGGGGGAGGGAGGGGGGTCCCGGACCGACGTCCCCATGGTTCCTGGAGCCTGCTGAGAGCCTGCGCTGTAGGAAGAAGGGGGGAGAGACACGGTCAGAGAGCCCCTTCCACCCAGGGCCCACTGCCCAGAGGGGACAGCCCTTCCCCAGAGGTGGCTGCAGCCCCCGGATGGGGCAAAGAGGGAGAGAGGGAGGTCAGGCCAGAGCTGAAGGCCGATGGGTTCCTGAGAAAACTGGAATTTACCGTCATTCATTTATTTACTTATTTCTATTAATGTCCGTCTCCCCGTCTAGACTGTAAGCTCATCGTGGGCAGGGAACGTGTCTTGTTTATCGTTCTATCGTACTCCCCCAAGAGCTTAGCACGGTGCTTTGCTCACAGTAAGAGCTTGATAAATACGATTGAATGAATGAATGAGTCCTGGCCCCATCCCAACCCTATAGGTTGGACAGAGTTGGAAAGACAGAGAAGAGCCAGCGGGGACGTCGGAGAGAGAAATTGGATGGAGGGTTGGGGGGATGTAAGCAAAAGGAGAAGCGGCAAATGAGGTCGAGGGGAGGAGGGATTGGAGGATCCGGGTGGAGGTGGGCCCGGGGGGGGGGGGGTCGGAGAGAGGGGGAGGGGGCTGGGAGTGGGGGGGCTCCCCTCCCGACAGCCCCGGATGCTCTAACCCCAGGCCGGGCCGGGGTCCGAACAGTCACAGCGATTGGCCACGGAGCCGCTGAGTGGCCTCCCCCCCTCCCCCCGACCCCCCGACCCCTGGCCTCCCCGAGCCCCCTCCCCTGCCTCCCATTCACCGCCGGATTTTCTCACTCTTCACGGTCCTTAGTGCGGCTCCAGGGAACCAAGAAGGAGGGAAGGAAGCCCGGGCCCCGGCCCCAAGCTCCCAGCCCCTCCCTCACCACCCCCCGACCCCAGGGGCTTCCTCAGTACAGAGCGGGGGGCTGGGGGGGGGTCCCCTCTTCGCCTCAGGGCACCCCAAGGGTGGGTAAAAGCGACTTTTTAAGGGCCAACATCCAAGCTACCCTGCTCTCTCGTCTCCCATCCATCTCCCTCCCATGCAGCTGCTTCTGGGGAGGAGTGAGCCGGCCTCCCTTGGGCCCAGCCCCTCCCGCCCGCCCAGCACTTACCGTCCCCAACGTCAAGGTGCTGGCTACATGTAATGCCACTGTCCTTCCATGCCCATCCCCATGCCCATGCCGCCCATCGCTCCTAGAAGGGACAGAGACAGTCAGGCCAGCCCATCCGCCATCCCAACTCCCCCCGCCCAAAATCGAACCCCTGAAGGCAGGGAGCTCCCCCACTGGGCCTTTGAGGGGTGACAAAGGCCTTTGAGGGGTGGGCCTCGGGGGGCGGGGCCCGTGGGGCCGGGGTCCACGATCCGCCACGACCCGCCCCGCGGGGCCAGCCACCCCAAAGCCCCTCGTGGTGGGGATCCTGCGTGGAACCATCCCCGCCGGTGCACATCCCTCCACCGACGCATTTCCTCTCTAATGATGCCCACGGTGGTCGCGGGCTCCTCTTCGGGCCCCCCCCTCCCAAACACACCCACCCACCCACAGACACCGAGGCGGGGGACTGACCTGGCGGGCGGATGGCCATGTGCTGCTGGGTGTCCATGACGTACCCCGCCATCGGGGGGCCCTCGGGGCTGTACACGCCTCCTTGTCCTGTTCGGCGGGGAGGGGGCGGGGGGCAGCCTCCTGTATACATACCCTCCCACCCAAGGCTGGCTCCACCCCCCCCAGACCCCACCCCCACACCGCCGGGCCCCGCCCCAGCCTGGCATACAGTCGGCGCTTAACAAATACCATAATTATTATTATTATTTGTTAAGCGCTATGTGCCAGGCACTGTTCTACGCGCTGGGTTGGATACGAGCTAAACGGGTTGGACGCAGTCCTTGTCCCCCATGGGGTTCCCAGTCTCAAGTCCCATTTTACAGATGAGGACGCTGAGGCCCAGAGAAGGGAAGTGACTTGCCCAAGGCCACACAGCAGACAAGTGGTGGAGCCGGGATTAGAACCCATGATCTTCTGACTCCCAGGCCCGTGCTCTATCCACTACATCATGCTGTTTCTCAATATCACAATGATTATTTGAGACTGTGAGGCCCACGTGGGACAGGGACTATGTCCAACCCGATTTGCTGGTATCCACCCCAGCGCTTAGTACAGTGCCTGGCACATAGGAAGAGCTTAACAAACACAACTATTATTATTATTATTATTATTACCTGTGCGGTTCGACTGGTCGATCATGGGCTGCACGATCCGACGCCGGGCGTTAATGAACCTGCAGGGGTCGGAGCGTTTGTGACCCCCCAGGGAAGCGGGGGTTGGGGGGCAGGGAGGCAGGAGAGGGAGGTCGAGGCCGGGGGGCATAGCTGAGGGGAGCGATGGAAAGAGGAGAAAGAGGAGACCGAGACGGGGGAACGGGGTTCAGGGCCTCCCTTCTCCGCCCGCTGCCCGCCTGGTTCCTTACCAGTTGTTGACTTGGAGGATGGTGAGGCCCGTGTCTTGAGCCAGCTGCTTCTTCTGCTCCTCCGAGGGGTACGGGTGCTGAGTGCGAAAGGCGCGGGAAATCACCTGCCATAGCCTCCATCCTGGGAGATGCCCGAAGGCTCCCCACCCCCCTGAACTTCCCCGCCCCCCACCTTCTTCCACGCTGACCCCCAAGGGACATCGCCCCCACCAAGTACTGCCCCCGGCCCCCCGCCTCGGGCCGCAGCCCCCTCCCCCCATCCTGAGCCCTAGCAGATGGCGAAAGAACACACAGCCCCTTGTTTCTCCAGGCCGGGGGGTTGGGGGGGGGGGAGGAGGGGAGAGGGGGCTGGAGGCAGGGCAGCCCAATGATAAAAGGGCTGAGAGGACTCCCCCCCCCACCCCGCCGCCCTGCCACGCTGTTCATCCTCCCTCCTCGGACCCCCACCCGCCCCCGGGCCGCAGAGCTTGACAGGCCCCATGATGGATGAGCTGAGACCCTTCTCCCGCCCCCTCCTCTCCACTGGCTCCCTCCATCAAGCGAGGAGGGGAGGGGGGAGGGGCACCCCCAGCTGCTGCCATGACAACCGGATCCGCCATTCAGGCCGGGCCTCGACCGCCTGGGCCAGAGGTCACAGGGGTCATAGGATCGGGATCGGGGGGGCAAGCCGGGCACTGCCAGCTTTGGGCCCCAGGCAGCGTGGGGGTGGGCGGGGTGGGGGATGGCAGAGTGGACCCTCACATTACGGGGGGGGGGGGCAGAGACGCCTCCAGGGCCGGAGATTTGGGAAACTGGTCTGAGCCTCTCCCCCTTCAAAGATCTTCACATTTCTGTGCCATGCAATCCCCTCGCCCTCCAGTCCCAGACCCTCCCCGCCTCCCCCCAGCTACAAGATTCTGCCCAGAGGAGGCCACCTGCCTGCCTCAGCTAGCCAAGAGATTTAGTCCGGGCCTCAGGGCGAGCCCATCGGCGTACATGGGTCTCTGTTGCTCTGTACGTTGGTCTCTGAGCTTTGTACGTGTGACTCTGTCTCCGTGTCTGCCTGTGTGTCCGTCTCCGGATGGAACTGCAACTCGGCTTGTGTCTATAGCTCTAGATGGGTGAGTGTCTGTAGAGGATCAAAGTGTGTGTGTATGTGAGTGAGAGAGAGAGTGAAAGAGAGAGAGCACACGGGTTCTCATGTCTGTACATTTTTCCTTGTCTCTCTGATTGGGGTGGGGGGGGGGGGGTCTTTGGGATGTGTATATGCCTGACTCTTGGACCACTAGTTTTTCCTTGTCTCTTGGGGGGAGAGGTTGGGGGAGGGAATCTGTGTGCAAGCCTGTGTGTACCTCTCTGTGTATAGTCTCTCCTGCCCCTGTCTGCCTGAATTGTCGTGCCTGGGTGTGTATTTGGGTGTCTCTGTGCCTCTTGGGAGTTTCACTCCCTGTGTCAGTGTGTGAGAGTGCCTGGCACAGGATAAGTGCTTCACAAACACCGTTTTTTAAAGAAGTAATTTAATCTCTCTGGGGCTGTTTCCCTGATAATTAAGGGGTGTAAAAATCTGTTTCCCTTCTTATCTGTGCTCTCCGAAACGCTAAGTACTGTGCTCTGCACACAGCAAGCGCTCGATAAATACCAGTGATAGATGGATGGATGGTGAGTGTGCGCGTGTGTCCTGCAGTCTGTGGGAATGACTCCCTGTGTCTGTGTGAGTGGGGGTCTCCATGTCAGTGGGCGTGTGGCTCCGTGTGTTAACACGTGTGTCTCTGTGTGGGTGAGTGTGTGTGTGTTTTGGGGGGGGGGGCGGTTGGGGCGGGCGTCGCTGGCGGTGACTGTGCGGTTAGTCAGGCGGGAGAGGCTGGGTTCAGGGTAATTGCCTCGGATGGATTACCCTCACCAGCCCTTAATAGGTTTATAGCTCCTTCAATTAGTCCCTAATTGGTCAGCGTTCATTAACTCAGCTTTGTGTAACTAACCGGGGAGCGGGCGGGCGGTGGCGGCGGCAGCCAAGGCCTCCACCCGGCCAGGCCCGGGACTCGAAATCGCAGCTCGGCTCGGAGCGGGGGTCTCACCCCGGACCCCCCTTCCCCGGCATCTGCCTCTCCAGACCCTCCAAATCTGCCTTTCTGTCGTGGACACCCCCCACGCCCTCTTCCTTTCCGTGGGATTGGGGAGTTGGGGGGCCGCGAGCCCTCACCGAGAGATGCTGGAAGAGCCAGGCCCGCATGATGTTGGTGGCCACCTTGGGGAAGATGCCGCGCTTCTTGTTCCGCTTGCGGTCCCGGTCCAGCTCGTCATCCTCCCCGGTGCTGGGCGAGGCCACGCTGGGTTCCAGGCAGTCACCTGGGGGCGGGCCGGAGGGCGGAGGGGGAGGTCATTCGTTTAATCGTATTTATTGAGCGCTTACTACGTGCAGAGCACTGTACCAAGCGCTCACCGGGAGCCCCCCGGGAGCCTCCGGGCAAGGTGGGGGGCGGGGGGACAGGCAAGACCGGCGTCCGTCCGCTGGGTCCCGCCCTCCCGCCCCTGACCAGAATTCGCCCCCAAATAATCCCGGTCGGGTGGTCGGTTGGAGTCCTTTCATCACTCGACCCGCTCTGGTTTTTAAAGAAAAGTTCCGTCTTGCTTTTGCTTGAAAATAGAGAGTAATTTTCCTGCTCTCGTGAGGGGAGGTGCTCCTCCGACTCTCCCCCTCCCCCTCCTCCCTCGAGGGACGGATCTGGGGGTCTGGTTGTGATTTGGGGAGATGGGGAAGGAGAGGCCAATTAGCATCCGAGCCCGGGGAGAAGAGGCAAGAGATAGAGACCGTCGGAGACGGAGTGTCACCCAGAGACAGCCAGAAAAGGCCCGGAAGGAGAGAGAAGATTGGTGACCAGAGAGACACCCGGAAAGAGAGGCCGGGGCGGGGACGGAGGCTGGAAAAAGAGGATGGGACAGAGGCTGGGGCTGAGGCAAAAACAGGTGTGAGGCTGGGGCAGGGGCAGATGAAGCCTGGGGGCGGTTGGGGAGGGTCTCCACCCAGAGACTCCCCTGGATGGGGACTGGGCGAGGCGGGGGGCGGGAGGCGCCGGATTAGGGGGTCTCGGGAAGGAGGAAGGGTGGGGGGCCAGGCGGCGGAGGAGGAATGGGTTCCTTTGGCGCCAGGGGCACCTCCCACCTCCCACCCGAGCCTCGTCCCCCGGGCCGTGGTCTCCGCGGCTGGACGGGAGCTCCCTGCCCCGGCCCGGCTGAGGGCCTGGGGGTCGGGGGTCCCTGGGGTCCGGGACACAAAGCCGCTGTGTTCCTGGTGGCCCGCGGAAGGGCGGGGGGCCCGACCTTTGACCCAGACGAACGGCAATTAGCTGGAGCCAGGAGTTTGGAGGAGGGGGAAGTGGGGCGGAGGGGGGGGATTGGGCAGAGGGATGGGGTTGGGAGGGGGTCGGGCCGGGCTGGACTCCAGGGAAGGGTACCAGCCAGGTGTTTACTACAAACCCGCCACCGCCAAGCGGCCGGGAACGACCATCTACAGTGAGGGACCCCTATGGGATCACAGGGGGCCACGGCCTCGAGAGGTCACCGCGTTCATCCCCCTGCCTCCCCCTCCCAACGGTCCCAGCCAGAGGAATCTGGCCCGGGGAGGCAGACGCCAGATGGAGGGGGGGGGGGGACTCCAGGGTCCTCCCAGGGCCTAACGCTCCTCCGCCCGTGCGGGAAGTTCTACCGCAAGGCTAACCACTTCTTCATCGGGTTAAACCGCAGACGCATTCTTCCCGCCCCCCTCCCCCCGCCCCTTCCAGCCCCGGCCCCCTCCTCCTCCCCAGCCCCTTCTCCCGACCTTGCTCGCTGGAGTTATCCCCGCTCTGGGAGACCAAGCCGCCGCTGGAAGGCCCCGGGGTCGCCGAGAGAGAAAGAGCGGAGCCGGCCTCGTCCTGCTCGGGGATCCACGAACTAGACTGGGGACGGGGCAGGGGGAGATGGTCAGTCTTGAGCCGTCCCGGGACGGAGCAGGGGGAGATGGTCAGTCTTGGCCGGTCCCGGGATGGGGCAGGGAAAGATGGTCAGTCTTGACCCGTCCCGGGAAGGAGCAGAAGGAGACGGTCAGTCTTGGCCGGTCCCGGGACGGGTCAGGGGGAGATGGTCAGTCTTGGCTGGTCCCGGAATGGGACAGGGGAAGATGATCAGTCTTGACCGATCCCGGGACGGGGCAGAGGGAGATGGTCAGTCTTGGCCGGTCCCGGGACGGGGCAGAGGGAGACGGTCAGTCTTGGCCGGGGGAGACTCCGGCAGAGCCCGCAGCAGGCTGGGGACCTGGATTCGACTCCTACCCTGCCCCTGGGATGATCTCAGGTCCCCGCCCCCTGGCCCGGTCCGGCCCCGGTCCGGCCCGTCTCGACCCCCTCTGCCCCTTCGGCCACGGTCCGGTCTGGCGGCTCCGAATGTCCCTGGGGCGCTGCGGGGCCGGGCCGCCTCAAGCGGTTTCGCGGGAAAGGATCAAAGCCGAAAGACCCGGCTCTTGGCCTTCCCGCCCGATCCGGGGGGGCCCCCGGCTCTGACCCCCTCCCCGACCCCCCGAAATCCCAGTTCAAAGGCGGCCCGGCTCCTGGGAACAATTAAGCCGCAGGGGCTGCGGCGGGTCGGCTCGGATTGCTCGCCCGCCGCGTCCCCGTCTCCCCCCCCCCCCACACCTCGCGACCCCCACCCCGACCCCCACCCCCCGGGTCTCCGAGTGCCGCCCCCCGGCCCCGCTGATTAACCCAGAGACACAACCACAGCCCCACCCCACCCCCAATCCCGCGCCGGACAGCCCGGGGGGAGGCGGTCAGCAAGATTGGGGGCGGGGGGGGGGGGAAGAGAAAGGGAAGCGGGTCTGCATTTGCCCCCATACGGTCAGGATTGGGTTAAAAGGTCTCGGCGGGTGAGAGGCCCCTTTGGGGGAGGCTGGGAGGTAGCCCGGCGCCTGGCTTCTAGGCCCCTTCCTCAAGCAGAAGGGCATCCGGGGGTGGGAGGAGGGGGCTCGCTGGGGGCCTTTTTAAAAAAGGTGGGGGGCCGGCATTCAAACCAGCAAGGTTCGGGGGTGGCCAGGAGAGGAAAAGGTCCACTCTTCCCCCAAAAGCCTGCCCGGCACATACATGAAATTGTGTCTTCGGTCAGTACGCACGTGTATCGGTGGGTCTGAATACTGATATGGGTTTATCTGTTTATCTGTGTGTTTGCTTGTCTGCGTCGTGTGTGTCTGTATGTATCTGGGCATGTCTGTGTTGGTGTATGTATGTGTGTGCTCGTGCATCTGTGTGTATCTGGGCTTGTCTGTGTGGGTGTATATATGTGTGTTTGGGTGTGTATATGGGGGCCCGACTGTGATTGGCATATGTACTTATCTGTGTGTTTGTGTGACTGTTTGTGCCTATAATAATAATAGCGTTGGTATTCGTTAAGCGCTTACTATGTGCAGAGCACTGTTCTAAGCGCTGAGGTAGATACAGGGTAATCAGCTTGTCCCACGTGAGGCTCTCAGTCTTCATCCCCATTTTACAGATGAGGTCACTGAGGCCCAAAAGAAGTTAAGTGACTTGCCCACAGTCGGAAAGCTGCCAAGTGGCAGAGCCGGGATTCGAACCCATGACCTCTGACTGCCAAGCCCGGGCTCTTTCCACTGAGCCACGCTGCTTCAAGCGAGAGTGCCCACAACTCCCATGGCCACGGTCTCTCCTGCCCACTGCCTACTTCCAGCTCTGCCCCCCTCGGTAAGGGTCTCCCCTCCCCCGCCCCCTGCACGGCCGCCGCACCTGGTCTGCCAGGCTGGTACAGGATCCCGGGAAATCCTCCAGGTCCGACTTGGAGAGCCCATCGCGGTCGTCGATCACCAGATCGATGGGCATTTTCCCTTTGAGGCAGGTGATGTAGCGGTGGCAAAAGTTGTCACAGAGGTCGTGCACCTGTGGGCACCGCCGGGGGGCGCCGTTGTCGGAGAGCCGCCAGGGGGCGCCACTGAGGGGGGGGCAGACGGGATGGGAGGGGGCACTGCCAGGCTACAGGGGTCGCGAGGACCAGGGAAAGGTGCTCCCCGTTTAGATTGTGAGCCCGTCACTGGGCAGGGATTGTCTCTGTTGCCGAATTGTCCATTCCAAGCGCTTAGTACAGTGCTGTGCGCATACTAAGCGCTCAATAAATACGATTGAATGAATGAATGAATGTCCCCGTCGAATAGTGCAGGGGCAGAGAGAGACCCGAGGTCTGGGGGGGAGGGGATGGAAGAGGAGCCGAGGGGGGGGGGGAGGGCGCGGGGATCCGACCCTGGAGGAGGGGCAGTTGGCCTTCCAAGAGTCGGGAAAGGAGATCCCGGCGGGGCAGGAGGCGGGGCAGAGCAGAGGAGAAACACTGACGGGAGCAGAAGGGAGTCGGGGAGGCAGGGAGAAGGCCAGGGGAGACTCACCTTTTCCAGCTCCAACAGATGAAACCGCAGTACCTGGATGGCCTGGATCATCTGGGGCGGGGGCGGACACGGCCAGAAAAAAACCCGGCAACGTCAGAGACCCGGCACAGCCGGAGATTCGGCGCGTTTTCTACAGAAACGTTCAGTCCAGGTTTCCCACTCCTCAAGAACCTCCAGTGGTTGCCCATCCACCTCCCTATCAAACAGAAACTCCTCACCGTGGCCTTTAAAACAATCACCTTGCTCCCTCTTATCTCAACTCGCTACTTTCCGACTCCAACCCAGCCGGCACACTTTGCTCCTCCAATGCCAACCTTCTCCCTGGACCTCCAGCTCGTCTATCTCACCACCGACCTCTCGGCCGCGTCCTGCCTCTGGCCTGGAACGACTTCCCTTCTATAACCGATATCAACTCTCCCCCCCTTCAAAGTCTCACTGAAGGCCCTTCTCCTCCAAGAAGTCTTCCCTGACTAAGCCCTCCTTTCCTCTTCTCCCACTCCCTTCTGCTTCGCCCTGACTTACTCTCTTTGCTCTTCCCCTCTCCCAGCCTCCGACCACTTATGTCCATATCTGTCATTTATTTATTGCTGTTCACATCCGTCTCCCCCACCTCCCGACTGTAAACTCGTTGTGGGCAGGGAATGCATCTGTTTATTGCTGTATTGTCTTCTCCCAAGCGCTTAGGACAGTGCTCTGCACTCAGCAAGAGCTCATTAAATACGACTGACTGACTGACTGATCCGACGCAGCCAGAGAGCCGGCAGTGACAGAGACCCCACACAGCCAGATATCCAGCAGTGTCAGAGACCCCGGGAGTCAGAGGTCGTGGGTTCTAATCCCACCTCCGCCACTTGTCCGCTGTGTGACTTTGGGCAAGTCACTTAACTTCTCTGTGCCTCAGTTCCCTCAGCTGTAAAATGGGGATTAAGACTGTGAGCCCCACCTGATTATCTTGTATCCTCCCCCGCCCCCAACCCCCGCGCTTAGAACAGTGCTTGGAACATAGCAAGCGCTTAACAAATACCACCATCATCACCACCAGAGACCGGGCAGCGACAGAGACCCGGCAGTAGCAGAAACAGCGAGAAAGAGGGCGACCCTCCGTGAGGAGTCCCTCTGGCTCCCGATCCTTTTAATCCCCTCCTCCCCACCCCACCACCGCCAGGGCCCGAATCCTCACCAAGTTATCCAGCTCCGGGTTGGAAGAAAAAAGGGGCTTCTCCGTGCGAACCTAGGTACGGGACCGAGCGTGGGAGAGGACGGGGAGACCCTGATTACCGTCTGCGGACCCCCGCCCCCCAGGGCTCAGGCTACATCTCCCCCCCCCCAGCAAGGCCTGGTCCCCCAGCCCGTTATTGGGCAGGGATTGTCTCTATCTGTTGCCGAATTGTCCATTCCAAGCGCTGAGTACAGTGCTCTGCGCATAGTAAGCGCTCAATAAATACGATTGAATAAATGGATGACTGATCTGGACGCGCAGAGACCCTCGGGCCTCGCCCGCGTGTGCACACGTTTACCCTCCTCTGCGGGCAGACGGGACCCACGGGTGGTCGTGCGCGCCTGGGGGAGCAGGGGCGTGTGTGGAGGGTCCCGGGGGGGTTCACCTGCTTGGAGAAGACGGCGATGTCCTCGTTGAAGGAGTCCGAGGAGCAGACGTCGCCGCCGGGGTAAGCCCCGGAGCCGTCTCGCGGGGAGCAGGTGGCCAGCTCGCACTTCTCGAAGACCAGGGCCAGCAGCGGAAACAGAGGATGCCTGGCGAGTGGGAGGGGGCCGGGGGCCAGCCAGCGTCAGGCCCGGGCCTGCCCCGGGGGGTCAGCGTTCCCCCACCCCCCACATCCCACCGGAGCAGAAGCGGACTGAAGGCCAGAAAGGTCCACCTCCACGGGGATTCGTGGCCCAAGGAGAACGCACTCACAGGTACTAATATTAATGGTAATCGTTAAGCGCTCACTATGTGCTAAGCACCGGGGTAGATACGAGGTAATCGATCTGTCCCACTTGGGGCTCACAGTCTTAATCCCCAGGGTACAGATGAGGCAACTGAGGCCCAGAGAAGTGAAGCGATCTGCCCAAGGTCACACAGCAGACAAGTGGCGGAGCCGGGATTAGAACCCACAGGTAGAGGCACGCCCGTGTTCGCCCGCACACGTAGAGCAGGTAATGGGGATCGGTTTGCCCGAGGGGGGCCCGCTTCCACCCCCTCCCCTGGAAAGGCAGCAGCGTGGCCTAGTGGCTAAAGCCCGGGCCTGGGAGTCTGAAGGACCTGGGTTCTAATCCCGGGCTCCGTTTCCTTGTCCGTTGCGTGACCACGGGCTTCTCTGTGCTTCGGTTCCCTCATCTGTAATATGGGGGTTAGTTCAGCCCCATGTGGGACAGGGCCTGTGTCCAACCTGATCAGCCTGTATCCACCCCAGTACTTGGTATAGTTGGCTTTTAACAAATGATAGTAGCAGTGGAACTTGTTAAGCGCTTGCTATATGCCAGGCACTTTACTAAGCGCCAATAATTGTAGGTACTGCTTAAGCACTTACTATGGGCCCAGTACTGCTCTAAGCGCTGAGGTAGATACAAGTTGATCAGGTTGGATGCGGTCCCTGTCCCACATGGGGCTCACAGCCTTCATCCCCATTTTCCAGGGAACTGAGGCCCAGAGACGTGAAGCGACTTGTCCAAGGTCCCACAGCAGACAAGCGGCAGAGTCGGGATTAGAACCCACGACCTTCTGGCTCCCAGATCAAATACCACAAAAAAAAGCAAGCAGACCCTGGATCCGACCACCCCTCCTCCTCCCCGCGTCCCCGCAGGGCCCCTCACCCATAGATGTCGTCCTTGTCTCTCTTCAGTCCGTCGCCGCCCCCCAGCCCCGGGGGCAGAGCCGAGCGCTGAGGGGTCCCGGAGGGTCCGTAGGGGGACGGGGCGGGGGCGGGGGCGGGGGCGCGCTCGCCAAAGCCGGCCCGGGCCGCACCGTCCAGGCCCGGGTAGTGCACCAGGTCATCATACTGCCGAGGGAGAGGGCCCGGACAGACACGGTCAGCGGCCGGAGGAGGAAGAGGAGGAGGAGGAAGAACAGCAGCAGCAGACCCGGCCTCCCCGACCCCCTGCCCCCCAGACCCTCCCGACCCCCCGGCCTCCCGTCGGAACTTGGAAATTTCCCGGTTATTTGGTTTTCCCATCACTGCCCTGAGCCGGCCCGACTCGCTCCAGCTGAGCCCAACCGAGCCGAGCCAAGCCCAGTTTCCTGAAACTCCCTAACATTTCTCTCCCCTACACACACACACACACACAAACCCCCCCCCCACACTCGCGCATTCGCACACGCACAACTCTCTCTGCCTCAGTCTCTCCGTCTTTCTCCCTCGGGATTCGGGCCCCGACTCGGACTCGACCCGTCTGTGGTTCTGGCATCTCGGATCCGGGCCTTGTCTGCGAGGAAGAGGAAGGGAGTTGGGGTGTGTGTGTGTGTGTGTGTGTGTGTGTGTGTGTGTGTGTGTGTCGGGGAGTGGGGGTGGACCGCACGTGCTCGTGGGAAAGGTCCTGACACGGGAATTGGAGCGGGAGAGATGGAAATGTCCTGAAACGTCCTTTGCTGGAAGGGTTTCCACTTCTTGGTCAGAGGTTATTTTCGAACATGGGAGTGTAAGTGTGTACGTGTAAGTGTGAGTGTGTGTGTAAGGGCTGGCTGCTCTGCTGCTTTATTTACTGTCCCCTTCTGCCTACCCCATTGTAGCGAGGGAGGGAGAAAAACGCAGATCCGCGCTATAGCAGGGGGGAAATCTTCCCAGGCCCTCCCCTGCCCCGACCAGGGGAGAAAGCGAGGCTGTGACTGGAGGCCCGGGAGGAAGCCTTCGCCCTCGCCCGGGGGTCTGCTCCCCCCATTCAAACATTTATCCATCTGCACCCCCAAACTGCGACCGACCCTCCGCCCGCCCGTTCGTCCGTCCTTCGATCTTCCCGGTCAGACCGGGCTTTTCCTCCGCCGGAGTCGTGGGAAGGGGGGGAGGGAGAGAAACGGGGCCGGGGCGGGCGATGCGGGGGATGCGGGGTTCCCGCTCGATCCGGGAAAGAAAGAAAGAAAGAAAGAAAGAAACCCGAGGAGCGGTTCCGATTCTGAAACTCGGAGGCAAGTTCTGGAGGATGCGGGCGACCCGTCACACACCACGAACACACATACGCGCTCACAGGTGCACCCCGACACACGCTTGAACACACGTAGGTACACACCGTCACACCTACAGCCCTGCCATACAGACACATTGGGTGCAGACGAACAGGTCCAACCGCGGACACCTAATCCAAAGACACACCTGAGATGTCCCCGGACTGTCTCTCCGAGACACACACAGACAGACACACAGACACACACACACGCACCGCCCTACGAAAAAGCGGCCGGGTGGAGCAGGATAAACGAGGAAATCGGGGACTGTGAAGCTACAACAGGGGAGGGGACATACCCAGGAGGCAGAATTGAGTGGGTTGTGCCCGTTTCTGGGGTTCGCACGTGGGTTGGCGAGGGCGTGTACAACAGAGGCAGCAGAGACCTGTACAACCGCTGTGCCCGGGTGTGTGCTTGAACATCTGAGGGAGTGTCACATGCGTACCCCGCTGCGCAGACACACATCTCTGCACACAAACAGCAGCACGCTTTCCCACACACGGCCCCACTGGCGTCCGCTCCCCCCCAAAGGCACTCATGCACACACACACACACTCACTTGCACGATGTCACGCACACACTTGCACACAGACTCCCATAAACACACGCGAGGTCCTACACTCGCACACGCATTGAGCCTCCCCGGCCTCTCCCACTCCCCCCCGCCCCCGCCCAACACCGTTCCCTGTGGGTCAAGCGCTTAATACGGTGCTTGGCACACAGTAAGCGCTTAACAAATACCACAACTATCCTTTGCAAACTTAGGGCCTGAGCTTCTGGCTGTGCCGCCCCCCATCCTCCCTCCCAACTGGGCTCCCCCAGGCCCCCCATCCTCACCTCCCAGGAAAGAGAGAGGGGAGAGAGGGGGCATCCCCTCGCCTCCCGCCACCGGGAGATGGCAAGCCAACCGGCGGGTCAGAGATCTCTCGGCACCGGCCTCTGCCCTTCCCCCGGGCTCCAGAACGAAGCGGGGCTGGGTGGGCATAGGTCAAACTCTCTCCCTTCCCTTCTGGTCTCTCCGGGCTTGAGGATCAGGTGCTGGAATCGGAGGGCAAGCTAGGGCCCGCAAGGGGACGAGGGGTCCGGGGGGCGAGGGGCGAGGCGGGATGGGGAGGGGGCGGGAAACTCACCCGCTGGGCCATCGGCCGCCTGGAGTTCGTCTCGGGCCGGGAGGTCTCGGCAGGCTCCCCCCGTCTCCGGAGACAGGCGGGGGGCGAGGGGAGGGGAGCGCTCCTTTCCCCCCCCCACCCCCCGGACCCTCGCCCCCTCGGCCCTCAGCGGGTGCAACGGGCCGGGGCGAGGGGCATCGGCCGGCAGCCCCCCGGAGAGCCCATCCACGGAGCCGGCGGGGGCGGGGGGCGGGGTGGGACGGGGGGAGGGAGAGGGGGAGGATTCCCCCCTCCCCAGCCCCTTCGGGTCCGGCTCCGGGCCGGCCGGGTCACCAGGCCGGCATCTCCGCGGGGCCGGCTGGCGGGGGAGGGGGCTCCCGGGGCAGGGGGCGGGAGGGGGGGGGCGTGGGGGTGTTGGTGGAGCGGGGGGAGGGGGGCTGTCCTGGGCCCGGTCTGGGGCAGGCGCTGGGGAAAGGGAGGGAAGGAGGAGGGGGAAAGAAAGAAGGGAAGAGCCGGGGGTCAGGACCGGCCGTCGCCCCTGCTGGGACCTCCTCCCGGCTCCTCGGAGGGGGCTGGGGGAGGGGTGGGGGGCGGTGGTCTGGAGGGTCCTGCCGAGCCCCGGGGCCAGCCCCCGCCCCCCGCTGTCTGTGTCCCTGCAGCCCGGAGGAGAGCCGCTGGCCCCGGCCCCGGTCCCGGTCCCGGCCCCGGCCCCGGCTCGGGCTCGGGCTGTCCCCGGCTCTGTGTCCGTGTCCGTCTCTGTCTCTGTGTCTGTGTCTCCGTGTCCGTCTCTCCCCTCTCCCCAGCAATGAGCACATCCGGAAGTGCCAGCCTCTTCACTCGTTAACCCGCTGTCCGCCGGGCCGGGCCGGGCCGGGCCGCCCGGGGCCGGGGGCGGGGGGGCGGGGGGCGGCGAGGGAGGACGAGGACTCCTTCGGCCCTGGATTCGGCCCGAGGGCCACCTCCGGCTCCGGGCCCTGAGCCCCCTCCCCGATTCGGACTCCGGGCCCTGGACCCCCCGGATCCCAGCCCCCAGACCCCCGCCCGCCCCTCCTCTCTCTCCCTCCTCCCTTCCCCGCTGGGGCCTGTTGTGCCCCCCCCCCTCCCCTCCCCCCGGCCCCCACCGCCCCGCATCTCTCCCTTCTGTCTCCCTCCCTCCCTCTGCTCCTTCTCCCCCTCCTCAACCCTCTCCCTCCTCTTCTTCTCCCCCTCCTCAACCTCCTCCCTCCTCTCCTTCTCCCCCTCCTCGCCTCCTTCCCTTCCTCCTCTCCTCCTTCCCTCTCTCCTCTTCTCCCCTTCCTCGCCTCCTTCCCTTCCTCCTCTCCTTCTCCCCTTCCTCGCCTCCTTCCCTCCCTCCGCTCCTTCTCCCCTTCCTCGCCTCCTTCCCTCCCTCCTCTCCTTCTCCCCCTCCTCACCCCCTTCCTTCCCTCCCCCCCCCCCCCCCCTCGCCGGGGCCCCTGGGTGGCCTCACAGAGGCGGGATCGGAGCAGAGAAGGCTGGAGGAAAGAGAAAAGGAGGGAGGGAGCCCACCGATTCCCTCCTGAGGTCCAGCCTGGAATGAGGGGAGAGCCCTCCGGAGGAAATTAAGAGAGAGAGACCCACGGAGAGATAGAGACAGAGAGACTCAGACACCGAGGCGGAGAGACTCTTAGAGAGAGAGACACTTGGAGAGGGGTAGGGAGAGAGACCCCGAGTTACAGAGGCAGAAGGAAGCACTCAGAGCAGAGAGACTGTCAGAGAGACAGAGACCAAGAGACCTGCGGCCTGGCGTCTGGGGAAGACGGAGGCAGAGGGCTGAAAGGGAGAGAAATCGGGGAGCAGACAGAGGCCGAAAGTGAGGAAGAGGCTGAGGGGAGAGATAAGGCTTGGCCGAGGAGGGAGGTGAAGAGAGGAGCAGGGAGACGACAGATGGACCGAGAGACGGAGGCTAGGGACGGAGGTCATCTGAGAGAGGAACAGAGATTAGGAACAGAAACAGACTGCGAGACAGAGATTAAGGACAGAGACAGTCAGGGAGAGAAGAGGGGCAGAATCAGTCTGAGAGACCATCAGCCGATCAATTCATCGATGGTATTCCTTGAGAGGCTATTGTGTGCTGAGCGCCTTCCTGAGAGTTTGGGCGAGAACAGGACAAAAGAGTTGGTAGACACAATCCCTGCCCTCCAAGGAGTTTACAGACCACAGGGGGAAATCAAACATGAACATAAATTCTACCGAGGGGCAACTGAAGGGTATAAGGGTATGTGCGTAAGCGTTGCGGGGGCAGAGAGTATGGTGAGAATTGAAGTGCGGAGACTAAAGGCAGAGACAGAGAATCTCTGAGAGAGACACAAAGACTGGGGCAGAGACAGAGACAGTTTGAGAAACAGAGAATCTCTGAGAGCTAGTCTGAGACAGGATGAGAGGGAGAGACAGAGGTTCTGAGAGAGAAAAAGAGGATGAGGGAGGCAGACTTTTATCTGGTTTATCTCTGTTCTCTGGGTCTCCAGACCTGTCTACCAGCCTGAACTACCTTCACCCAGCCCCTCTGCACCCACAAACTCACACAAACATAGACGCACACTTATACAAACTCAGTCATACATAGACACACACATACACACAAACACACATCACAGAGACAGGAACCTTACCATACACATAGACACCCACAAATACACACAAACACCTACAGACACACACACACACACACAAAACCCATTCAGACACATAAACCTACATGCGCATGCAAGCACGCATACACATATACACACACACACCCCCCCCTCTTTCTTCCTGCAAACTCACCTCCCACTCGTCTGGGGCCATCAGCCCCTCTTACCCCAAGAGGCTCCATCTTGGAGCGATATCTCCCTTCCACCAGCACTGCCAGACCCTCTAGACTGTAAACTCATAAACTCGGTTCCCTCCTGTTGTGTACCTGGGGACTTAGAGAGTGGTGGGGTTTCTCTCCTCTGGACCACGGCCCTGCAGAGAACCTCCAGCCTGGGATTTTGACCCCCCAGCTTTCTCTTCCACAGACTGGGTGGTCCTTGTTCCTCTCCTGCCCCCAACCCTGAGTCTTTCAACTCTCGCCCTCCCTAGTTCTCTCTTTGGTTCACAGTCCCAACACCTAGCAAGAAGAAGAAGATAACGAATTATGGTATTTACGAAGCACTTGCTATGTGCCAAGCGCTCCGCTCAGCACATGCACAAGGTAGTCCTGACGGACTACGGCCTCTGTTCCACACAGACTCGCAGTCTAAAAAGGAGTGGGAACAGGGATTGAATCTCAATTTCTCAGGTGAGGACACTGAGGCGGGGAGAAGTGAAGTGACTCACCCAAGGGCCGAGAGTAGCAGGGAAGAGTATTTTGGAGCGCTTGACCATCTTGTCCCCTCCTACCTCGTCTCGCTACTCTCCTACTCCAACCCAGCCCACATACTTCGCTCCTCTAGTGCCAACCTTCTCGCTGTGCCTCCATCTTGTCTGTCTCGCCATCAACCTTTCGCCCATGTCCTGCCTCTGGCCTGGAACGCCCTCCCTCCTCTTATCTGACAGACAATGACTCTCCTCCTTCAAAGCCTTATTGAAGGCCCATCTCCTCCAAGAGGCCTTCCAGACCAAGTCTTCTTTTCCTCTTCTCCCACTCCCTTCTGCATCGCCCTGACCTGCTCCATTTAGTCTTCCCCCCTCCCCGCCCCACAGCACTGAGGCACATACTTATCATTTATTTATTTGTATTGATGTCTGTCTCCCCACCTCTAGACTGTAAGCTTGATTTGGGCAGGGAATGTGTCTGTATATTGTTGTATTGTACTTTCCCAAGCGCACAGTCCAGTGCTCTGCACACAGTAGGTGCTTAATAGATACAATTGATAGACTGGTTGACTGAATGAATATTTATTGAATTATCCACACTACTTCTCATCCGGGCACTTGGCCACAGCCCGAGGAGATGCTCACTCCTCCATAGGCAGTTGTGTTGGGGGGAGAGGGGGGAGAGAAGAGAAGAGGGAAAAGCCCGGTGCTCTTCCCACAGAAAGTGTTCGATAAAGATCACTGATTGACTGAGGGCGGGGAAGGGGCTCTGGAGGGTGGACCAGAGGGAGAATGAGGTGGGCGCTGCAGCAGGAGAGAAGGGGGGGAGATGCCAGGAGGACTTCCTGGAGGTGGGAATGGGGGAAGCAAGGGAAAACTGAGGTCACCTCTTCCCTGAGTTGAGCGGCTGGGAATCAATCTTGTTTATTATTAATAATAATAATAATAATTGTGGTTTTTTGTTAAGTGCTTACTACGTGCCAAGCACAGCAAAAGCATGGCAGAGTTGAGAGTTGAGTGACAGGGAGGAGTCAAGAGTGACACCAAGGTTACAGTTTCTGGATCAGGGAGGATGGTTTTGGTATTGCCAGAGATGGGAAAGTTGGAACAAGATGAGGGCCGGGGCTGGGTAGGTTTGAGCAGGGAGGGCACACTCCAGGGGTTTGGCTGGAGGAGTCAAGAGAGAGGTTCAGTCAGGAGGTGAGTGTGGAAGGAGCCAGGGGTGCGAGCTGGGGAGGAGTGGGAGAGAGAGCAGAGACGGAAGAGGGTGAGACCTAGCACAGAGTCTTGAACAACAACAATCATAATAATGACATTTGTTAAGCACTTACTGCCCTTCTGATTCCCGGGCCCGTGCTCTTTCGACTAAGCCACGCTGCTGTTGGTGCTGAGGAGCTGAAGGCGGTGTGAATAAAGGGTGCAAATCTAAGTGAGAGGCCAACATAGAAGGGAGAGAGTAGGAGAAATGAGGGATTAGGCGGGGAAGGCTTCTTGGAGGAGATGGGATTTTAAAAAGGATTTCAGGGAGGGGAGAGCGATGGTCTGTCACATATGAAGCTCCTTGTGGGGAGGGACGCCCTCTGCTAATTCTGTTGTGTTGTACTCTTCATTCAGTGACATTTAGGGAGCATTTATTGTGTGCAGAGCACTGTACTTAGCACTTGGAAGAGCACAATGTAACAATAAAGAGCCACAATCCCTTCCCACTATGAGCCCAGTGCTCTGCACAGAGTAGGAGCTCAATAAATACCATTGATTGGTGAAGGGGAAGGGAGTTCCAGGTCAGAGGGAGGAAGTAGGCGAGAGGTCGACGGTGAGATAGATGAATCTGCGGCCCAGTGGGTTGGTTGGCGTTACAGGAGCCAAGCTAACGTGCCTGCGTTGTAGTGGGAAATCAGCGAGATGGGCTTTCCCTGAGGGCTACTAGATACCCCACCCAGGGAGCAGGGAGGGAGTTGGGCAGGAGGACTTAAAGCTCGTTGCTAGAGAAGCAGCACGGCCCAGTGGATAGAGCCCAGCCCTGGGACTCAGAAGGACCTGGGTTCTACTCCCGGCTCCTCCACTTTCTGCTGTGGGACCTTGGGCAAGTTATTTCACTTCTCTGGGCCTCACTTACCTCATCTGTAAAATGGGGATTGAGACTGTGAGCCCCACATGGGACAGGGACTGTGTCTAACCTGATCTGCTTGTATCCACTCTAGCGCTTAGTACAGTGCCTGGCACATAGTAAGTACTTAACAAATACCATAATTATTATTATTATACAAGCAAATTGGGTTGGACACAGTCCCTGTCCCATATGGGGCTCACAGTCTCGATCCCCATTTTACAGATAAGGGAATAATAATAATATTAATAATAATTGTGGTTTTTGTTAAGCGGTTACTATGTGCCGGGCACTGTACCAAGCACTGGGGTAGATACAAGTTAATCAGGTTGGACTCAGTCCATGTCCCATGTGGGGGTCACCGTGTCAATCCGCATTTTACAGATGAGGTAACTGAGTCACAGAGAAGTGAAATGACCTGCCCGAGGCCACAGAGAAGAAAAGTGGCAGAGCCAGGATTAGAACCCAGGTCCTTCTGACTCCACAGGCCCAGACCCCAGCCTGTAGGCCACGCTGCTTCCCCAGTTCCCAAATTTTCCAATTACCTCTCAAGTGGAGTCTTAAATGCCTTCAAATCCTTTCTCTCCCCCTTTGTTCATCATTCAGTCGTATTTATTAAGTATTTACCGTGTGCAGAGCCCCGTGCTAAGCACTTGGGAAAGTACAATACAATAAAGAGTGACAACCCCGGCCCACAACGAGCTCACAGTCTAGAGGAGACTTCAGAGAGATGGGGAGTGGTAAAACCCCGGCTGGTTTCCGAGGGACTGTGGATGGAAGCCCTGTAGGGGAAGGGCAGGGGGAAAAGTGGATTTGAGTTGGGGTACTCTCTCCTCTCTCTTCTCAGGGCCCCCCTCCCCACCATTTCAGCTCCCTGAGGCAGAGAAATCCTCTACCTCGAGAGATCATCCCATCCATCCCCCTACCTCCACCCCATCGAGTTGGACGCAGTCCCCGTCCCATATGGGACCCACAGTCTCAATCCCCATTTCACAGATGAGGCGACTGAGACGTGAAGTGATCTGCCACAGCAGACAAGTGGAGGAACAGGGATTAGAACCCATGACCTTCTGTCTCCCAGGCCCCTTTTCTATCCGCTACGCATTCGTTCGTTCAATCGTATTTATTGAGCGCTTACTGTGTGCAGAGCACTGGACTTAAACGCTTGGGAGAATAAAATACAACAATAAGCAGACACATTTCCTGGCCACAATGAGCTTACAGTCTAGAGGTTGAGTTCCCGGGGCTCCAGGAAGGAGGCGGCCCCGGGGAAATCGGGGCGACTTGATCAGCCAAGGGAGGGACATCGGGGGGCAGCAGCCTGAGTCGCCTGGACGGATCCCGAGGGGGCGGGCATTAAATTGGGGTGCGAAGCCGGGAGACCAAAAAGAGCCCCAAAAGAGACAGAGAAAGGAGCCGGGTTTGAGAGGGAGAGAGAGTGAGGAGGGGAGGGGAGGGAGAAAATGAGCGGAAATCAGGCTGGGAGAGCTGGGCTCAGAGATAGCAGTGAAAAGAGACCGGGCTTGGGATCACAGGTCGTGGGTTCTAATCCCGCTTCTGCCACTTGTCAGCTGTGTGCCTTTGGGAAAGTCACTTCACTTCCCTGGGCCTCAGTTCCCTCATCTGTCAAATGGGGATGAAGTCTGTGAGCCCCACGTGGGACACCCCGATTACCTTGTACGACCCCAGCGCTTACAACATAGTAAGCTTTGCACATAGTAAGCGCTTAACCAGAGCCATCACTATTAGATAGAGAGAAATTCGCCAGAGAGACAGATTGGGCCGGAGAGACAGAGCGGGCGAGACGCAGCCAGGGGCAGGGAGAGGTTGGGCTGACCCCTGGGAGCCGCCCCGAGCCCCCCACGCCCCCCGCCCGGCGCCCCGCACTGATAGATGGGGCTGGCCGCGGGCCTGCTGCGGTGACAGCCGCTGCCGGACACCAGAGGGGACATAAATCTTCCTAATTGCGCGGGGAGGGGGCGGGCCGCGGGGCTCGTCTCCGCTGGGGACCCGGGCTTGGGGAGCCCCCCACCCCGAATCCAGGACGTCCCTCCTCCGCCCCCCAGCTCCATCCAGGCCCACAGTCGAAGCAGGACCGGCTGCCTTCTCCCCCAAGCGGAGGGTGGACCTTCTCCCCCGAGGAGAGGGGACCTTCTCCCGACACCCATCGGCGACCCCGCCCCCCGTCCCGCGTCGGGGGTCATTCATTCATTCAATAGTATTTACTGAGCGCTTATTATGTGCAGAGCACTGTACTAAGCGCTTGGAATGGACCATAGATAGAGACAATCTCTGCCCATTGATCAGGGGGTTAGGAAATGGCCCAGCCCCCTCGCCCCCGCCCCGCTCTCTTCGGACCCTCTCTTCCCTCCCCTTCCTCTCCGGGCTGCGGGGGATAGATCTCCTCAGTTCAACGGGGAAAGAAAGTGAAGGGGTCTTACCCAGCCTAAAAAATACGGGCAGCCGGAAAAACCAGAAAAGGCGGGATCGGGGAGAAGGAGAAGGGGAGGTGACGAGAAGGAGTGGGTTGAAAACACAGTCACACGCACACACGTTCACACCCACTCCTAGCCTCAGTCTCTCACACGCACACAACTCTCACTTACACACAAACGCCTATCGGTCTCACTTCCAGACTCCCAACTCACACGCGTACACGGTCACACCCACCGCACACCCGCCCTCCCTCCCTTTTCGCGAAGCACCGTGACTGAGCGGCAAGAGGCCCGGCTTGGGTGTCGGAGGACGTGGGTTCTAATCCCGACCCCGCCACTTGTCTGCGGGGTGACCTCGGGCAAGCGACTTAACTTCTCTGTGCCTCGGTTCCCTCACCCGGAAAATGGGGATCAGAACGGTCGGCCCCACGTGGGACAACCCGATTACCCTGTATCAACCCCCGCGCCTGGCACGTAGTAAGCACTTAACGAACACCATCATCATTATTATTACTGCAGCGCTTAGAGCACCCAGTAAGCGCTTAACGGATGCCATAATTATTATTATGATTCTCACACTCCCAGGCCGGTGCACCCACTGGGTCTCTGGGTCTCTGAGCGCAGGTTGGGGGTGGGCATCGGGGCCGGCAGTGGTACGGGGACACCTCCCCCCCGGCCCTCAGAGGGCCATGCCACCACCTCCACGCTGCCGCCGGGATTTCCCGCCGTGGAACCTGCCCAGAGGGGCCTCCTTAGGTGCGAAGCCCCCCTAGGAAGGGGTCGTGATGCCCGGGGCGGCCCCCTCTCCCGACCTGCCCGAACCCCTCTCTGGGTACGTCTCTCCGCCTCTCTGATCGTCGCTCCCTTGGCCCGTTATCAAATCCGTCTCCTCTCCTCGCCCCCGACCCCAAGCTGGTGCAGGAGAGGGGCTCAACCGGGCAGACCGCGCCCACCGAGGGGATGGGGGCTCTCCCCAGGAGGAAAAGGAGACGCGCGTGGGGATGGAGGGGGAGTTGGGGGGCGTCTACTGCGCGAGAAGGGGGAAAATCCCCTCCCCCCCTCCCCCCACCCCGGCTATTTATCTCCCGAGTGAGACGGGCGAGCGGCAAGGCCATGAATCTCCCGAGGGCTGGCAGATCATTAAGCCGCCCGACGCCTCGGCCCGCCCCGGCCGGCTGGGCAGTGCAGAAACATTTATCTTGCCCCCCACCCTCCCCCGGCTCCGGATTTACTGTCACGGGCCCCTCCGTCTCTGATCCATCACCGCCGCCCGCTCCGCAGCCCCCGAACCCCCGCCCCACCACTAAATAATCAGATTTTTATTCCCGGATCATCCGTTTGTTCTCCGCCTTCCGGGGGCGGGGGCCCCAGCGCTCCCCCCAGGGTGGGGGTCGCTTTTTAGCCCCGACCCCGATGTCGGGGGAGGGTGGTCGGGGCCTCCAGGGGGGCAGGGGGGTCTATCCTCTCTCCGAAGGGGGCGAGGGAGAGATCCAGAGACACCCATGGAGAAACAGAGGGGGGAAGAGAGCTAGAGAGACAGAGGCGGGGAGAGATAGAAGGACGAGCGGGGAGACGCGCAGAGAGACGAGGCGGAGACGCCCAAAGAGACGAGCGGAAAGGAGAAAGAGATGAGGGGGAGGGACCCAGAGAGACGAGGAGAGAGACGTGGAGGGGTGAGCGGAGAGACTTAGAGAGACGGGCGTTGTCCCGGCTGAGGAATTGTCCCCTCCGGGTCGGGGCAGGTCAGTCTTTCCCCCGACCTAAGAAGCTCCCGTCCAGCCCGGCCCTGACGGAAGTTGGAGGATGGGGGCAAGCGACCCCCTCCACCGTCCACCCCGCCCCGGGTCCCTCCTCCTGTCTGCTGTCCACCCCGCCCCTTATTCACCATCCACTCCGTCCACAGTCCACCCTTCCGGCCACTGTCCAACCCTGTCCCGCCCCCTGTCCACCAGCCGCCGTCCGCCCCATCTGGCCCCCCGTCCGCCATCCGCTCCGTCCACTGTTCATCTCTCTGACCACCGTCCACCCCCTCCGGCCCCCTACCATCCACTCCGTCCACAGTCACCCCCAGTCACTGTCCACCCCCATTCCCGCCCCCTGTCTACCATCCACTCCGTCCACAGTCCACTCCCCGGTCACTGTCCACCCCATCCCGCCCCCTGTCCACCGTCCACTCAGGCCACTGTGCAGCTCCTCGGTCACTGTCCACCCCATCCCACTCCCTACCGCCATCCACTCCGTCCATCTTCCCCCTCGCCAGCCACTGTCCACCCCCATTCCCGCCCCCATCCGCCGACCATCCCCCGGCACCGTCCATCTCATCCCGCCCCCTTTTCAACATCCACTCCGCCCACCGCCCATCTCTCCGACCACTGTCTACCCCATCCCGCCCCCCGCCCACCGTCCACTCTGTCCACGGTCCACTCCCCCACCCCCGGCCACTGTCCACCTCCGCCCCACCCCCTGTCCCCCGCCCACCCCTTGCCTCAGCAGCCAAGCCGGGCGGGACACCTGGGGCCTCGGGAGCCGCGAGTGGGTGGGGGGCGTTGGGACAGAGACCCAGAGAGACGAGGGAACGACCCCTAGGACCCCCCTCCTCTCTTCGGAGTCCCAGAGAGACATTCTTCGTCTTTCTTACTGTCTCTCTGGCCTTCCTCCTCCCGCTCCTAGACCGTAAGCTCGCTGCGGGCAGGGAACGGGTCTACCCACTCTATTGTGCTCGCAGGCGCTTAGTACGGGGCTGTGCACTCAATAAGCGCTCAATAAATACCACTGATGGATTGATTCCTCGCCCTCCTCCCTTCCGCCCTCCGCCTCGACGTCCCGGGGGCGCGTCAGGGGATCGTCCTAAAGGCTGGGGGCTGGAGGTGGGGGGCAAGAAGGGGGGGTCCCCCCCAATTCCCATACTCTCCCCGCCTCGTGCTGGAGTCGACCTTGCGGGGGTGAGGGTGTCTTCACCCATTCTTTCCCCCCGCCTCCGTTTCCTAGCCCTTTTCTCTGAGGGAGTTATATCGTACCCTCCCAAGCGCTCAGTACAGTGCTTTGCACACAGTAGGCGCTCAATAAATGCGATTGAATGGATGAATTAGATCTCCCAGGGAAGAAGCCTGGCTTAGTGGATAGAGCCCGGGCCTGGGAGTCAGAAGGTCATGGGTTCGAGTCCCAGCTCTGCCAATTGCCCGCTGTGCGGAATCGGGCAAGTCACTTTACTTCTCTGTGCGTCAGTTCCCTCATCTGTAAAATGGGGATTGAGACTGTGAGCCCCACGTGGGACAGGGATTGGGTCCAACCCGATTTGCTTGTATCCACCCAGCGCTTAGTACAGTGCCTGGCACATAGCAGCGTGGCTCAGTGGAAAGAGCCCGGGCTTGGCAGTCAGAGGTCATGGGTACGAATCCCGGCTCTGCCACTTGGCAGCTGGGTGACTGTGAGCAAGTCACTTCACTTCTCTGTGCCTCCGTTACCTCATCTGGAAAATGGGGATTAGCTGTGAGCCTCACGTGGGACAACCTGATTACCTTGTATCTACCCCAGGGCTTAGAACAGGGCTGTGCACATAGTGCTTAACAAATACCAACGTTATTATTATTACATAGTAAGCGCTTAAAAACACATTTATTAATTATTATTATTTTGTCTTTCTGCAGTCGGGACGAGCCCCGAGGGGTCCGGGGATTTGGGGTTGGGGGGGGTCCCTGAGCTCTGGACGGTGAACTGGACGCCCCCCACCGGCCCGGCCCGGGCTTCTGGCGCCCCCTGGTGGTATTAGGGGGTTTGGCGGAGGAGCGGAGGGCCCGGCGCCTTTCCCAGCCTCATTCATTCAATTGTACTTACTGAGCGCCCCTCCTTCAGCTCCTCCGGGGGTCCACCCCCTGCCTCTGCCCACCCGCTGCCGCCCACAGCTCTTTCAACTCCTCCAGGTTACCGCAAACCGCCCGGCTCTGAGCTGGGCTACTCCTAAACCTTCTTTTTCCTGGTGGGACTTAGTGTGGCCTAATAATAATAATGTTGGTATTTGTTAAGCGCTTACTATGTGCCGAGCACTGTTCTAAGCGCTGGGGTAGACACAGGAGAATCAGGTTGTCCCACGTGGGGCTCACAGTTGATCCCCATTTTCCAGATGAGGTCACTGAGGCACAGAGAAGTGAAGTGACTTGCCCACAGTCACACAGCTGGCAAGTGGCAGGGCCGGGATTCGAACCCATGATCTCTGACTCCCAAGCCCGGGCTCCTTCCACTGAGCCACGCTGCTTCTCTAACGGATAGAGCCCGGGCCCGGGGGTCAGAAGGAGCTGGGTTCTAAGCCCGGCTCTGCCACTATCCCTGCTGTGTGATCTTGGGCAAGTCACCTCACTTCTCTGGGCCTCGGTTTCCTCAACTGCAAAATGGGGGTTCGTTAGCTGTACTCCTGCCTACTTAGACGGTGAGCGCCATGTGGGACAGGGACTGTGTCCAACCTGATTATCTTGTATCTACCCCAGCGCTTAAAACAGCGCTTGACACAAAGTAAGCGCTTAACAAATACCATTTTAAAAAGGCCACCTGAGAGGTCAAGTTGGCCATCCCCCTGCCTCTGGGCACACCTCTTCTCCTAGCCCTTCTCTCACATCCTCCTCCTTACCTGCCTGAGAATCTTTTCTCAATCTCGGCCCGACACCCCCTTCCCCGGAGGCCCGGGTGAGGGTGGGCTAGGGGGTCCCCTTTAGGCTTTCTCTGCCAGCCCCCGCAGCAATTTGTGGATCTCAAAGCCCTTACAGAGGAGCAGCTCCGCAACTCGCCGGCTGCATGACTTTGAGTGAGTCACTTCTCGGGGCCTCAGTTACCTCATCTGGAAAATGGGGATTGAGACTGTGAGGCCCACATGGGACAGGGACTGAGTCCAACCTGATTTGCTTGTATGCACCCCAGCGCTGAGCACAGTGCCTGGCACATAATAAGGGCTTAACAAATACCACAATTATTATTATTATTACGATGGGCCCTCTCGTGCCTCCCATGTAGTCAGGGTGGTTTCTTACCAGGGAGATTATAAACCCGCTGTGGGCAGGGAATGTGTCTGTTACATTGCTGTATTATACAGTGTTCTGCACACAGTAAGCGCTCAATAAACACGTCTGACCGACTGACCAGAGGCCAGGGCTGGAGTGAGCCCCCTCCCCCCAGCTTCTGGCCGAGAATCCAGGAGTTCCCCCAGCCAGAAGCCCCTTCCAAGAGCCCTGCTTACCTGATTTGCTTAGAGCTGGTCCAAGGTTCCCCGTCGTGTTTGATGATGCTTTGCACACAGTAAGCGCTCAGTAAATATGATGGAATGAACAAGTGAATAATGGCTTCCCCTGATCAGGCTGGAGATGGAGACCAGAGGGTGGGGAGCCAGCAGGGGAGGGAGGGTGTTGGAGGGGGAGAGAAGTTGGGGGAACCGGGGCTCGGAGGGATCAGAGGGGGCAGGACTCGAAGGGCAGGGGGCAGGGGGGCCCCGCTCTCTCCTCAAGGAAGAGAAGGGGGTGAGGGAGGCTGGGTTTGGCCGGGCTGTAGCCCTGTTGCCTTCTTTCTACCCCCTTCGCCTCCCTCCCCTCCTCCGGACACTCAGAACGAGGAAGACAGCCAATCCAGCTCTCCAAAGACACTCAAAGAAATCAGGCAGAGAGCTTGCTTGCAACCTCATATCCTGTAAGAACTGGCTTTTTTTTTTTTTCAGCGGTATGTCTTAAGCGTTTACGATGTGCCAGGCACTGTTCTAAACGCTGGGATTGATACAAATTAGTCAGGTGGGACACAGTCCCTGTTTACTGATGAGGGAACTGTAGCACAGAGAAGTGAAGTGACTGACTCAAAGTCAGGCAGCAGACAAGTGGCGGAGCTGGGATTAGAACTCAGGTCCTTCTGACTCCCAGGCCCGGGCTCTAGCCACTAAGCCATGCAGGGGGGCCAGGAAGGGGGCCAGGGGAGGAGGAGGTGGAACCAGACGGGCTGAACCTACTGTGACCCTTAATTCTTTGGGGTTCTAGGGGCAGAGGGATCACGGATAATGGGAATTAACAGATAATCCAAAAAATAGCTTTTTAATCCAAGATCTTCTCGCACCCTTCTAACCACGAGCCCCTCGATCAGACGCGCTTTCGGGTGGGCACAGGGAGGCACTGCAGACTGCTCTGACAATCCTCTTTTCCCTGGCCCATCCGGGGGGAAGCGAGGGAGCAACGTGACAGAGTGGATAAAACACAGCCTCGGGAGCCAGAAGAACTTGGTTCTCACCCCAGCGCCGCCACTTGCCAGCTGTGTGATTTGGGACAAACCACTTAACTTCTCTGTGCCTCCGTTTCCACCACTGCAAAAGGGGGAATTTAATACCTCTTCTCCCTCCTACTTAGACTGGGAGCCCCATCTGGAACAGGGACTGTACCCAGCCTGATTAACTCGTGTCTGTCCCAGCGCTTGGAACGGTGCTTGAAAGATGATAAGCGCTTAACTAATACCATTTAAAGGAGGGGGGGGGGCTGAGGGGAAGGCATGGGAGAGGAAGGAAGGATCCTGGATAATCCACAACCCTGGGTATTGTGGGCAGTCGTGAGTAGAGTGGGCATCGCCCACCACCCGAGGGTGAAGCTTGGAACCTGGCAACGCTAAGCCTCGTAGAAGCAGCATGGTTTTAGTGGGCAGAACACCGGGCTGGGAGTCTGAGGACCTGGGTTCTAATCCTGATTCTGCCATGTGCCCACCGGGTAACCTTGGCCCACTCCGTTTCCTCATCTGCAAAATGGAAGATTGAATAGCTGTTCTTCCTCCCCCTTAGACCGTGATCCCCGTCACGGGCCCCAAACACTCTGATCTGATTGACTTGCATTTACCCCAGCGCTCGGCACGGTGTCTGGCAAGTGACTGCACTGCGGGTAGGGAATGCGTCCGTTATATTGTTCTCTTGCACCTTCCCGAGCGCTTAGGACAGTGCTCTGCACACAGTAAGGGCTCAGTAAATGCGATTGAGTAAAATGAAGCGAGCTCTTAGCAAATATCCTAATTATTCAACCCTAGGACCTCCGTTCTTCGTTGGTCGTGGCCCCGTTGACGTCAGGACACCCCCCCAGACACCTAGGAGTCGCCCCCCGGATCGCACGCTCCCCTCCGGCCGAGTTTCTCAGGTGGAGGTGTTGGTGGTGGGGTTTCTGTAATTCTATTTATAGTGATGTCCGTTTATTTGTACTGATGTCTTCCTCCCCCGCTAGACTGCGAACTCGTTATGGGCAGGGATTGTCTCTCTTTATTGCTATGTCCTTTTTCAAGCGCTTAGTACAGTGCCTTGCCCACAGGAAGCGCTCGCTAAATACGACTGAATGAACGAATTCTGCCTCCTCCTCAGGCTGAGCCCCTCCGCATCCTCACTATCTCTGGGTGGGAGGGACCGTGGGGGGCAAGACCGGCCCTCCGGACTGTCCCCACCTACCCCCCCCCCCGGGATTTCTCGGGGTCCTACGTCACTGAGACCCCCTTCCCTCCCCACCCCCCGCGCCCCCCCAGCGGCTCGGCACGTGTTGACTTCCAAAGGTTTATGGCAACTTTTACAGAAATCACATTTCAAGAGACAGAGCGCTCCCTGCTGGGGCGGCCGGGGTTTTTGGGGGGTGGGGGGTTGGGGGGAGGGGGGCGACCGGAGCACATCACGACAAGAGGGAGACTAAGAGATCCACGGGAGGCGGGAATGGGTGTCTCGGAGACTCGACCGCCCACCCACCCAAGCAGCACCCTCCCCTTCCCCGCCCCGCCCCGCCCCCCTCCCCCCGGACTCGACCCCCCCACCCCCCCGGGCCCAGGGCGGGATCCCTCCCCTCCGGGCCCCCCGTGCTGGCTCCCGGGGCCGCGGGTATCCGGATGGGTCGTTCTCTGCCTCCCCCCTCCCAGCCCCCCACGCCGTCCCCGAGCCCTCCATCCCTGCCCCCAGCCGAGCTCCAAGCCTCCCCCCTCCCCCCCGCCCCCAGCCTCCGGGGGTCGCTGGGCCGGCTGGGGGGGGAACTTCCAGATTAGGGTTTGAACCGCGACCCGCCCCTCCTCCCCTTCCCCCCCTCCCCAGGCATGCACCCCCGCGGGCACTGTGCCCCTTCCCCCCTTTGACACGCACACTCGCTTGCACGCACACTCTCGCCCACGCACGCCCACCCCCTCCCCCGCCCCGTCCCTCCCCTTAGCCCACCCTCCCCTCCCCCGGCGGCCCCTCCCCCTGCCAGGTGGCACTTTCTCCCCGAGGTAGTGGTACAGGCCCTGGGAGTCTGGCAGGTGGCAGGGCGGCTGGAATGTCGGAAGTTTCAGATACAGATGAGTCGCCCCTCCGCCCCGCCCCAGGGGGCCGGGGGTGGGCCCTGGATTGGGGGGTCTATTCTTCGAGATTCCCCCCCCCCTTCCTCCTCTGACCTTTCCCCAGAGAGCCAACCCCCTCTCCCCTCCTTGGGAACCCCCTAACCTTCCCCCTCCAGCGCCCTTCACCCCACTCCCAGGCCTCCGACAGATGCCCCCCACCCCCAGTGAGGTGGAGTGAGTGCGGGGCGGAAACTCGCAACCCCCGGCCCCTTCCCACTTTTCCCAACCGGGGGGGCTCCCCGGCTGGGGGCCAGGAGCCGCTGACCCGCCCTCCCGCTCCGCCCCCCGCCTCCCCCCGCATCCCGGGGGTCTTCCCGGGCTGGGCCGCGGCTCCCTGAGGTGGGGGGAGAGATGTAAAAGGAGGATCGGGGGTCTTGGGGCCGGCAGGACCGTCTCCCCGGGGCAGGGGGAGGCTGGGGCGGGGGGCGAGAGGGCGGGCCTCAGAACCCCTTGATGTGGCAGTAGGCTTCCAGGCTGGCGAAGAGGATGTAGAGAAACCAGAGGCCCAGGAAGAGGCCGGTGGTGAGGAGCTTGGGGCCCCGGGGCCCGCCCAGCTCCCCGCCGATGTGCGGCTGGCGCCGGTACATGAGAACGCTGATGCCCACGAAGGCGAAGATGGTGAAGAGGGTGACGGAGAAGGCCAAGGTGCCCGTCTGCACCTCGAAGTCCTTGCCCTGCACCGCCCAATAGATGGCGGCCACAGACCAGGCCACCCCGATGCCCAGGAAGACGTTGACCGCGTTGCTGCCCGTCACGTTGCCGATGGAGGCGTCGGCGCACTGGTCTTGGAGGGCGGCCACCTTGCTGGCGAAGGTGTCTGAGCCCGGGGCCGGGGCGGGACGGGATGGAGAGAGAAGGGACGTCCTCACCATTGGCTTTAAAAGTAGCCCACCGCCTCGCCCCCTTCCTACCTCACCTCACTTCTCCCCTTTCACAACGCAGCCCGCCCGCTCCGCTCCTCGGGTGCCAACCTTCTCCCTGAGCCTCCATCTCCTCGACCTCACCGCCGACCCCTAGCCCACGTCCTGCCTCTGGCCCGGAACGCCCTGCCTCCTCAGATGCCACAGACGATGACTCTCCCCCACTTCAAAGCCTGATTGAAGGCCCATCTCCTCCCAGAGGCCTTCCCAGATTAAGCCCCACCTTTCCTCATCTCCCACTCCCTTCTGCGTCGCCCTGACTCGTTCCCTTCACCCTTCCCCCCTCCCAGCTCTACAGTTCTCATGTCCATATCTGTCACTGCATTTATTTGTATTCATGTCTGTCTCCCCCACTCTGGATCCTAAGCTCGTTGTGGGCACGGAATGCCTCTCTTCGCTGTTGTATTGCACTTTCCCAAACACATAGTACAGTGCTTTGCACGCAGTAAGTGCTCGATAAATACGATTGAACGAACGAACGAACGAACGAACGAATGAACGAAAGGGAGTCCTTTGGCCTCCCACTTGGGCTCTCACCTCGCTCGGCTCAACAACCCACCCCCCGACCCCAGGTGGGCGGTCTCACTCCCACAGCCCACACTCCCCTCTCTTCCCCATCCCCTCTTCCTCGATTCCTCCCATCCTCTTCCAGGATCAATTTGTTCATCCACCCACCCACCCATTCACCCACCCCTCCACTCATTCACCCATCCACCCAACCACCCACCCTCCCTTCCTTCCGTCCAACCACTCATTCTTCCAGCCATCTCGCCACGCATCCATCTATCCCTCCACCCGTGTCCGGTCCCTGTCCTTCACTTCACTTCTCACCTATTTGCTGGGATTATCCTACCCAGAATCAACCCCTTCTGCCCCTCTCCTTCCACCCTTTGCCACAATTCTTCCCCTCCCCATCCCCCGCCACCGCCCCAGACCCCCGCCCAAGCTCTTCCCTTTGACCCTCTCCTCCCACCCCCGCTTCTGCCCGGGGAGCCCCCTCTCTCCCGTACCTGGGATGGAGGTGCCCAGGGCCACGAAGACCACAGCGTTGACCGAGTCCTTGAGCCCCACGGTGCAACCGAAGTGGGAGGCGAGGTCTCCGATGAGGGCCGTCAGGAGCCCGATGACTAGGATGGAGACGCTGAAGCAGGCCCAGCCGTTACAGTACTCGGTGGGGGGCACGCAGGCGAATAGAACCTTCCAGAACACCGTCAGGAAATGCATCACGTAGTCGAAGCAGGACGGCAGCTTGTCCTCCCGCCCATCCTCATCTTCTTCGTCATCGCCTGGGCCCCCGGACAAGAGGGCAGCCGAGAGGGGGACGTGGACAATAAATTCCGTCATTCGATTTATTTGTATTGGTGTCTGTCTCCCCTCCTCTAGAGGGGCAGGGAGTGCCACTGCTTATCGTTGTGTTGTACTTTCCCAAGCGCTTACTACAGTGCTCTGCACACAGTAAAGGCTTAATAAATATGATTGAGTGAATGAATGAAAAGGAGGGGAGTCCAGACTTCCAGAGAGCTCCTAGCCCACCCGGGAGCTGTCTCAGCTCCACAAACGCCGTCCCCCCACCACCCTGGGGCCTGCAGACACCCCTCCCACTCAACCCCTCCTCCACTGAACCCACGGTCCCGGGGAACCCTACTCTGAGAGGTGGATTTCCCTGGCCACAGCGAGCTGACAGTTTAGAGGGGGAGCGGGTGGGACCAGCTCTGATTCCTTGTAGATAATGCAGCCTGGTTTCTTTTGGATCTCTTTTGTATGGCAGGGGGAGTCAATGAGGGGGAGAGAAAGGAAGGGGCTTAGGGGCCCCGATCGTGGGGAGACAGAAAGGAGACTTTGGGGAAAGCCGAATACATCGGTCTTCTCTGGCCCCAGCGGGGCAAGTGCCCGCTGTAGCTTGAGGCTGGGTGACCAGGAAGCCAGGGGGTCCTAACAACGGTCTCCCAGGAGATGGGAAGTTTTTCCAGGTGGGCTAAGCAGTGGGGAGGGGAGGGGGACGGGGGGCACCAGAGAGGAGGCTTTAGCTGGGACGAGGAAGACATTAGAGAAGGCACGTGGCACAGTGGAAAGAGCATTCTTTTGTACCGTGTAATGTAATTGTCCATTCCAAGCGCTTAGTACAGCGCTCTGCACATAGTAAGCGCTCAAGAAATACGGCTGAATGAATGAAAGAGCACGGGCTGGGGAGTCAGAGCTCATTGGTTCAAATCCCGGCTCCGCCGCTCGTCTCCTAGTGTCACTTTGGGCAAGTCACTTCACTTCTCTGTGCCTCAGTGACCTCGTCTGGAAAATGGGTATTAAGACTGTGAGCCCCACGTGGGACAACCTCATCACCTAGTATCCTCCCCAGCGCTTAGAACAGTGCTTGGCACATAGTAAGCGCTTACCAAATGCCGTTATTATCATCATTATTATTATTATCCAAGTTCCAGGGGTCTCTCTGCAGCTCGGGCCCGGCTGATCTGGGAGGGGCCGGGTGAAGAGGGAGGAGTCCCTCCTGTTGAAAAAGGAGGTCCCCCAAGTGCCCCCTTCCAGCCTCGCAGGCTCCCCACCCCTGCCCATCTGAAAGCTCCATTTGCAGCAGGAAGGACGGGAGGTAGATCTGAAGCAGGACTTCTCAATCTTCGAGGCCAGGGGGGAGTTCTCCCGGGGAAGGAGAGCTGGTCCCCCCCCTCTCCCCCTCTAAACTGTCAGCTCGCTGTGGCCGGGGAATGTGTCCTGTTATTTTGTTCTACTGTCCTCTCCCAAACGCTCAGTACAGTGCTGTGCACCCTGTAAACGCTCCATAAATATGATTGGCTGACGGTGTCTCCTGAGACCTGGGAGGCAGGGACCCAGTCCTGAGCCCCGAGGTAGGGATGCGGACGGAGGCTTCGGCGTCAAGCCCGGCCCTTACCCGCGCTGACCGTGATGGCCTCCAGGAATTGTTCGCGCCAGGAGTGGGTGCCAATCACCAGGGCCAGGTTGGTCTTCTTGATGAGCTTGTCCACTGTGTTCTGCCCGGGATGGGGTGGGGCAAGGAGGGAGGGGGACACGAGGGAAGAGGGCGGCTGTTACCCCTTAGGGAGTCCCGGCCCCCACAGACCAGGCCTGGGGGGGGGGGGCCGGATCAAAGCTGGGGAACCGTTTTGATGACTGTCTCCCCCCTTATAGACTGTAAGCACACTGTGGGCAGGGATTGTCTCTATTTGTTGCGGAACTGTATTTCCAAGCGCTTAGTACAGTGCTCTGCACATCGTAAGCGCTCAATGAATACGACTGAATGAAATCATTGAATGAATTGAATGATTGAAAGCTCACCTCCTCCAGGAGGCCTTCCCAGACTGAGCCCCTCTCTTCTTCTGCTCTTCCTCCCCTCCCCCTCGCCCCTACTCCTTCCCTCTCCTTTCCCTCCCGCCCCCGCCCCGCAGCACTTGTGTCTATATGTCCATATTTATTATTCTATTTATTTTATAAATGACGTGTATATATTCATAATTCTATTCATTTACACCGATGCTATTAATGCCTGTCCACTTGCTTTGTTTTGTTTTATCTGTCTCCCTTCTTCTGGACTGTGAGCCAGTTGGGTAGGGATTGTCTCTCTTGCTAAATTATACTTTCCAAGCGCTTAGGACAGTGCTCTGCCCACAGTAAGCGTTCAATAAATACGATTGAATGAATGTATGATTGAACCCCAATTTCCCACCCATCCGTCCTGGTGCCTGGTGCGGAGGCCCCTCTCTAGATTGTAAACGTGTTGTGAATGTGTCTGTATTGTTGCATCGTACTCTCCCAAGCGCTTAGTACAGTGCCCTGCACACAGTAAGCACTCAATAAATCCGAATGAATGGAGGCGAGGCGGAGGGGAGCGGCCGTGAGCCATCCCGGTGCTGAACGGAGCGCTCTGGGTCTGGGGTCAGGGGTTCAGGGGTCAGGGGGTCAGGGGGTCGGGTGCCGGACAGAGGGGTCAAGAGGAGAGGCCCGGGCCCGGCGTCCACCCAAAGCCAAGTGTGCCAGACTGTGGATTCAGCGGGGTCCCGTCCCATTGGGGTCCCCTCTGCTTGGGAGGGGTCAAAGGCCCAGATAGCGCGCTGGCCCGCCCACTCCTGCTGGGTCTGGCTCCGATCACACGGGCCCGGGACTCCCGGGTGGGCGAGGGGGTCGAGCAGGGCCCAGCTTCTGGTACCACGACAACTGGAGCCCCAAGCCCCGAGCGGGGGACGGGCCAACTGTCACAGGGTCTCACTGGTGGGGCTGGGCCGGGGGGCGCTGGGCCCAGGGGTGGTTCACCTTAAAGTCGTAAGACTCCTCGATGATGACTTCCAGGCGGCGGTTCTCCCCCAGCACCGGCTTGCCCATCTCGGCTATCCTCCGAGCCTCCTCCTCCTCGGCGGTCAGCTTCCGATCCCCGTCGGCTGGACAAAGGAGAGGCGGGGAGGGGGGTAAGTGAGGGGGCCGGGTCCGTACCCCCCCCCCCCCCGCCAGCTCTGGAAGTGAGACTTCCTTCCCGGACCCCAAACGGGGTCGGGGGCGGGAAGAGAACGGGGTTTTTCCTTTGCAGTAAGAGAGATGACAGTTAGACTCGAGGGAGGACTTTCTGACTTCAAAGGATGGGGGAGACTGGATTTTGCCTTCCTTGCGCCCTCCTCCACAAAGGGGGGGGGGTCCCAAAACCCCCTCGGCCCTGCGACCCTAGAATGTGGTCCGAGAATCCTCTAACCTCTCAGCTCGCTGTGGACAGGTAACGTGTCTGTTCTATTGTACTCTCCAAGCGCCTTAGTACAGCGCTCTGCACACAGCAAGCGTTCGGTAAATACGACGGACTGACCCGGCTCGGGTCAGGGGGCAGAGAGAGGGGTGGAATGACCCGTCCTAATGCCCACGGTCTGGAACCTAGCTCCGCTCTGGGGCTGTGTCACTATTGCAAACCTCCGGGGTCTGAATCTCTCCCACGGGACCCTCGGCGACGAACTGGCCCCCGATGTTCCCTGGAGGCTTTCCACCTTTCCCTCGATCCTCCCAACCACCATGGGTCTGCCCGAGGCCTGAGATATTGGGGATGATGTGCGGGGGGTAATAATGTTGGTATTTGTTAAGCGCTTACTATGTGCAGAGCACCGTTCTAAGCGCTGGGGGAGATACAGGATCATCAGGTCGCCCCACGTGAGGCTCACAGTTAATCCCATTTTACAGATGAGGGAACTGAGGCAAAGAGAAGTGAAGTGACTTGCCACAGTCACGCAGCTGCCAAGTGGCAGAGCTGGGATTCGAACCCATGACCTCTGACTCCCAGGCCCAGGCTCTTGCCACGGCTTCTCTAAAGGGGGTGAGGCGAGGCTGGAGGTGGGGGAGCGGGGTCCTAGGTCAAGGGCAGGGGAACCTGGTTTTTGGAGTCCCGAGGGGGCGGGTGGGGAGGCAATATAGGAAGGGTTAGGCTAGGCCTGCAGCAGGAGGGATAGGGGTTAGATTAAAGGAAGGACTCTTTGACTGGAGGGCCTGGGAGAGAGGGTGGGAAAATCTCCTGCGGAAAATGGGATGGAAGGCCGGCAGGGATGCTCTCAGCCCTGGGCATGCCCTCAGGACCCTCACTGGCAGGGAGGGCAGAAGGGAGACGGTGCGGGGGGGGGGGTGAGTCTGAGAGGGCAGAACGAGGGAACTGGGGAGGGGAAGGAGAAGAGGAGGGAGATCTGAGCAACTGAAAAAGGAGAAGGAAATAGAGCTGGGGACAGAGGTCGGGGGCGGGATCGGATTCATCCCAGGCAGAGACCCCCACGGCTGGGAAAAACACCCAGGGTCGTTTGGGTCTCCTCGGCCGCCCTAGCAGCAGAGATAGAATGAACAATAGAGAAGGACAGTGACAGAGAGAGAGGGTGTGACAGCGAGAAACGGAGACATAGAAACCCCGAGGGACGGAGAGTCAGGGAGAGACAGAGAAAGACAGGCTCAGAGAAAATGACGAAGAAACAGCTCGGCTGGATCAAGGTGGGATAGGAGGAGCCCGGAGACAGAGGGATGGATTATATAACCTCCGGAAGGCCGAGGGGCCGAGAAGAATATATATATTTCTGAGTGTATGAGAGAGAGAGAGAGCGAGAAGCAGCACAAGTGGGGATAGAGCACAAGCTGGGGAGTCAGAAGGTCCTGGGTTCTAATCCCACTCCGCCGCGCATCTGCCGTGTGACCTCGGTCAAGTCGCTTCAGTTTTCTGTGCCTCGATTACCTGATCTGGGGAAATGGGGATTGAGGCCGTGAGCCCTATGTGGGACAGGGACTGGGTCCAACCTGATCGGTCTGTATCTACCCCAGCGGGTCTGGGTCATATGTTCATAGCTACGTGCATGTTCGTGCGTGGTTGTGCGGGCATGTGAACGCATGTGTGTATGGGCGTGTGTGCGCCTAGCGCAGGCTGCGGGAGGGTGGGGGGGCGGGGTGGGCGAAGTGGCCGGGATCCTCTCTGAGCCGGCCCCCCCCCGGCAGTCTAGACGGGGGGCGGGAGCTGGGGCCAGAGTCGGCATGGAGTTCCGATGATGGTCGGGAGAGGGTCGTTTTGCAGGAGAGCTCGGGGGGGGGGCGGGGTCACCGCTCGTTCTTACCTTGTTGAGCAGAAGAGCTTGCAGAGAAACAGAGACGGAAACTGCGTGACCCCAGCAGCCTCGGGCCAGAGGCCTCAGCCAGACCCTCCCCCTCCGCCCCAGCCCAGAATTAGCTTGGCCCTCCCCCGGGGCTTGGTGGGTGGGTGGGGGTCCTCCCCTGGGATGTGAGACCCCCCCCCCTCCGCGGGAGCCCCGGGGCCCGGCCTCGCTCGCACCTGAAATGCCCCTCTTGAGCCACTGGGGCTGGCCCAGCTCGATGAAGAAGTTATCCTTCTCTCGTACTCCTCGTCGTCCACAATCTTCACCTGCAGCGTCTTCCTGCGGGGCGGGGAGAGCCGAGTCACCCGGGGGGGGGAGGACCGCCATCTCCCCCGCCTCCCGCCCCCCCAGCCGGTAGATCACTGGGCATCCCCCCGCCCTCACACGGGGCCGCCTGGACCTCTCGGTCGGGTGCCCGGAGGGCGACCCCGCCCGCTCCCCACGTTCCCGCGGTTCTGGCAGGTCTCCCTGCCCCCTGCCCGCCCCCCGCCCGCCCCGTGATTAGCTCCCGCTTCCAGCAGTGTGTGCACTCGACAGGCCCCGTCGGGGTGGCCGGGATCAGAGGCCCGGCCCCTTCTCCTCCTCCGCAGCGGTGCCCCAGGCTTGCCGACCTCCCCGCCTCTCCCTCCGGCCCCTCCGCCCGTCCCGTACCTCGGCCCCCCCAGCCCACCGCCCACCCCCCGGCCTCTCCCAGACAGGGCCCCGCTGCGTCCGCCCCCTCGTCTTGTGGGATTCCCCTTCTCCGCCTCCCAGTTTGCCCTCCCTCCCCGCAGCTGCAGGGTGGGAATTGGACACTAATTGATTCTTCAGCATCCTGGAGGTATCTCCATCTCCATGACGACCCGGCCTCACGGGCATAGAGATAAATGGGGGGGCGGGGGCGGGCCCGGGGAGGCCAACCAGCTCCACCCCCCAGATCTATGCTTCCCCCCACCCCCTCCCCTCAGCCTCTGCCACCGGACCTGGAACCGGGACGATTCACAGCACGGGACCCCAGACACGCACGCACACACGGAGTCACAGTTCCCACAGACGTCCACACAGGCACCGGCGGACCCAGAGGAACGCGGCTGCAAACAAAAAGGTGTGGGGGGGGGGCAGGCGTACGAGCACAAAGGCACCCACGCTCCTTGCCCTCTCCCCACAGATCTTTCCCAGTCCCCACGGGCTGGAAGAGGAACAGCAGAGGAGTGGGAGGGAGAGAGCCAACGTGGGCGGCGCTGGGGGGGGGGGCATCGCAACCGGAGCCAGGCAGGGGGAAGGACTGGGGGGAGCCGGGAAGCCAAGGGAGGGGTGCCCCCTGATTTGGGGGAGGGGAGCACGGCCCCGGGAGGACCGACTGAAGCCCCACTTGCTTCCAAACCCATCCCCGCCCCTCTCCGTGGTCCTGAACCTCCCTCGAAAATCCTCTCTCTCAGAGCGTGTGCTGTTTGTTTCTTTTTTTTTTTACTAGGTGCCAGGCACTGTTCTAAGCGCTGGGGTAGATGCAGGTACAGTGCTGAGCGCCCACTGCAGCGTCTAAGCGCCTAGTTCGGGGCTCTGCACCCAGTGAGCGCTCAAGAGATACGATGGAATGAAGGGAGGTAAGCTAATCAGGTTGGACGCGGGCCCTGCCCCCTCTTGGGGCTCGCCGGCTTTAAGCCCGTTTTCCAGCTGAGGAAAGTGAGGCCCAGAGAAGTCCAGCCCCAGGTCACCCAGCGGACAAGTGGCGGAGCCGGGATTGGAACTCATGACTTTCTGGCTCCCTGGTCCGGGCTCCGGCCACCCCGCCACGCCGCTTTTCGGTAGATAGATGGCGAGGAGGAGGGGACCTGGGGGAGCTGGGACGGGGGCGGCATCCTGTTCAGGGAGGCTGGGGGGGGGGGCACCCCGGGCCACACAACTCAAACGGGGGAATCCTGTGGAGGAGAGAGCGGTGGCTGCATGACCTCGGGTGAGTCACTTCACTCCTCTGGGGCTCGGTTCCCTCTTCTGGAAACCGGGGATTGAGACTGTGAGCCCGGCCTGGGACTGTGTCCAACCCGATCTGCTTGTATCCACCCCAGCGCTTAGAACAGTGCCTGGAACATAATCAGCGCTTTACACACGCCACTGTTACTATTATTATTATTATTATTATTACGGCATTTGTAAAACGCTGACTAGGCGCCGGGCACTGTACTAAGCTCTGAGTTATCATCATTATTATTACAGCAAGAGGAATGTGGGGCTCCTTTACGAAAAGACTGTCGGGGAGGGGCAGGGGGGAGCGAGGGTGCAGGGGAGTTGGCGGAGCGGGGGGGGGGGGGGGGTGATTTCCTTGCCATGAGAAGTCTCTGCAGAGGGCGGAGACAGAGGGATGGATGCGATGACACCAGAACCTCCCTGAATTCTCGGGCCGGGCGGGAATGTGAGAGGTCATCCCTCCGTTCCCCGCCACCCGCTCTCTTCCCTCTCCACTTCCAACCTCCCCCTTCAACTCCAAGCCCCCTCCTCTCCCTTTCCCTCCCCACCTCCCCCCAGCCTGGCCTCGGTTGCAGCTGCAGCTCGCTCCCCACCCCCACCCCAATGGGCAGGACGGCCCGGACGCCCTGGGCACCGAAGCTGCCAGTCCTCCACCCCCAGCCTGGCAATGCCAGAACTGGCGTGGGCGTGGGCCCCGGGTCCCGCTCACACAGTGCCACGGGCGAGTCTGTCTCCACAGCAACCAGCGCGCCGGGAGCGGAGAAAGCCAGCAGGCCTAGACGCTGAAGACAGACAGATAGGGAAATCGAGGCAGGCTGGCAGAGAAGGAAAGCCTGCCCCCCCCCCACCCCCCACCCGGGGCGACTTCATCCTGCAGCAGGGCCGAGTTGGTCTCTTGCCCGCTTCTCGCCTGAGACCTCCGGCCGGGGCCGCGGGGTCCGAGCCAGCAAGGGATAGAGGGAAGGGGGAAGGGGGTCGTGTGCGGAGGAGGCCCAGTTCTGCCCCCGCCCCTTGGGGCTGGGGGGGCGACCAAGGAGGGAGCGGAAGAGCCAACGGTGCTCGACAGCAGCCGGTCCCGTCCGCTGGGGCGTTTTCAGCTCAACCTGCCGAGTCCTCTGCTGCTCTCTCCTCTTGCCCTACTCCTTCCCCTCCTGCCCCCTCCCCACCCACCCGGCTCACCCCTTTCCCGCGGCTGCGGGAGAGATGGGAAGGGCGCCCGGTTGGGGAGGGGGGTATGGCAGTCGACTGTATTTGCGGTGATTATGTTGTCTTGTTTTTGTCCGTCTCCCCCATAGACTGTAAGCCGTCCCTGAGCAGGGACGGCCTCTACCTGTTGCCGAACTGACCGTTCCAATGCGCTTAGTGCAGTTGCCCTGCACATAGTAAGCGCTCCGTAAATACTACTGAACGAAATATTTATCAGGCGCTCACTGTAGGCCGAGCACTGGGCACGTAGAAAGAAGCGAACCTGTGCCCCCAATCCTGCCCCCATGACCTTCCACCATACACACCCACCCGCCCGCCCGCCCATCACCTCCGTGTACACGGGGGTGATTCTGGGATTCTGGGAGAGTGCCAGAAACGTTCGGGCGAGCTGGACACCTTCCTTTCACCAGCTGGGAGAATCTGAAAATTCAGACGTGTTCCCTCCAACTCCCTCCTCCGATCTGTGAGTTAGTTTACAGCGGAAGCAGCGTGGCCCGGTGGGATCGAACTGTGGGCCTGGAGGTCAGAGGCCCCTGGGTTCCGATCCCGGCTCCGCCACTTGCCTGCTGAGTAACCTTGGGCAAGTCCCTTCCCTTCTCCAGGCCTCGGTTGACCTCATCCGTAAAATGGGGATTCAATATTTGTTCTCCCTTCCGCTTAGACTGTGAGCCCCGTGCGGGACGGGGACCGTGTCCAGCTTGTAGGAGCGCTTAGAACAGCGTTTGACACATAGTAAGCACTTAACAAGTACTATTATTGCTACGAGAAGCAGCGTGACTCGGTGGAAAGAGTCCGCGCTTGGGAGTCCGAGGTCATGGGTTCGAATCCCGGCTCTGCCACCTGTCAGCTGGGTGACTGTGGGCAAGTCACTTCACTTCTCTGGGCCTCAGTCACCTCATCTGCAAAATGGGGATTATCTGTGAGCCTCACGTGGGACAACCCGATCACCCTGTATCTCCCCCAGCGCTCAGAACAGTGCTCTGCACGTAGTAAGCGCTTAACAGATGCCAACATTATTATTACTGTTGTTGATAATAAGGATCGATGTTAATAATAACAAGAATAGGGTTTCTATTATCTAATAATGAGTCTAATAATAGTCTAATGCCGTTATTGTTATAGTGAACTCTCCCAAGCGCTTGGTACAGTGTTTTGCAGCAGTAAGCGCTCCGAAAATACGAATGAATGAGTTTGCTGAACGCTTGAACACTCACACTCACACCGTTCCGCGAAACAGTCATGCGTTCACACAGTCAAACGAAAGGACCCACAGTAACAAAGTCAGACCGAAAGATACACACCCTATTCTGGGCACAAAGCTGCGGAAACGGAGAGTTTCACACCCACTCACTGGCGCGCACCCGCGTGAGGAAGACCACCGAGGGAGGAGAGGTCCGACCTCCCCCCCACCTTGTGTCCCTGCCCACCCCGAAGTCTAACCTCCTTCCCCCTAGTGATCAGACCACGGTCTTGGCTTCCGGTTGCCATCGCCTGGCTCTCTGAAGCCCGGAGCCCCGGCCCATAAAGGGGTTCGAGATTTGGGTTCCAGGGAGGACTGGACTGGGCCCCACGGGGGGTGGGGGGTGAGGGGCTCTTCTCTACACGTCCCCTGTTGCTGGAGGAACCAGGACCCAGGCCCCTCCCCCGGCCTCAGTCCCCCCCCCCCCCCCACTGGCCTGCCCCCAGCCTTCGCGGATCGAACACTGTCCCCCTGCTCTCTCCTCCGCGGACTGTCTGGAAGTCAGGGTAGTCCCGGACCCCCGGGAGGAGCCGCTGGACGATAGTCATTGACCCCGACCCCCGCCCTTCATCCTCTTTCTCCTCCTCTTCATCCTCCCCCTCCTCCTCCTTTCCTCTTCTTCTTCCTCCTCCTCCTCGTCTTCCTCTTCCTCCTCGTCTTCCTCCTCCTCCTTTCCCTCCTCTTCCTTCTCCTCCTCCTCTTCCTTCCCCTCCTCCTTCTCCTCCTCTCCCTCCTCTTCCTTCTCCTCCTCCTCCTTCTCCTCCTCCTTTTCCTCCTCCTCTTCCTCTTCTTCCTCCTCCTTTCCTCCTATTCCTTCACCTTCTCCTTTTCCTCCTCCTCTTCCTCCTCCTCCTCTTCCTCCTCTTCCTCCTGTTCTTCCTCCTTTTCCTCCTCTTCATCCTCCCCCTCCTCCTCCTCCCCCTCCGATTCCTCGTCCTCCCCCTCCCGCCCCCTTCCCCCCGCCCCCGCCCCGCCCCGCCCCGGGCGGACTCACATGGTCTCGTCGTCCCCAAACTCCAGCTCCCCGCAGGCGTCCTCGTAGTGGACGCCTCCCCCGCGGGCGGAGCCGTCCACGGTGCGGTAGGGCACCCGCACGGTGCCGCGGGCGCCGGAGCCGCGGACGACCTTGACCTCCACGGCCCCGGCGCACTCGCTGACGCGGAGCCGCCGGTCGGCGAAGGCGAAGATGCCGGCGTGGTCGTCGTCCAGGATGGTGACGGTGGCCACCAGCGGGGCGACGAGGCGGCCCTTGGGGCGGCCGCCGGCGTCGGGCTCGAACATGCCCTCGGCGTCGCCGACGCGCAGGTTGAGCAGGCGGACGAAGAAGTGCTCGTCCTCCTCGAAGATGTCGTCGTCGATGATGCCGATGCGCAGCTCCTTCAGGGCCTCGCCGGGCTTGAAGACCAGGGTCCCCTCGCTGTACTCGTAGTCCGAGCCGGCCCGCGCCGACCCGTCCTCGGTGCGGTAGTCCACGTAGAAGGTGCTGCGGCCCTCGCCGCCGCGGCAGGCCACGGCCAGGAGCACCGACCCGCAGCTCTCCAGGCAGTGGTAGGCCCCGGGCTCGAAGCAGATGCGGCTGGCGGCGGCGTCGCCGTCGTCCGAGGCCTCGTCGCCGCCGCCGGCCCCGCCGGGCCCGGCCCAGTCCCCGTCGGCCGGGCCCCCGGGTCGTCGCGCCGCCTCGGCCACGTGGCGACGGAGCACGTTGCCCGCGCCCGTCAGCAGCCGGGTGGCCTGGATGCGGTAGAAGGCCCGGCTCTTCTGCTGGTGCAGCAGCGCGTAGTAGTTGGCCAACTCCACCAGCTGCGCCGCCTCCTTGTCCGGGTGCTTCTGCTTCAGCTCCTTGAGGATCTGGATCACCTCGCGCCGGCTCTCGGCCAGCTCGCGGTCCTCGGGCCCGGCGCGGGGCGGGACGGACGGAGAGCCGTCGGCCTCGACGGGCCCGCCCCGCGCCGGGCCCTCCTCGACGGCCGCCTCGTCGGGGCCGGTCCCCGGAAAGGAGGGGGACGCGCCCCCCGGGAACGGGGCCGCGCCCCCCGGATACGAGGAGGCATCGCCCCCCGGAAACGAGGTCAAGCCCCCCGGAAACGAGGTCATGCCCCCCGGAGACGAGGAGGCCCCGCCCCCCGGGAGGAGGTCGGCCCCGCCCCCCAGGAAGGCCCCGTCCATCTCGATGTCCTTGGGCCCTTCGCCCTCCGCCCCGATGATGATGCCGCTGCGCGGGTCGGCCCGGTAGCGCTTGTAGACGTACTTGTAGAAGAGCAGCCTCTTGTCGGCCACCCAGGCGAAGACGACGCAGACGGGGAAGAAGACCAGCGTGAGCAGGGCCTCCCACACCCGCACCACCCCCGGCGAGATGACGGCCAGGATCAGGTAGAGCCACACGTAGGCGAAGACGCTCCAGGCCGCCGTGACGAAGAAGACGCGCAGGTGCTTGATGCGGCGGCTCTCCCCGGCCGGGATGACGTACACGCACACGGCGATGACCACGAACATGTTGAAGGCCGCGCTGCCCACGATGGTGCCCGGGCCCAGCTCGCCCGCCTGGAAGTTGTGGCCGCACACCTCGATGACCGACAGCAGGATCTCCGGCGCCGACGAGCCCAGGGCCATGAGCGTCAGGTTGGACACGGTCTCGTTCCAGATGCGCACGGTGCCCACGCTGGTCTCGCCGCCGGCGCGCGTGATGGTGATCTGCTTCTCCTTCGACGTGATGACCTCGATGGAGGCCATGAAGCGGTCGGCGATGATGGACACGCCCAGGAACAGATAGACCATGGCCACGAAGTAGACGATGGCGCGGGCCGCCTTGTCGCCCAGGGAGGGGTCGTCGGGCTGCCACACGGGGAGCAGGACCCCCGGCTGGCACCGCGTGGAGCCGGCGCAGGCGTCGGGCGGCGAGGCGTTGGCCGGGGCCTCGGCCGGCAGGTCCGGCGGCGGCGCGGGGGTGGCGCCCGCCGGCTCCAGGATCAGGAAGGCCCAGAGCAGCAGGGTCCCCGAGACGGGGTGCGGGGCGCGGCGGGGGGCCATCGGGCCCGGCGGGGCGGCTGGCCTGCGGGAGACAGGCGGGTCGTGAGTGGGGAGACCCTCTCCTGCCCCGGGGCTGGGGGGGGGGGGGGACGGCGTGGGGGCTGTCCACCCCTCGGAGACGGATTTACGCCCCCTTTCCTCGGCCCCGCGGCCCTTATTATTATAATAATAATAATAACGACGATGGTATCTGTTGAGCGCTTTCTGGGTGCCAAGCACTCCGATCGCCGGGGTAGATAGAAGGTAATCGGGGCCGTCCCCCGTGAGGCTCACGGTCCGGATCCCCGTTTCTCAGATGAGGTCACCGAGCCACAGAGAAGCGAAGTGACTGGCCCAAGGTCACGCAGCAGACAAGCGGCAGAGCTGGGATTAGGACCCGTGACCTTCTGACTCTATGATGCTATCGACGCCTGCCTACTCGCTTTGTTTCGCTGTCTGTCTCCCCCTCGTAGACGGTGAGCCCGTCGTTGGGTAGGGATCGTCTCTACCTGTTGCCGAATTGTACTTTCCAAGCGCTCGGTACGGTGCTCTGCACACGGTAAGCGTTCAGTAAGTACGATTGAATGGACGTATGAATGTATGAATAAGTGACTCCCCACCCCATGCTTATCCACTAGGCCACGGTGCTTCTCAGAGTTATATTTCCGCTATTTACAAAGAGACGGAACGCTAAGAAACAGCACTTGCAACTCTTCCGCAGTGTGCCAGAAAAGCGGCCGAGCCCGTCGCCGTCATTTATCTACCGAGAGGCAGCATGGAGGGGTGGATGGAGCCCGGGCCCGGGCCTCAGAAGGTCTTGGGTTCTAATCCCGGCTCCGCCACTTGTCTGCTGGCTGACCCGGGGCAAGTCACTTCGCTTCTCTGGGCCTCGGTTCCCTCATCTCTAAAATGGGGACTTGTGAGCCCCACGTGGGACAGGGACCGTGTCCAACCTCAATTGCTTGTAACTACCCCAGCGGTAGTGCCTTGCACCTAGTAAGCGCTTAACAAATACCGTAACTGTTATTATTATCTATCGATAGTAAAGTCCGTCTCCCCTTCTAGACCGTCAGCTCGTCGCGGGCAGGGAAGAGGCCTTCCGGCTCTGTCAGGAGTGTCCTCTCCCAAGCGATTACTCCGGTGCTCCACCTTCCTTTCTTCCCCCACTCCCTTCTGCGACGGCCCGACTTGCTCCCTTTATCCATCCTCCCTCCCGGCCCCACGCCGCTTACGTCCATCCCCGTCATTTATTTCTATTCGTGTCTGTCTCCCCCTCGAGACTGTCAGCTCGTCTTGGGCAGGGAATGCGTCTCTTTATTGTTCTAGTGTACTCCCCCGGTCGCTTAGTACAGTGCTTTGCACAGGGTGAGTGCTCAGTAATTTCGATGGAGTGGCAGTAAAGTGCTCAATGGATATGATTGATTGATGGATTGATGGACAGTGAATATGATTGATTGATCCCCCCCCCCCCAAAAAAAAATTAATCCTGCTCCGCGTGACTAAGGTTCATTTTGGAGATGCTCAATCTGATCCTCTCTCCACTCAGGCCCAGCCTGCACCCTTCATTCCTCTAACACCAACCTACACCCCAGGGCCTCGCTCTCCTCCCCCCCTGCTGTCCCTCCCTCGCTCACGCCCTCCCTCCGGCCTGCGACCCCCGGGCCCCCTTCACACGCGGCAGACCACCGCTCTCCCTTTCTCCGACACCCACCTCCCTCAGGAAGCCTTCCCTGATGGATCTCTCCTCTCCCCACCCCGGCAACCCTTATCGTACCTATCCTTACCCTGCGTTGCGCCTCCGGCCCCGCGACGCGCTTTCGTATCGGTCTCCCCACTTAGACAACCTGATCTGCTTGTGTCCACCCCAGCTCGTAGTGTAGTGCCTGGCACATAGTAAGCGCTTAACAAATACCATAACCGTCAGGCCTACGCATCAGGCCCCCGGGGCACCGTCTGCCAGGAAGAAATGAGACACCGGGTCTCAACGAAATCAGGTTGTAGTCAGAAATCCTGCACACTCTCTCCTTTCCCCTTTCTCTCCCCCTCCCCCAGTTCGGCTGGGGTCTGGAGGGAGGAGGAGGGGGAGAGGCTGCGGACCCTTCTGAGTCCACTCGACTCGCTCCCTTTATTCACCCCCCCTCCACTCCCAGCCTTCCAGCGCTTCTGCCCATCTCCGTCACCTATTTATTTATTTCTATTTATGCCTGTCTCTCCCTCTAGACTGTAAGCCGGTTGTGGACGGGGATCGTGTCCGTTATGCCGTCACATGGTCCTCTCCTAAGCGCTTAGACCGGTGCTCTGCACGCAGTAAGCGCTCAGCAAACACGATCGATTGACCGACTGACCTTCTTCAGTCTCTCCCCGCCCCCCCCCGACTGCCAAGAAGTCCTCTCTTGAGACCGTGAGCTCGTTGGGGTGTCCGTTTATTATTGTATTGTGCTCTCCCAAGCGTTTAGTGCGGTGCTCTGCGCGCAGTAAGCCCTCAATAAATACAAATGAATGAATGCGTGTATATATCTGTGTGTGTCCGGGGACGTAATAATAATAATAGCGGTATGTGTTAAGGACTTACTACGTTCCGGGCACTGTACTAAGCGCTGGGGTGGATACATGCAAATGGGGTTGGTCCCAGTCCCACGTGGGGCTCGCAGTCTCAATCCCCATTTTCCAGAGGAGGAAACTGAGGGTCAGAGAAGTGAAGCGACTCGCCCCAGGTCACCCAGCAGACAACGGGAGGAGCAGGGATTAGAACCCACGAACTTCTGACTCCCAGGCCCTCGCTCTACCCACCGGGCCATGGTGCTCCTCTCTGCTGTAGTGTGCTCCCAAGCGCTTAGCACAGTGCTCTGCGTACAGAGAGCGCTCAATACATATCGAATGAACGACCGAGGGTCTGTGGTTGTGTCTGTGTGTGTCCGGGGAGAGCCGCCTGGCAATGTGGAGACGGAATCGCCGTGACGGCGTGTGCTCCGAGCGGCTGTAAGGCGCGGAGGAAAGCCACACAAGGCCTCGACCGCAATAAATCCGCGATTCCCAACCAGGGGGTAGCAAGGCGTGTCCGTGCGGTGTGGTGCGGGGGCCGGGGGGGGGGTCGGTGTGTGTATGTGCGCGTTTGCATTTGCTCCTTCGCCTGTCTGGGTCCGCAGCCCCGGTGTGTGCCTGTCTCTGGGGGAGTCCGTCTCTCCCAGTGGGCACGTCTCCGTCTCTCGGCCTACGCGTGGGTCTCTGCCCCGGCCCCGCCTCGTGGGGTGGCGACCGACGGAGAGCTGGAGGCGGGGTGGGGGTGGGGAGGGGGTCTCCTGTCCGCCGAATAAGTCGACCCCCCCCCCCCCAAGCAGGGGCATCCACTCTTGTCTCCCCGCTCCTCCCCCAAGCCTCTTCTCCGGCCTCCTCCGCCATCCCCCCGGAGCCACGCCCCCCGTTGCCATGGAGACCCATCGCCATGGTAGAGGCTATAAAAAGCCGGGGGGGGGGGGATGCGGAGGCTGGAGGGGGGGAGGGGCTGGAGGCTTGGGGGGGGGGGCAGAGAAAGAAATCCTCCGCTTCCTCTCCCCCCCTCCCTTATCCGGATCTCCGGCCTTCCATCCCAGACTGGCCAGGTCCCTCCCGGGGGTGGGGGGGGGGGTCATCCCGTCCAGCCCCCCGCCTTCGTCCTCCCATCCCCACCGCCCCCACTTTCCCTCACCTCGGGTCCTAACCTCCGCCACCCTCAGGAGGTGCGATGATGACCGGGCCACGCGAGGAAGAAACCTTCGCCGGAGCCGGCGAGCGGAGCCTGCAGCGGGAGGGGTGGAGGTTAGACTTAGGAGAGCCCCCGCGGGGGAAGGGGGGGGGGAATCCCCCCTGGAGCTCCGAAGCCTAACGGAGGCGACCCTGACGAGCCCCCTCCCCTCGTCCCCTCCTCCCCCCTCGGCGGGAGGCGGCCCCCGCCCCGTAATGATACGGTCCGGGCTGGCTAATCGTCAGCTGCGTATTAACGATTTAGGGTAATTACAAACCCCGCGAGGGTCTCCTCCCCCCGCCCCCCGTGCTGGCTTCCCGGGGGGGTGGCGGGGTGGGGGCCGGGCCGGGCCGGGGGGGTCCCTAAGGAGCAGAGGAAACGGCGTCCCCGGGGGGAGGTCTGGCGTCCCGACTGGACCGTAAGGCCATCGAAGGGCAGGGATGGTCTATCTGTTGCCGAACTGTCCATTCCAAACGCTCAGGACGGTGCTCTGCACATAGTAAGCGCTCAATAAATAGGATCGAATGAACGAAGGTGGGACCTCCCCCGGCCCCCTGGACCTGGGGGAGACACCCCGGCCTCCCTGACTCTTCCCCCACCCCCAATCCCGCCCCGTCGTCCCCGGGGACCCGAATGTCTCTTTGGCCTTCTCTCCTTCCCCTGCCCTCACCTGGCCGGGAAGTCTAACCCCCATCCCTCTGGCTGCTCCCCCTGCCAGTTCGGTACTGCTGGGTCCTGAGGGAGGTTGGGCCCGCGCCGGTCCCCTGCTCCGGTCCGGGATCCAGCAGAGGGCCCCCCCCCCCCAACCCCCCCCCGCCTCACACACACACACACACCTCCCGCCCCCCCAGCTTCTCTTCCAGAGGCCGGGCCGCCGGACTCCACCTCCTTCGGTGTCCCCTCCCGTCCAGGCCTCCCCCAGGCAGGGCCCGGTCAGGAGGCGGGAGGATGGCCCCTCCAGACCCTCCCCATCCCGAGGGGAGTCGTGATTCCGGGGCCCGAGGCTGGGAGCCATCTGCTTCCCGCTCCCGGGGTCCCGTCCAAGGAAAGCCAGGGCGCAGCTGGCCCCGACATATGCGCATCGACACACAGACACCCACACACAGACACACACACCACACGTCCGTGCGCACCGACCCCCCCCCATCCCCACCCACCCACCGATCCGCAAGGACTCAAGGCCGTCAAGACGACCACCGGGATCAGCCCGTCAGGGGGTCCGGCCGCCCCCCGCCTCCTCCTCTCCTCTGCCCCCGGGCCCGGTGCCCATCTCCTCCCCGCTGCCCATCTGCTGGGCCCGATCCGCACCCGCCACCCCTCGCCCCGCTCCTGCTGGCGTTTGCCGAAGAGCCGGGAGGCCCCGTGGCCTGATCACACCGTGAGCCCGTCGATGGGCGGGGATGGTCTCTCTCTGTTGCCGAATTATCCATTCCAAGCGCTTAGTACAGTGCTCGGCACATCCGAGCGCTCAGTGAACACTATCGAATGAACGAATGGCCCCGGGGATCGGGAGACCCGGGCTCCGTCTCCCCTTCCGCCACTTGCGACCTTGGGCGCGGCCTCCCCCGTGCCTCGGTTTCCCCAGCCGTCAAGCGGGGATCGAATACCCGTCCTCTGCCCGTCTCAGAGCGGGTGGGCCCGGCGGTCTCCTTTCCACCCCGGGGCTCGGCCCGGAGTGGAGGCTTCGGGAGCATCGCGATCCGATCCCTCGTGGGTTCTAACCGCTTTCGTCGCGTCGAACCCACCTCACAGCCCCGACGGACACCCGCCCACACCCTCCGCCACATCCGGACTCCCACAGACATACACGATCCGCACCCCCCGACACCCGGACGCGCGGAGGAGCCCACGCCCCGGCTCGAACGGACACGCGTTGACTCCCCGCGTCCCGACGCCCCGACACCCACCCGCCCGCCCTCTCCCAGACATACTTCCATCCTAGAGCCGCACACCTGTTGGTTCCCGCGGGGGATTTTCGCACCTACATTCACACTCCCAGCATCTCTCTGCCTCTTCTCCCCGGGGTGGCTTCGGGCCGAGTCGGTGGGTGGAGGAGGATCTGGGGGAGCCTGGACTCCCGGTTCTGGGCCCGGCTGCTGGTTCCTGGGTGGGGGGAGGCACCTGTTCTCACCGCCTCCTCCGATTCCCCCTCCCTCATTTCCCCCCTTCCTCCCCCTGCTCTCCCCTCCCAGCCAAGGGGGCAGGGACCCACCCCCCTACGAGACGAACTGGGGGGGGGGGGGCGACGGGAAGGAAGGGGCAACGGGAGGGACGGGGGTCAGACTCCTCGAACTAGGATTCCAGCCCAAGAGGGCCGTGGGATCGGAAGAGCAGAGGGGGACACCCTGATCCTGGTCCGGGGGGGCGGGGGGGGGACCCCTGCTCGAAGACGGGGGGAGAGTCTTCGGGGTCCCCTCGGGACGTCAGCTGGAACCTGCCCCCGGGAGTCGGGATGGTCTGGGGGAGCTGGGAGAGGGGAGCTGACCGCGTCTCCGGAGCAGAGGGGCTGCAGCGAGAGGGATGGAGGGTAGAATTAGGCGCGGGGAGGAGCGGGGCAGGCGGGGGTAACTTCTGGAGATTTTCCCCCCCCCCCACCCGCCCCCCCGGCCCCGGGAGGTGGGAGATGGGGGAGTCCTCTGCCCCTCTCGGAGCTCGGACCGGTCATCCGGGGCTGGGCCGAGCGTCGGCCGGACGGACCTCTCGGGTCCCGGAGCCCGAGGCGTCCGCGCCCCCGCCTCAGCCCGCTCTTCCCTCCCGGACCTCGGAGGGGGACTGCTGCAGTGGGAAGGATGGAGGGTAGACTCGGGGAGGGGGAAAGAAGGGGCGCTGGAGGTCCGTCCCCCCCCACCTTTCATTTTTTTTGAAGGGGCAGGTGCTGATCCTCCAAAGCAGAGACGGAGCGAGAGACCCAGAGACGGAGAGGCGAGAAGTGAAATGAGGCGGCGCCAGCCCCCTCCCCACCTGTCTCCCCTCCCCCCACGGTTCTGCTGTCGCTGTCACCGCTGCTGGTGGCGATGGGGGGGGGGGGGAGAGCCTCCCCCGGCCTCAGTATCCCCGGGTTGGGGGGCTCCGGCGGAGGACGGGGTGGGGGGTGGGTCTCCTCTCCCCCCAGGACCGGCCAGGCCGCCGGGCCGCGGCCCCCAGCAATGAACGAATGAATCCGGTCGGGCCATCCAGGGGTCCCCCCCCCCCCCACCCCTCCCCAGGGACCCCGCTAGACCCCCCCCCCCCGGCCCGGCCCCTACCTGCGGCGCCGCCCTCTGCTCTCACTGGCCCTCCATGCCGCCGCCGGCCGGCTCCGCCCGGGCTCCGACCGACTGCTGCCGGGGAGAGGCGGGGAAGGACCGACCAGGGTCCTGCCCACCGACCCACCGACCCACCGAGCCGGGGACGGGAGGAGGGACGGGAGAGGAGGGTGGGAGGAGCGGGAGAGGAGGAGGGAGGGACGACGAAGGGAGGGGGGGAGAGAGGAGGGAGGGAGGAGACACGAGAATCGATGGACCGTATTTCTTCAGCGCTCACCGTGTGCAGAGCACTGGGCGAAGCCGATTGAGTGGAAGGGCGGGGGGGGGAGGGGAGGAAAAGAGAGGAAAACGAGGGAGAGGGGGGAGGAAGGAGGCTCCTTCGGGGTCCCCGTAAATGGGGGCGGGGGGCTTCCCCCCGGATCTCCCCGCTGTCGGCCAGCGGCCCCCGTCCGACTGCGGCAGCCCCGGAGGAAAAGCGGGATCGGGTCCGGAGAGGTTGCGCGTCTTGCCCAGGCGGGCCCAGCGCCGGGGGCGAGGGCGGGATGGGCAGTCCGGCCCGTGCCGGCTTCCCGGGGGCCCCTCCAAGCCCGACCTCCTCCCCTCCTCTCCCCCGGGGTGGGGGGTGGGGGGGTCTCGCTGGGCGCCCTCGGGAGCCGGGCCCGGCTGGGGCAGGGGACGCCGGCGCATCGGAGTCGTGACCGATGCAAGGAGAGGGGAGTTTTGGGGGGACCGGCCGTTAAGGGGGGGAGAGGCTGGGGGTGATTTCTCTCCAGCCTTGTCCAGGGGCAAAAAAACCCCCAAACACTCAGCCACATAACAATAACGGTACTCGTTAAGCGCTTACTATGTGCCGAGCACCGTCCTAAGCGCTGGGGTAGATACAAGGCGATCAGCTCGTCCCACGGGGGCTCGCAATTTTACTCCCCGTTTTACAGGTGAGGTAACGGACCACATACACTCTCCTCCCCCTCCAACGAGCGCACATCCATCCCACAGACACCTACGGTTGCCAGGCCCACGACCGACAGACCAACCGACACACCCGACGTACACCCTCTCCCCCGCATCACCGCAGAGCGATGTCAACCCAAGCCCTTGGTGAATCACAGAAAACTTTATCCGCTGGGTCCTGAGCCCCCAGGGCCCAGAGAGTACCCCCTCCCGCCCCCCGGGCCGGGCATCCCGGGAGCCTGTTGGCAGGCGAGGCGGGCCCCTAGGGACCGGCGGCGGGGACACGGCTGGGGCACGGCTGGGACAGGGGTCCGGCTGCCGTTCCCACGCCCGGGGTCACGGCGGCCGTCTGGGCCGGGTCGGCGAGGCGGCGGACGAAGCCGGCCCGGCGGAGCGGAGCTCGGGGGTGGGAGTGGGGGGGCCGGGGGATGCCCCAGCGGGAGCGGTGGTCAGCACAGTGGGGACGTGAGATGGGCACGGTGCTGGACGGGGAGGAACGAGCCACCCGGTCCCCACCTGGAGCCCGGGGTGCTGGGGATGGATAGGAGATACCCACCCCCAAAAACCAACATCTTGGGGGGCCGGCCACCTCCAAACCGCTTCCTGCCAGCAGGGTGACCAACGAGGGGCCAGGAGATCGGGGGGGCCGGGAGAACGAGAGGGGACAGGGAGATGGGAGATGGAGATGGGAGGAGGGACGGGAGGGACCTGGGAGAACGAGAAGAGAGGAGGGGGGCGAGGTTGCCGGGGAGAGAGGGGTTTGGGGTGGGAAGAGGCTCCAGGGTGAGGGCCGAGGGGCCTGGCGCCTCCGGGAGGCGGGGGGGAAGACCCCGTGAGGCAGCAGGCTGGTCCGCCCGCCCCCCGCTCTCCTGGCAGGCTCCGCTCATCCTGTCTTCTTTCCTCTCGGGAGGAGAGGCTGTTTTTTCTTTGCTGTCTCCCGCCCACGGAGGGACGGGACGGCTCGCTCCGGCGCCGGGGGTGGGGGACGACGGCAGCGGGGACGACGGTGGGAGAGGGTGGGGGAGGGTGGAGGAGGCCAGAGACTGCTGCAGAGGAGGGGGAAACGGCCCCCCGTCTCCCCCTCTCCACACACACGCCGAGCTCCTGCCGCTCTGTCGGCCCAACAGACACTCGGGCAGATGGTGGGCTAGATGGGGCCCGGGCTCGGGGGAGGTGGGGGCGGTCCCGTGGTCTCGAAGCACCTGAATAAATAGGTCTGCAGACCCCCGGGCGGGCCCCGGACTCCTCGGAGACCCCCTCCGCCTGGAAGGGTCGCCCCGGGCCCGTTGGGAGCCGGGGGTCCGCGGGTATCTGATCAAGCCAGCCGCCACCAGCAAGGCCCGGTGGGAAACCGAAACTCCGCCCCCGGGCCACTCTGGCCCCGGTCTCCGCCGGAGAGTGGGAGGGGAGGAGGCGAGAGGGCGCGGGGGGCGGAAATCTAGTCCCGGGGGTCGGCCGGGGGCGGGCTGCTGCTCGGCCCTGCCTTCTGCTGCCTCTGCCGTTCCACCTGCTCCCGGAGCCGCTGCAGTATCCGGGCCGCCGTCTGGGTCAGACTGTGCTGGGGTGGGGGTGGGGGAACGGGAGGGGGGGGACGTGAGGGAAGGGGAGGGGGGAGGAGATGGAGGAGAGAAGGTGAGGGAGATGAGGGTGGGGAGGAGGAAGGGGGAGGGGGAGAGGAGGGGAGAAGAGAGGAGGGAGGAGGAGGAGGAGACGGGGGGGGAGCCCAAACCCACCCCCACCGAGGGCTGAGGGTGGGGATCAGCCAGGAAGTGATTCCGGGAGTGCCTCGGTGTCTTGGTCCGGCCCAGGGGCCTGGCCCGAGCCCGGGGTTGCCGTGCCGGCAGGACGCGCCGGCCTTCGAGGGAGCCCGCGGGGAGAGACGGGGGCCTGGCCGCGCTGCCCCCGGGGTGGGCTGTACCTGCAGGATGTGCAGGCCTTTGAGGGAGACGACGGCCAGTTCGCGGAGGCCATCTCCGGTCAGGTCCAGGTGCTCCATGGCCAGGAGGGGGCTGGGAAAGCTCCTCCGCCAGAGCAGCCGGAAGCCCCCCGCCGGGTCCCCCGGACCCTCCGGCTCCTTGTAGCACAGCAGTTCCTGGGCGGGGGCAAGGGAGACAAAGGGCAGGCACCTAGGAGAGACGTCCTCGTGGAAGGGAGGCCGAGGCAGGGGGCGGACTTGCGGGACGCTGACTCCGAGGCCGTCCCGGCCGCCCCCGGCCCTCCCCCGCTCCCCTCCCAGCTGCCCCACGCTCCCCAACCTGCCCGTAGGTGCCCAGCAGGATCTCAGGGCGGCCGTCGAAGTCCACGTCGGTGACCAGCCCGCACAGGACGCTGTCGAACTGGTCGCTGTCGGGCAGCAGCACCTGGTCGCCGAGGCCCTTCCGCAGCACGTTCCTGGACCGGAGAGGTGACCGGCGGGATGAGCCGGGACCGGCGGGGTTGCGAGGTGGCCGGAGAAGTGGCCGGCGGGGTCTCACCCCGCTCATCCGTCACCCTCCTCCACCCCTCCCGCCTTCCCCCTAATAATTCTGGTGCTTGTTAAGCGCCTACTATGTGCCGACCACCATTCTAAGCGCTAGGGTGGTTATAAACCGATCTGGTTGGAACCAGTCCCCGTCCCCCATGGGGCTCACGCGCTTCATCACCGTTTTCCAGATGAGGTCACTGAGGCCCAGAGAAGTGAAGCGACTCGCCCCAGGTCGCACAGCAGACGCGCGGCGGAGCCGGGAACAGAAGCCAAGCGCTTCTGACTCCCAGGCCCGGGCTCTACTCGCTGAGCCACTCTGCTTCTCTATACCATCCGCCCAGCCCCCCTCCTCTCTGTCCCCTCACCCCTCCTCTTCCCCCAGCCCCCTCCTCTCACCGGTAGACTACAGAGAGCTCGATCATGCTGGCCACCAGCACGCTGTATTCTCCGGGGGGTCTCGGCTCCTCGGCTGCATCTGGTGGCGGGAGGAGGGGGCGGTCGGGAGGGACGACGGGGGACCCGACGGTCCCGGCCTCCCCCGCCAGGCCACCGCGGGCCCTCCCCCGTCCCGGCCGGGGAGTTTCCTACCGGGCCGGGCGACGGCCGGGGGGCTGGGGTCGGCGGCGCCCTCGGCGGGGGGGTCGGCAGAGGCGGCGGCCGGGGGCGGTCCTCGGCGGGGCCGGGGGACGGGCCGAAGACGAGGACGCGGGAGATGGGCCGTCCTGCTGGACGCTCCAGGTGCGCAGCACGGCTGGGGGCGGCGGGGGGGGGGGCGGGTGGACGGGCACCCGCCGGACTCGGTTTTACCGTCTGGACGGCGGGGAGGGGACCCCCGGGGACGGTAAGTCGGGGACGGCAGGGTGGGACTGGGGCCAGTCGAGGGAAGACCCGCCCACCGCCCCTCCCACCTGCGGCCCTCAGCCTCTCACCTCTGCTGGCCTGGTCCACCCAGGCCACCTGGACGAAGCCGCTCTGGCAGCCGAAGGCCGTGATCCTCTGTGCCGACCCCGGGAGGTTGCGAACGTCCAGCCACAGCACGCTGGGATTCGTTCATTCGTAATAATTGTGGGATCCGTTAAGCGCTTACTCTGTGCCGGGCACCGTACTAAGCGCCGAGGGGGACACGAGCAAATCGGGTCGGACGCGGTCCCCGTCCCACGTGGGGCTCGCAGTCTCCACCCCCGTTTTACGGATGAGGTTAACTGAGGCCCAGAGAAGTGGCGTGACTTGCCGAAGGCCAAACGGCATCGTGAGCTCCCCGTGGGCAGGGAATGTGTCTGTTATTGTTGTATCGTGCTCTCCCGAGCGCTCAGACCGATGCTCTGCGCACGGTAAGTGCTTAATAAATACGACTGAAGGAACGAATGATCGATTGCTGGAAGAGGCGGGAGGGGGTGGGAGCCAGAGCGGGAGGAAGGCAGGGGTCTCCCCCTCCCGCCCCATCCCTCCCCGGGCCCCAGCGCGTCCCATCGCCGGCCCTCCCCGTGGCGACCGGGAGGTAGAGGACCGACGAGCTCTCTCTGACGCGGGTCCTACCACCCGGGGGGCTCGGGAAGGGCCGTGGGGCGGGGGGACTGCCTCCTACCTGCTGTTCAGCTCCCCGAGCTCCGGAAACAGATTCTCCACCGGCTGCTCCTCGAACTGGTGCAGACCCTCGTCCTGCGCAAGACCCCCGCCCGACCCCGTCCGGTCAGTCAATTGTATTTATTGAGCGCCTACCGCGTTCAGAGCCCGGTACTGAGCGGTTGGGAGGGGACAGTAGAACAACAGATAGACTGGCTCCCCACCTACAGTGAGCTTACAGTCTAGAGGCGAGCTAGGGCCCGCGCCGGCCCTCGTCCGGAAGGAACCGCCGCCCCCGCCGGCCCCCACCGGCCAACGGGCACCCGCCGGGCTCACCTCCTTGTACAGATGGATCGCGGGGTCGTTGCCGCTCAGCAGAAACACCGTCTCCAGCCGCTCCCCGACCCGCACCCTGGGACAGACGGCCCCCACGCTGAAACCCCGGATCCTCCCCCCGGGCCCCGGAGACTCTACAACGACCCCGAGCTCTAACCCCGCATCCTCTCCCTGCTGCCAGCTCCGGCCCATTCCTCCGGGAAGACAGACGACGGGCCAGGGGTCGGGAGGGGCCCAGGGAGCCCCGGCCATTCCCCGTTCCTTAGGGAAGCACGGCGGAGGGCCCGAGGCTTGGGGGGGGCGGGACGTCGTCGGGGACCAGCCCCCCCCCGCGGGTCCCGGAGAAGGGGACTCCCGGGAGGACTTACTCGGCGTGGCTCAGTTGGAACGGAGTGAACTGCAGCTCCAGGTTCAGGCAGCTCTCTGAATGGGATCAAAGGGCAGGGAGTCATATTTATGGAGCGCCTACTGCGTGCTGGGGAAGAGCATTTTTTTATTTAGTCGTACTGCTGGACTCCCCCTCTAGACTGTAAGCTCGTCGCGAGCGGCAAACGTGTCCGTTTATTGTCGTATTGTACCCTCCCAGGCGCTTAGCACAGTCCTCTGCGCACAGTGCGCGCTCGGTGCGATGGAATGGATAAATACAGTTCAATCGTCAGACACATTCCCTGCCCACAGCAAGCTTACGGTCTAGACGGGGAGAGAGATATTACTATAAATACATACATGACAGATACGGGCACAAGCGGCGCGGGGCTGGGAGAGGGGGGACGAATAAAGGGAGCGGGTCAGGGCGACGCGGAAGGGAGCGGGAGGAGAGGAGGGCGCAGTCAGGAAGGCCTCTTGGAGGAGATAATAATAATATCGGTATTTAAGCGCTTACTATGTGCCAAGCACCGTTAGATACGGCCTTGGGTGGGAGAGAGTCACTGTCCGGCCGGGGGGCTGCCCGGACACCTGATGCCGGCCCCTCCTCTCGGAAGGAGTCGGGGCGACAGACCGAGGTCACGCGGCCAACGGAGCTGCACTACTATCTACTACTCTCTGTTGCCGACTTGTTCATTCCGAGCGCTTAGTACAGTGCTCTGCACCTAGGAAGCGCTCAATAAATACTATTGAATGAACGAATGAATGGTTAGTCCCCGGAAGGGGCCGCTGAGCTGCTCATCTCTAACCCAGCGAAGCCGAGGAGCTGGGAAGGCCGCCTGGAGGAGGCGGGTGGCGCCGAGGGCCGAGCGCGGTTCTCGGGCTGGCGTGGCCACCCCCCCGGGGCGGGACCGGGCACACACTCACGGGCAATGGAGTCCAGGTTGTATTCGGACCCGGGCTCGTAGTCGCAGTAGATGTTCAAGAACGGGCTGGCTTTGTCCCCGGAGTCCTCGGAAACCGAGAAAAGCGGGTGAGACGGGGGCAGGGGGCGGGTCGGGCTTTGGGGTGGGCAGAGGGGGAAGGGACAACGTCTCGGGGAGGACGGGTGGGGGTGTCAGCCGGCCCGGGGGCAGGGTGATGGTGGTGCTTGTATTTCTGAAGCGCTTCCTGTGTGCCGTGCACCGTGCTAAGCACGGGGTAATGAGCATTATGGTATTTATTAAGTGCTTACTACGTGCAGGCACCGCTCTAAACTCTGGGGTCGAGATGAGATGATCGGGTCAGAATCGGTCCCTGTCCCGCATAGAGCTCACAGTCTCATTTTACGGAGGAGGGGACCGAGGCACAGAGATGTCAAGAGGCTTGCTCCAAGTCTCCCAGCAGACAAGTGGCAGAGCCAGGATTTGAACCCGCGAGCGTCCGACTCCCGGGTCCGTGCTCTAACTACTTGGCCACGCTGCTTGCCCGGGGATGGGTGGGATGACCTCTGGGGGATCCCGCCTCACCAGTATTGACACTGGGTCAGTACTGGTGGGGAACCAGACTGCCGGGCGGGGCGGGGGGGGGGGGGAGGGGGTGGGGGGTGAGGTACCTTGATGAACGTGATGCCAACGACCAGGCCCCGCTTGGGCGGAGACTTGTTGAACGTGTCTATGGAGACGATCTCGGCATCCACTGGGGAGAGGAGGTACAGGGGGGCAGGAAAAATGACCCCCGACTCCCTAACCGCCCCCCCCAGAGTCCTTTATTAATGATAATAATAATAACTGTGGTATTTATTAAGCACTAACTATATGCCAGGCACTTCACTAAGCGCTGGATACAAGCAAATGGAGTCGGACACAGTCCCCGTCCCACATGGGGCTCACGGTCTCAATCCCCATTTGACAGGTGAGGTGGTAACTGAGTCACAGAGCAGTTAATAATAATAATGAAGGTAATGGTTAAACGCTTACTCTGTGCCAAGCACTGTTCTAAGCACTGGGGCAGACACAAGGTTATCAGTTTGTCCCACGTGGGGCTCCCAGTCTTAATCCCCATTTTCCAGATGAGGGAACTGAGGCCCGGGGAAGGGAAGTGACTGGCAGACAAGCGGCAGAGCCGGCATTAGAACCCAGGTCCCTCTGGCTCCCAGGGCCGGGCTCTACCCGTCAATAATAATAATGTTGATATTTGTTAGGCGCTTATTATGTGCCAAGCACTGTTCTAAGCGCGGGGGTAGATACGAGGTAATCAGGTTGTCCCAGCTGAGGCTCACGGTCTTCATCCCCATTTTCCAGATGAGGGAACTGAGGCTGCTGAGAAGCCAAGTGACTCGCCCAAGGTCACACAGCTGACAAGCAGCGGAGCTGGGATTCGAACCCATGACCTCTGACTCCCAAGCCTGGGCTCTTATTAAGAGGAGCAGCGTGGCTCAGTGGAAAGAGCTCGTGCCGGGGAGTCAGAGGACATGGGTTCGAATACCGGATCTGCCACTTGTCAGCTGGGTGTGACTGACTGTTCAAATACCAACATTAGTCTTATTATTCTTCTCTATGCCTCAGTTCCCTCATCTGTAAAATGGGGATGAAGACCGTGAGCCTCAGCTGGGACAACCTGATGACCCTGTATCTCCCCCAAGCGCTTAGAACAGTGTTCTGCACATAGTAAGCGCTTAACAAACGCCAACATTAGTATTATTCCTTTCTATGCCTCAGTGACCTCATCTGTAAAATGGGGATGAAGACTGTGAGCCTCAGGGGGGACAACCTGATGACCCTGGATCTCCCCCAGCGCTTAGAACGGTGCTCTGCACACAGTAAGCGCTTAGCAAATACCAACATTACTAATTAACATTATTAATTTATTATTAGTCGAGAGTGGTCCTCGGAGCCCGTCCCCGAGCAGGCCTCTGGTGCCCTTTGACCCCCGCCCCTCCCCCGTCCCGGGGCGGGGTTTGGTGCCGCGCTGCCGCCGAGCGCCCTCACCCGGGATGTAGTTGAACTGCAGCTCCTTGGCGACGGGCCGGATTTTCTGTCGGAGGTCCTGGTAGCGGAAGCCGAGCACCTTCCCTTTAAGGGTGGCGGCCAGCAGCTCCCCGCGGCCCCCGGCCCCGCCCGACAGCCCGTACACGTTGCTCTGCGACGAGAAGCGCGTAAAGCTGTCCTCCCCCAGCGGGCACCGCTCCGGCCCCGGCGCGGACCCCGGTCCCGCCGCCGCCGCCGCCTCCATGGAGCAGGCAGTGGGCCGGGCAGCCCCGAGGGGAAGCCCCTTCTTCCGGTCTTCCGCCGCAGAGCGTGATGACGTAAGAGAGCCGCGCGCGCATGCGCGGGAGGGGGGGAGGCGCCCCCCCTCCCCCTCGCCCACGTGACGGGGCTTTCTCCCCTCGCGCCCCGCCCCTCGGGGAAAGGCCTTGTGATGGCAGTCGGAGGGATTCGGGCTAGACTTCCACGCCTCACCCGACCTCAGTAATCATGTTGGTATTTGTTTTCTACTTGTTAAGCGCTTCCTATGTGCCGAGCACTGTTCTAAGCGCTGGGGTAGACACAGGGACATCAGGTTGTCCCACGTGGGGTTCCCGGTCTTCATCCCCATTTGACAGATGAGGTCACTGAGGCCCAGAGAAGTGAAGGGACTCGCCCACAGTCCCACAGCTGACAAGTGGCCGAGCCGGGATTCGAACCCATGACCTCTGACTCCCAAGCCCGGGCTCTTGCCACTGAGCCACGCTGAATAATCATGGTGGTGGTCGTTAGACGGCCTTGTGATGGCAGTCGGAGGGATTCGGGCTAGACTTCCACGCCTCACCCAACCCCAATAATCATGTTGGTGTTTGTTAGAAGGCCTTGTGATGGCAGTCGGAGGGATTTGGGCTAGACTTCCACGCCTCACCCGACTTCAATAATAATGTGTGACTGTGGGCAAGTCACTTCACTTCTCTGTGCCTCAGTTCCCTCATCTGTAAAATGGGGATTAAGACTGTGAGCCCCGCGTGGGACAACCTGATTCCCCTGTGTTTACCCCAGCGCTTAGAACAGTGCTCTGCACATAGTAAGCGCTTAACAAATACCAACATTATTATTATTATAATGATGTTGGTATTGGTTAAGCTCTGACGGTGCGCCAATAATAATAACAACAATAATAATGTTGGTATTTGTTAAGCGCTTACTATGTGCCAAGCACCATTCTAAGGGCTGGGCAGATACAAGGTCATTATTAGGTTGCCCCTCGTGGGGCTCCCAGTCTTCATCCCCATTTTACCGATGGAATAATTGAGGCCCAGAGAAGTGAAGTGAGTTGCCCATAGTCACCCAGCTAGGTGGCAGAGGCGGGAATTAGAACCCACAACCTCAGACTCCCAAGCCCGGGCTTGGGAGTCACGGGTTTGAATTCCCCTTCTGCCACGTCTCAGCTGGGTGACTTTAGGCACGTCACTTCACTCATTCATTCAATAGTATTTATTGAGCCCTTACTATGTGCAGAGCACTGGACTAAGCACTTGGAATGGACAATTCGGCAACAGATACAGTCCCTGCCCAGTGATGGGTTTACAGTCTACTTCACCTCTCTGGGCCTCACTGACCTCCTCTGGAAAATGGGGATGAAGACTGTGCGCCTCACGGGGGACAACCCGATGACCCTGTATCTCCCCCGGCGCTTAGAACAGTTTAGTTCTGCACCTAGTAAGCGTTTAGCAGATACCAACATTATTATCATTAAGCACTGTTTGAAGCGCTGGGGATGATGCTAAGGCGCTCCGGTTGTCCCACGTGGGGCTCCCAGGCTTCATCCCCGTTTTACAGAGGAGGTCACTGAGGCCCGGAGCAGAGAAGTGACTAACCCCATGGTCTCACAGCCGCCGAGCGGAGGAGCCGGGATTAGAACCCATGACCTCTGACTCGAGCTGCGTGGCTCAGTGGAGCGAGGCGGGGCTGGGGAGGCAGAGGGCGTGGGTTCTGATCCCCCACCCTGCCACTTGTCAGCTTGTGTGACTTTGGGCAAGTCACTTCACTTCTCCGGGCCTCGGTGACCTCATCTGGAAAATGGGGATGAAGCCTTTGAGTCCCTCATGGGACAACCTGACGACCCTGTTATCTCCCCCAGTGCTTAGAACAGTGCTCGGCCCATAATACGCACCTAACCAACACCATCGTGATGTCAGTCTCTCTCTGCGGGGAAGCCAGGGCATCTCCTTCCCCGGCTCTTCCTCCGCTACACGGAGACGTTAATTCAACCCTATTTATCGAGCCCTTACTGTGTGCAGAACGCTGTACTAAACACTTAGGAAAGTACAATACAATAAACGGTGACATTCCCGGACCACGTGGACTGTTATATGGCTATTACAGGCGTCTCGGAGTCCTAAGGTCTTAGGTTCTAATCCCAGCTCTGCCACTTGCCTTCTCTGTGGCTTTGGGCAAGTCACTTATCTTCTCGGAGCCACAATTCCCTCATCTGTAAAACGGGGATTAAGACCGTGAGCCCCATGCGAGACAGGGACTGTGTCTAACCCAAGTTGCTTGTATAATCATGTTGGTATTGGTTAAGCGCTTACTACGGGCAGAGCACCGTTCTAAGCGCCGGGGGAGATACAGGGTCATCAGGTTGTCCCACGTGGGGCGCACGGTCTTCATCCCCATTTTACAGATGAGGTCACCGAGGGACAGAGAAGTGAAGCGACTTGCCCAAAGTCACACAGCTAAGTGGCGGAGGCGGGATTAGAACCCACGACGTCCGACTCCCAAGCCCGGGCTCTTTCCACTGAGCCCCGCTGCTTCCAGGGCACCTCCTTCCCCTGCTCTTTCTCTGCTACAGGGAGACATTCGCTCGATCCTATTTATTGAGCCCTTACCGTGTGCCGAGCACCGTACTAAGCGCCTGGGAAAAATACAACAATAAACGGTGACATGCCCTGACCACGTGGACTGTGATACGGCCAGCGGCAGGCGCCCGGGTCCCGGGATCGTTGCCTGGAACCTATCTGCCGATTCCGCGGTTCTCTCCCGAGCGCTCAATAAACGGCACCGAGCGGAAGGGGCCGGGCAGACGAGGGGGCCCGAGGGCTCCGCCGGCCCTCGTCTCCGCTCCGGACGGCAGCGGGGCCGGGGGGATACCCGAGGAGCCGGCGCCCGGGGAAGGGAGAGGAGCAGAGCCGGAGTTGGAGCGGGAGGCGGCGGCGACACGCTCCGCTGTCCCGAAAACGCCGTCCGCCTCAACGTTTCGCTCCGGGCTGCCGCTTCCATGTGGCCCCGGCAGGCCCATCTGGTCCACCGTTCCGCTGTGCCGGGCGCCCCCTCCCCTCCCTCCGCCGCCACCCTGCACACCGGGTCCGTTCCGGGCCCCGCGGCCGAGTCTCTCCTGGGGCTGCCCGCCGCCTCCGTCCGTCCCCCTCCGGGCCCCCCGGGGCCGCTGCTGAAGCCAGGTGGGTGGAGCGGGTGAGAAAAGGGGTTGCGGGAGAGGCAGGGGCCTGGAGGCAAAAGGGTGGGTTCCATTTGCCCCCCTCCCCCGGAACCGACCGGGGTCCGGCCCCTCGCCCCGCCTCGGCCGCGAAGGCCTCCTCACCGTGGGCCAGGCCCGCCCTGTCCGGGGCCCTCCTCTTGGCAGGAGGGGGAGGACGGGAGCACGCCAAGCGTCCGGAAAGAAAACGACCCCCAACGGGCAAGGCCTCTCGTCGTTCGTGCCGAATTTTTAATCGCTTTTTCGGTGCAGGTGCCTGCCCAAGGTTGGCGGGGGGTGGGGGGAGAGATGCAGCCATGGGATCGGTCGAGGCATGCAGCAGGGAGCTCCCGACACCAAGCCCGAGGGGGACCGTGACTCTGCCCCCTCCCTCCACCCCCCCCAGCCCCTCCGCTCTTAGAGAGGGGAGCAGGGTGGAACAGAGGCAAGGGGGTTTGGTGGGGGGGGGGCGGGGGAGAGGGGACGGGTACAGGCCCACATACAAAATAACTCAGACTGGGCCTCAGGTGGCTGTTTCATGCCCTTGGGCAGCCGGGGAGGGCAGGGGGCACACGAGCAGACCCCTTTCCTTCTTCAGCAGGATCTGGTCGGCGGGGGACGGGGCAGAAAACCGTGCCCCTGACCCCCCGGTTTTAAATAGGGGAAGAGAGAGAGAGAGAGGAAGGATTCGATTTGAGAGAAATGTCAAACACTGAACCCGGTCCTTCCCCCCAATTCTAAGTTTAACCTATGGTTGCATTAAAAAAGCAGCTGTTTGGGGGGGGGGGGGGCCGGAGAAAGGGTTAAAAGGTCTCGCGTAAATCTCTACTCCATCCCCTCCGCCCGCGTCCTCCCCCTGCCCCACCCTCCACCCCCCGGGGAGCATGAGCCGGGCACCCCGTGGCCGGCCTGGCGAAACCGAGAGGGTGCAGCACCCGGGGGAGGGGGGGAGGTGGCGGGGGGCTAACGCAGGTCCTCCTCCTCGCCCTGGATGGTCTTCTTGATCCGCAGAAGCATGGTGGTCAGCCACTGGTCCAGCCGCGAAATCGAGTCGTACTCTTTCACCTGGGCGGGCGGGGGGCGGGTAGAGCGGGGGCGGGGGGCAGGGTGAAACCGGAGCGGGCCAGACCAGCGCCGAGGAGTAGGGAGGTTGCGTGCCCCCCCGCCCGCCGGCGGCGCCGGGCCCGTTCCCGGGTCTGGAGACCCTGCCAGACGCCCCCCCCCCCCCCCCACGCCCCTTCCCACCCGGGGCACCCTCCCGGCCGTCTCCCCCGGATGCCCGCCCCGGCCCTCGCCGACTCACCGAATCGGTGTAGCTGTCGACGTTCTGCTCTTCGTGGGCGTCGAGCAGTTTCTGGAGGAGAATCGCCGCCATCGCGTTGCTCCCGCGCGGCCTCCCTCCCAAAGCCCCGTGTCGAGTGCCGGATCATCGGCACGACCCCCACCCGTTCCCGCTTCACGGAGGCGGAAACCGGGGTCCGGAGAGAGACGCGGCGGTTTGCCTCGAGTCGGGGGGGCGCCCGGGATTGGAACCCGGGTCTCCCGCCGGCCCGTGCTCTTTCCGCCGGGCCCCGCCGCCTCTCGAGAGGAGGGAGAGTCCTGGGGTCTCTGACTCTCCGTCCTCCATCCTGGGGTCTCGGAGACCCCTCGCCCCCGACCGGGAGGGTAAGAGGCACCACCTGTTTAGACCAGGCTGGCCTACAAACCCGGGCACCCGGGCCGGGCTCAGAAGGAGTTACGCTGTAGTCGGACCCGGCCCGGAGCGGTGTCGCCGGGAGTTCTGTGGGGGTGGTGCGGCGTGGCGAGTTGGGAGCAAAACGGCGCTCCAGGATTTTGCCTTCCCAACAACCTAACTCCCGCTCTAGCGCCGGGTGCGGCGTGGGGAGACCCAAGGACCCCCGTCCACCCGGTCCATCGGCTCTACCGGGCCCGGAAGGAGGGATGGGCGAGCCGGCCGAAGTCACCGGACGCCCGTTTCCCCGAAGCTGGTGAGAAGCTGTCGTCGGGCGGCGGTGCAGAGGCCAGGGGCGGGACGGGAAGTGGGCCCGGCCGCGGCGGGAGGGGCGGGGAGGGGCCGCGGGTTGGGCAGCGGGCGGAACCGCGTGACCGGAGGATGGCGGTGCCGCCGGCCGGGTGGCCGGCTGCGGGAGGGGGGCGGGACTCGAACCTCAGAGCCGGTCCCATCTGTCGGGACGGGTGGGGTGGCATCTGGCCTCGAGGCAGGGGGCCGGATGGAGTGGCCGAACCGGGGCCTACCTCGTAACCGCGGGGGAGGGGGAGGGGCGGGAGACCCGGCTTCGTGCTGCGTTTCGAAAGGGGCGGCCGGGGGGGGGCCCGGCAAGGGGTAGTCCGCGACCCCTCGGGGCCGGCGTGGACGCCAGCGGCCGCGGAGGGGGAGGGCGGCGCCCGCGCGTGTCCGCCGAGGCCCGCGGAGACCCAGGGAGGCGCTCGCACGCGGCAGCTTCCCGACTCGCTCACCTTCACCAGTTTGCACTCCCTGGAGTCGGAGAAGGCTGGGAAACAGCTCCTCGTATTTCTGGATGGCCAGCTGGACGTCCGAAAGAGAAGGCGCTTTCAGGGGGCCCGGGCCCCGGCACGGAGGGATTCGGGCCCCGGTCCGACGCGGGACCGGTCCTCCCTCTAGAGGGTTCGGATCCCCCGGCACCGCTGACGAACGCGGTGGAGTCTGGGGGCGTCTCTCGCCCGGCCAGCCTGCCCCGAGGGTGCCCATCGCTCACCTTGGCGTTCAGCATGTCGATGCAGAAGTGGCAGAGCGCGGCCTTGAAGAAGTACTCCTTGGCGCTGTACTTGAGGAGGGGGCTGTCCATCGCGTTGGTGCCCACCTACGCCCCCGCCGAGACACGGGGCCGTGAGGACCCGCGGCGGGGGCCCCGCCCGGCTCCCCCCCGGCCCCCCGGGGCGGAGCTGCCCGGGGACCTCGCCGGGGCCCAGCCGTGAGGCGTCGGGGGTAGGAAGCTCGCTCCAGGCTGGGGGGCCTGGCTGCTGGGGGGGGGGGGTCCCGGCTCTGGGGCCGGGGTGCAAGCTCGCTGCGGGCGGGGCACGTGTCCGTTTATTGTTGTATCGTGCTCTCCCAAGCGCTCAGTACAGCGCCCTGCCCTCAGGAAGCACTCGATAAATACGACTCAAAAAATGACAGGATGAAGAGAGAACGGGGGGCATTAGCTGGTCACCTGCCATTCGTCCCTGGGGAGCGGGGACCGGCCCAGCCTTTCACTCTCAGGGGCGGCAGATAATCCTAGGTGGCAGGGGGCTGGCCCGGACGACCTCCCCTAGTCTCCACCGCTTCCCGCTTGGAGTTGGGACTTGGAAAGACCTCCCCGGGTTCGGAGTTCACCCCCTGGGAGCGGGGCGGATCCCCCCCTCAAGGGCAAAGGCCTTCTTGGCCACCGCCAGCGGGTCCCTCCACGCTCTGCAGCTCTTACCCCTCTCCCCTTCACCCGCGCCCCTCCCCGTGGCTCTCAGGCGGGAGAGGTACCGCCCTCCCTCTCCCAGCGACCGGGGAGCCCGAAGGAGCGGAAGCTCCGGTTGCGGGGAGGGGAGGCGGCGGGGCCGGGGACCACCTGAGCCCGCCACGGCAGACGGTCGGCCCCTCTGGGAAGCTCTCCGGGGCCGGAGGGGGAGCGGGGGGGGCACCGTCACGGTGAGGGGAAAGGAAGCCCTCCTTGGCCGGGTCCGGGCGCTGACCTGCTCGTAGATCTCAATGGCCTTCTGGTACTGCTCCAGCTGGGCGGCGTAGCCGGCCACTTTGAGCAAACACTTGTTGGCAGAGCTGAGGAGAGAAGGGCAGGGCAGGGCCCGGGGGGGCCCGGTGGAGGGGGCAGGACGCTCATCAGTCAGCTCCGCCCAGGCCCAGCCTGGCACTCGGGAAGCCTCCTCCGTAGCCAGAAGCCAGCGAGGCCACCTGGAAGCGGGGGTGGCGCGGGGGCGAGGCGGGGGCTCCGGGCCAGGGCCGGGCAGATGGCAGCCCGGTGAGCGGGCCGGCGGAGCCCTTCCCCGCGGAACGCCCCGCTGCCCTCGCCGCCCCCGGCCGCGGAGGTTCCCGCCATTTCTGGCCTCGGGCCTCCTCTGATGTCACCGAGTGGCGGCGGGAGGCGGGCCGAGTGGTCGGCGCCAAGCCCCCGGCTCACACGGTGCACGCCCCGGCGGAGCCCGGGGCCCAGCAGGTGCAGATTGGTCTCGGTGAGGGACGGGGAGCGGGGAGGGGTACCCCCACCCCCACTTCGCGGCAACAGGGAGGCAAACACACCGCCTCGCTGGGGTTGGCCCCCTCCCCTCTGCCCCAGCGACCGAACCACCGGCAGACAGGGCTGAGCCTGGCGGGGGGGAGAGGGGCGCGGGGCTGGGACGGGGGGACTGGCCCGGGCAACTTCGCCGGCGTGGAGGCGGAGGGCGGTTTACCTGTTGGACTCTTCCCCTTTGTAGTAGTCTGCTGACTGCTCGTAGTGGGCAATGGCCTGGGTATTTGCGAGTCGGGGGGAGAGGAGAGAGGAAGGGAGAAGGAAAGAGAAAGAGCAACGGAGAGAGAACACGAGCCAAGGTTACTGATTTATGACTAGGCAGGGGGATCACGGCGACCGGCTCGTCAGCCCCCGGAAGAGCTCGAAGCCCTCCAGGCCCGCACGGCACAGAGCCGGGGCCAGGCCGGGTCCTCGGGGGGCTCCGTTGGCCTCGGTCCCCGGCTCCCGGCCGCCAGCAGCTCGCGACTCCTCTGCTCCGGTGCCGAAACCACCCCCCGAAACTAGAGTCCCCCCGGAGTTCTACTATTTTTTGGGAGAGGAAAAGTGATCTCTGAGCCAGATTAGATTCCGGCTGGCACAGGCCCGGAGAGGGGAGCCCTGGCCGCGGTCACGGGGGTGCCGGGAGACCGGGGGCCGAGTCCTGGCCTCGGCCTCCGGAGATGTCCCCCGGAAGTCCCGTGGCGCCCTCCCGGTCCCCCTCTGCCCCCGCCGGCACCGACCTTGTCGATGTCCACCAGCTCGGCCTCGTAGATCTCCGCTATGGATATGTGGTGCTTAGCAGCAATGGTGAAGCGGCCCTGTGAGAGACGGGGGTGGGGTCGGGGGGTGGAATGGGCGGCTTTTCCCCAGAAGATCGGCGGAAGGTCATCTTGGCGATCCCCCCCGTCTCCCGCAGAGAGTGCCAGCTGGAGAGTCTCCGCTCGCGGGACGAGAATCCCGCCATACTCGGGCCCGGGGCCGAGATGGCTGACCTCCTCCGCCTCTAAGCCCAGAGATCATTTTACAATCGATGGGACGTATTTACTGAGCGCTTACTGTGTACAGGACATTACGATGAACGCTCGGGAGAGGAGGACGACATTATAACAGACGCATTCGCTGCCCACAATGAACTTACAGTCTAGAGGGCGAGACGGACGATGTAAACGATGGGGATTTTATGACACGTCAGCCCTCCCACAGTGGTTGGTGGTGGTCAGGCAGTCATTCATATTTATTGAGCACTTATTGTGCGCAGAGCACCGTACTAAGCGTTTGGGAGAGTCCTCTATAGAAATAATCACTCACGTCCCCTGCCCACAGCGAGATAGGAGGCACACGCTTTCGGGACATCCCGCCGACACTTCAAACTTAAAATGTCCAAAACGGAACCTCTCATCTTCCCCCGCTCCCCAAACCCCGCCGTCCCGCATCGCTGTAGACATCACGGCTATTGTCCCTGTCTCACAAACCCTTCGACCTTACCCACACCCCCGAGATGGCAATTAATCCGGAGTTCACTTGCCCCTTGCGGGGGTCCTCAGAGGAGACAGAGCCCCCCGCCCCAGAGGAAGGGGTGGCTCACCCGGCCCGCAGGCTCCCGGCCACCACGGACCCCCGAGCAGCGAGGGGAGGACTGGCTTCCGGAAGCCAGGGACTCACCATGTCTGTGTAGATTTCGATGGCTCTCATCAGACAGTTGATGGCTTCTGCGGAGAGGGAGAAGTGGAGGCATTTTTAGCGGCGCGGAGACCCTCCCCCACCCCGGCCCAACGTGAGACAGATTGGGTGTCCACGGACACCCCGCCCGCAGCCTAGAGTCCGGGGGTTTGGCATGTGGAGGCTATCAGGGCGCTGGGCGGTCGGTCAGTCGTATTTATCGAGCGCTTACTGTGTGCAGAGCACTGTATTAAGCCCTTGGGTGAGTACAATTCAACAATAAACAGACCACTGCAATGTGGAGCAGCAGCGTAGTCGAACGGATAGAGCACGGGCCCGGGAGTCAAGGAGACCAGGGTTCTAGTCCCGATTCTGCTCCTTATCTGCTTTGTGACCTTGGGCAAGTCACTTTGCTTCTTTGGGCCTCAGTTCCCTCACCTGTAAAACGGGGACTAGGACCGCGAGCCCCACGTGGGCCCGGGACTGCGTCCAACCTGATTATCTTCCATCTACCTCAGCACTTGGTAGGGTGCCTGGCACATAGTGAGTGCTCACCAAAAACAGAAAACAAAAACCCGACTCTGGGATTGGTGAGATGCAAGGGAGGGGAGAGGAGGAAGTGGCTCATTCGAGGGTCCCACCCCACCCCCCCGCCCACACAGCTCACTGGGGCCGGTCACCCCGCAGTCAAGGGCTGGAAGGAAGGCTCCCCCAGTCCCCCGGGCCCGGTTCCAGTGACCGGGGGGGGGGGGGGTCTCTTTCGGGGCTTGAGAGGGCGAGAAGAGGGAGGTGAGGTGAGGGTGACAGGGCTTGGAGGATTTCCCCGATCACAGGGCGAGAAGCAGCCCGGCCTCCCGCCCGGCCCAGCCCCGGCCCGCCTCGCCTTGGGGGTCGGCTTTCTTGAAGGCGTTTCCGGCGTCCACGAAGCTGGTGGCCGCGTCGTGCTTGCTCTGCAGCTGGAGGTGCAGCTGGGCGGCCTGGCAGAAGGCGTTGCCGGCCGCTGGGAGACGAGACGCGCGCAGAGACACACGGACGGACGCAGACACACACAGATGGAGAGACCCACGGAGCGGAGCCGCGCACGGACGGACGCAGACAAACACGGAGACAGACAGGGAGACGCACACGTGGGTTGGCTGCGGGATGCCCACACGGAGCCGATCCGGGCCCACCGCCACCCCGGGGGCAGCCAGGACGCCCTCCCCCCGCCCGACGCCCTCTCCCCCCCGGCCCGCCCTCGGCCGGCCGGAGCAGAAACCCACTTACCGCTCCAGTTCTTGGCCATCTTGAACATGTTGGCCGCTCTGGCGTAGGTCTCGCACGCTTCCTCCATCTTGGACGAACCCCTGGGCAGAGGGAAGACCAAGAAGACGGGGGCACGTGACGCACCCTGCTCGGGGGGCGGCGGCGGGGCGGAGAAGGCCCGGCACCCTCCTCCCCCACGTCGGGACATCGGGTCGGCCTCACTCAACTCATCCTCGCCTGCTTTCACGCCGCCCCTCTTTATGGCATTTGTGAAGCGCTCACTACGTTCCAGGCCCTATCCTAAGCGCTGGGGTGGATCCAAGCTAATGAGGTTGGACAACAGTCCCGGTCCCGTTTGGGCTCACAGTCTTAATCCTCATTTTACAGAGGCGGTAATTCAGAAGTGAAGTGACTTGTCCAGGGTCACGCGGCAGAGAGGCGGTGGGGAACGCGGGATTAGAACTCGGGTCCTTCCGACTCCCAGCCCTGTGCTCTATACATTAGGCGCCCCTGCTTCTCTCCCTTTGGCGGGACGGCGAAGCAGCACGGCGGAGCGGATGGAGCCCGGGCCCGGGTCACGGGTTCTAATGCCGGCTCCACCAACTGTCTGCTGTGAGACCCTGGGCAAGTCACTTCACTTCTCTGGGCCTCAGTTATCTCATCTATAAAATGGGGATTGAGACTGTGGAGTCCCCCATGGAACAGGGGCTGTGTCCAACTCCATCTGCTTGTACAGTGCCTGGCACATAGTAAGGTCGCTTAACAAATACTTAACAACAGAGAGGCGGGCGTGGCTCGGTGGGAAAGAGCCCGGGCTGGGGACTCAGAGGTCATGGGTTCAAATCCCGGGCTCTGCCGCTTGTCAGCTGTGTGACTTTGGGGCAAGTCACTTCATCTCTCTGGGCCTCAGTTCCCTCATCGGAAAATGGGGATGAAAGACCGAGCCTCACGTGGGCCAACCCGATGACCCTGTATCTCCCCCAGCGCTTAGAACAGTGCTCTGCACGTAGTAAGCGCTTAACAAATACCCAACGTTATTATTATTATTCAACCACTAGCTCTCCAAGGGCTTCCTGCCCACTGCTTTCAAACAATGCCCGTGTGTCTTTCCTACCTTAGAACGACCCTCCCTTGATCCCGCGGCTCCCTCCGTTACCGCCCCGTCTCCCCCCTACCATGCCTCTCTAAACTCCTTGAGCGAGTCTTCTACACCCGCTGCCCTTCGACTTCGCCTCCTCCGTTTCTCTCCTTGACCCCCTCCAATCCGGCTGTGTCACTCACTCATTCTATCATGTTGATTGAGCGCTTACCATGTACTATTTATTACGCCGCTTGGAACGGACAACTCGGCACCAGAGACGATCCCTGCCCGACACCGGGCTTTCCGTCCCCTTCACGCCACAGAAACCGCCCTCTCAAAGATCACCGACCATCTGCTTCCCGCCAAATCCAACGGCCTCTACTCCATCCTCCTCCTCCTCGACCTCATCGGCCGCCTTCGACACCGGACCACCCCCTACTCCCGGGAACGTTATCCAACCCTCGCGTCTCCGTCCTCTCCTGGTTCTTTCTGTCCTCGGTCTTTCTCTCCGGCTCCTCCTCTGCCTCCCACCCGTTCAACGTGGGGGTCCTTCAAAGTTTCTGGGTCCCCTTCTTCCTCCTCTACACCCACTCCCTTGGGGAACTCAATGGCTCCCACGGCTTCGACGACCAGTTCCGCGCGGACGATCCCCGGATCCCCCCCTCCGGTCCCGACCTCCGCCCTTCTCCGCAGTCTCGCGTCTCTTCCCGCCTCCTGGACGTCGCCACTCGGACGCCTCCAACTTAACCCATCCTCGACAGAACGCCACATCTTTCCAACCCGCCCCTCCCCGCCACCCCCCCCCCCCCCGACTTTCCCATCCCTGTAACCACCACCTCCATCTCCTCTGCCTCGCGAGGCTGCAACCCTGGCACGAGCGACTCACCCTCCTTCAACCCCCGTATTCAATGTCCGTCCTCTCCTCGCCACGGCTCTAGAATCCGCCCCTTCCTCCCCGAACCGCTTCCGTGCTCCCGCCTCGCAGCCCGGCGCGGTGGATAGAGCACGGGCTCGGGAGTCAGAGGTCAGGGGTTCTAATCCCTGCTCTGCCACTTGTCTTCTGGTGTTGGCCTCGGGCAAGCCGCTTTCACTCCCCTGCGCCTCAGTTCCCTCATCTGTAAAACGGGGATTAAGGCGATTGCTCGTGTCCACCCCCGTGCTCAATACAGCTCCCGGCACGTAGTAAGGAACTTAACCAATACCACGGTTATCGTTATCCTTACTCGGGTCGGTCCCCTCGCTCGTCGCCCTGCCTTGATCCTCCCCACTTCACTCTTCGCCCGGATCATTTTCTAAAAACAACATTCTACCCCTCTCCCCGCTCCTCGAAAACCTCCAACGGTCGCGATTCCATCTCTCCATCAAAGAGCCTCCTCACCACTGACCCGAGGGTACTTAATAGGCTCTTCCCCTCCCGCCTCGCCCTGCTCATCTCCCGCTACGACCCAGCCCGCACACGTCTCTCCCGTGAGGCGGCCTCCTCGCCGTTTCCTCCGTTGGGTTTCCTCGCACCCAGGGCGAGGGGGAAAGGATAACAACCGTCTTCGTGATCGTTCAGTCTTCCGGCCCCGCCGCTCAAGTTGCCCGGTTAGAGAACTCCGGGCATCGGCATTCATCTCACCTACACCGGTCTGGCCACGTGCCCCCGGGCCAAACTTGCCAACAGGGCGAGGACTACGGTGCCCGTATCGGTGCCCACCCAGCGATCCTCGCCAAAGCCGCCCGGCCGAGCCAAGGCTGTCCTCTGTCACCCCTTCCCCGCCGCATCCGCCACCGCCAACCCATTACTCGTGCCTCTCCCGCTGCCCAAAACGCCCTCGCCTCTCCTTTGCCAAACTCCGCCCTCCTTTCCCCCCCAAAAAGTCTTGCCGGGATACTAGTAATGTTGGTATCTGTTAAGCGCTTACTGTGTGCAGAGCACCGTTCCAAGAGCTGGGCAATCCGGTCGTCCCACGTGGGGTTCCCAGTCTTCATCCCCATTTTCCGGATGGGGAACTGAGGCCCAGAGAAGTGAAATGACTTACCCACAGTCACCCAGCTGACAAGTGGCAGAGCCGGGATCCGGATCGATGATCTCTGACTCCCCGGCCCGGGCTCTTGCCACCGAGCCACCCTGCTTGCCATCTCCCCGCAACCCCCCAAGCCCCCCCCCCCCACCACATACATCCACCCCGTCAGCGGGGGCTCTAGATTAACCCTCAAATATCCACAATGCTTCCGCGCTCTGCTCTGACGGCTGCAAACTCCTCCGAGAGGCCTTCCCAGACTGAGCTTCCCCTTCTCCCTCTGCTCCCTCTCTGCTCCCCCTTCACCTCCCCCCGGCTAAGCCCCCTTCCCCCCCTTTCCCTCCCCCTCCCCTCGGCACTGTGATCATTTGTATATATTTTTAGTACCCTATTTATTTTGTTAATGAGGTGTCCATCCCCTTGATTCCATTTATCGCGATTAAGTCGCCTCGTTTTGCGGTCCGTCGCCCCCGCTTAGACCGTGAGCAGGGATGGTCTCCACCTGTTGCCGAATCGTCCATTCCAAGCGCTCAGTCAGTGCTCTGCACACAGTAAGCGCTCAATAAATACTACTGAATGAATTATACTTCCCCAGGCGCTTCGCCTAGTGTGCTGCACGCGAGAAGCGCTCAATTAATAGCCACTGACGGGCGGTCGCTCGGCCATCCGGGCTGCGGGCCCGCCTCCCCGCTCAGACTGGGGGCTTCCTGAGGACGGGGACGGGTGCCTTTGTCTTTTTTGGTGGGGGGAGGGATGGCTCCCCGGGCCGTGAGAGCTCGGATCAGACCCGGAGCCGAGTCGGTGGGGCGCGTGCGGGCAACGCATAGGGATTGTACACTCCAAGCCTTAGTCCAGCGCTCTGCACATAGTCGGCGCTCAATAAGTACTACTGAATGAAGGAACACGGGTAGGCCCCTGGCTTGGAACGCCCTCCCTCCCTGCCAGACGCTCGCCTCGCCGCACCTTCAAAGCCTTACTGAGGTCACACCTCCTCCGAGAGGCCTTCCCTGACTAAGCCCGCATTTCCCCTCCTCCCTCCTGCAACGCCCTGATTTGCTCCCTTTATTCACCCCTCCCTCCGCCCCACGGCATTTACGTCCGCATCCGTCATTTATTTATTCCTATTAATAGGTCTCCCCCTCTCATTTATTGATTTCTATTCATCGGTCTCCCCCTCGGGGCCGAAGCCCGCTGTGGGCCGGGAACGCGCTACCAACGAGGATTTGGCACTGGCCCCCGGCGCTTACTTCAGGGCTCCGCACACGGTAAGCGCTCCGTCGACGCGACCGTGCCGCCGGCGGCACGGCCTCGCAGCCTTGAAGCAGCGTGGCTCAGCGGGAAGAGCCCGGGCTTGGGAGTCGGAGGTCATGGGTTCGAATTCCGGACTCTGCCACTTGGCAGCTGGGTGACTGGGGGCAAGTCGCTTCACTTCTCTGGGCCTCAGTTGCCTCATCTGTAAAATGGGGATGAAGACCGTGAGCCTCACGTGGGACAACCTGATGACCCTGGATCTCCCCCGGCGCTTCGAACAGTGCTCTGCACATAGTAAGCGCTTAACGACTCTGCCCCTTGTCAGCTGGCTGACTGTGGGCAAGTCACTTCACTGTGCCTCAGTTCCCTCATCTGTCAAATGGGGATGAAGACTGTGAGCCTCACGTGGGACAACCTGATTCCCCTGTGTCTCCCCCGGCGCTTAGAACGGTGCTCTGCACAGAGTAAGCGCTTAACAAATACCAACATTATTATAATTACGGTGCTTGGCAATAATAAATGCTTAACAAATATCACAATCGCTATTATTATATTATTAAATGCTATTTTTAAGGGACTACTATGTGCTAGGCACCGTATTAGTGTGTCATTCTGTAAAGACAACCCGATGACCCTGTATCTGCCCAGCGCTTGGAACAGTGCTCTGCACATAGTAAGCGCTTAACAAATACCAACATTATTACTATTAAAGGATATTTTTAAGGGAATACTATAAGCGCTTAACAAATCCCAACATCCTTATTATGATTACTACTCTCTGGGCCTCAGTTGCCTCATCTGTAAAATGGGAATACTATAAGCGCTTAACAAATATCAACATTATTATTATTAAAGGATATTTTTAAGGGAATACTATAAGCCCTTAACAAATACCAACATTATTATTATTAAAGGATATTTTTAAGGGAATACTATAAGCCCTTAACAAATACCAACATCCTTATTATGATTACTACTCTCTGGGCCTCAGCTGCCTCATCTGTAAAATGGGAATACTATAAGCCCTTAACAAATACCAACATTATTATTATTAAAGGACATTTTTAAGGGAATGCTATAAGCGCTTAATACCAACAATATTATTATTAAAGGATATTCTATAAGTGAATACTTATATAAGCGCTTAACAAATACCAACATTATTATTATTAGAGGATATTTTTAAGTGATTACTATAAGCGCTTAACAAATACCAACATTATTATTATTAGAGGATATTCTTTAAGGGAATACTATAAGCGCTTAACAGATACCAACATTATTATTATTAGAGGATATTCTTTAAGAGAATACTATAAGCGCTTAACAAATACCAACATTATTATTATTAGAGGATATTCTTTAAGGGAATACTATAAGCGCTTAACAAATGCCAACATTATTATTATTAGAGGATATTCTTTGAGGGATTACTATAAGCGCTTAACAAATACCAACATTATTATTATTAAAGGATATTTTTAAGGGATTACTATAAGCGCTTAACAAATACCAACATCATTATTACTAAGCGCTTACAAATGCCATCCTAATTATGATGACTACTCTCTGGGCCTCAGTGGCCTCATCTGTAAAATGGGGATAATGACTGTGCGCCTCACGGGGGACCACCTGATGACCCTGGATCTCCCCCGGCGCTTAGAACAGTGCTCGGCACACAGGACCAAACGCCGCCACCATCATCACTATCCGCAAGGCGCTTAGTGGATCCAGGGTCTCCGAGTGGATTGTGTCTTAAGACCGTAATTACCGTCGTGAGGGCGAGTATTAGAGGAAATACGGTGGGATGATTGACAGACGCGCAGGCCTCGGCCCCGGCCGCCCCCTCCCGGCCGCCCGCCCGCCCGCCCGCCCTCCGGCCACTGACCCGAAGAGGCCGGAGAAGAAGGACTGCGAGTTCTTCACTTTGCGATCCGCCTCGGCCAACAGGGCCAGCGCCTCCGCCTCCTTCCCGGAGTTGTCCATGGCGGCGGCGGCCCGGTCCGGTCCTGTCCGGGTCCTGAGGGACGCTGAGGAAAGCTCGGGGGGAAGCCGGCCGTCAGGTGAGCGGGGGGGGCCCCCTCCACGTGATCCGAACCCGCCAATCAGCGCCCGCGCTGCTCGGTCTCCCCCGGCGCGTGACCCGGGCGGGCCAATCACCACCGCCCGCCGCCTCCGGTGTCACGTGACCGCAGCCGGCTTCCCCCGTCACATGACGGAGGGGAGGGCGGGCCCCGCCCCCTGACGGTTCACGTGCTACGTACAGGTTTTTTTGTTGTTTTTTTTTTTTTTTAAAGCGTAGTGCATGTTGGGCAGTGTCGGTTTCTCAATGATAATGATAGTATTTGTTAATAATAATAGTAACGATGGTATTGTTCAGCTCTTACTCTGTGCCGAGCACTGTTCTAAGCGCTGGGGGAGACACAGGGGCATCAGGTGGTCCCACGTGGGGCTCCCCGTCTTCATCCCCATTTTCCAGAGGAGGTCACTGAGGCCCAGAGAAGCGAAGTGACTCGCCCACAGTCCCACGGCTGACAAGTGGCAGAGCTGGGATTCGAACCCATGACCTCTGACTCCAAAGCCCGGGCTCTTTCCATTGAGCCACGCTGCTTCTCCAGATGAGGGAACTGAGGCCCAGAGAATAACGACGCTGGTATCTGTTAGGCGCTCACTAGGTGCCGAGCACCGTTCTAAGCGCCGGGGGAGATCCCAGGTCATCATCGGGTTGTCCCCCGTGGGGCTCCCGGTCTTCATCCCCATTTTCCAGATGAGGGAACTGAGGCCCAGTGAAGTGACTTCTACCCCAGCGCTTGGAACAGTGCTCCGCACATAGTAAGCGCTTAACAAATACCAACATCATTATTATGATTATTACACTTTCCACTAGGCTGTGCCGACCCTCCACGATGCCGCTACATTAAAAGTCTGTATTTTCATCGAGTTCTCTCAGACCTCGGGAAACTGCGTGTCCTAGCGGAAAGAAGCCGGGACAAGGAGTCAGAGGTCGTGGGTTCTAATCCCGGCTCCGCCTCGCGTCTGCTGTGTGACCTGGGGCGAATCACTTCACTTCTCCGGGCCCTCGGTTACCTCACCTGCAAAATGGGGACCAAGACCGTGAGCCCCGACGACGACGGTATTGGTTAAGCGCTCACTACGGGCCGAGCACTGTTCTCCAGCGCCGGGGGAGATCCCGGGTCCTCGGGCTGCCCCCCGTGGGGCTCCCGGTCTTCGTCCCCGTTTCGCAGAGGAGGTCACTGAGGCCCAGAGAAGTTAGGAGCCTCGCTCAGAGTCACCCGGCTGATGAGGAGCCGCAGCGGGGCTTGGCGGAAAGAGCCCGGCCTGGGAGTGGGAGGCCCTGGGTTCTAATCCCCGCTGCGCCACTTGGCAGCTGGGCGATTTGGGGCGAGTCACTTCACTTCTCTGGGCCTCAGTCATCTCATTTGTAAAACGGGGGTGAGGACCGGGAGCCCCAGACGGCACCGCCTGATGACCTTGTAGCTACCCCAGTGCTTAGAACAGTGCGCGGCACAGAGTAGGCGCCTAACAAATGCCATCATCATCTGGGAGTCAATCAATGATATTTATTGCGTGGTTTTTATTGCCTGTCTACTTGTTTTGTTGCCCGTCTCCCCCTTGTAGCCTGGGAGCCCGTTGCCGGGCCGGGATTGTCTCCATCTGTTTGCCCAACTGTACACTCCAAGCGCTTAGTTCAGTGCTCTGCACACAGTAAGCGCTCAGTAAATACGACTGACTGAACGAATACGATTGAATGAACTGAACGAATGAATGCGCGTGCTCAGTGGGAAGAGCACGGGCTTTGGAGTCAGAGGTCACGGGTTCGAATGCCGGCTCGGCCACTTGTTCAGCCGTGTGACTGTGGGCGAGTCACTTCACTTCTCTGGGCCTCTGGTGACCTCATCTGGAAAATGGGGACGAAGACCGGGAAGCCCCACGTGGGACAACCTGCTTCCCGTGTCTCCCCCAGCGCTTAGAACAGTGCTCTGCACATAGTAAGCGCTTAACAGATACCAACATTATTATCATTATAGGCGTTTGGGACAGTACAGAACATCAGAATTAGCAGACGCCTAGAGGGGGGGGGGGGACAGACATTCATATTGTTAATAATAATCATGTTGGTATTTGTTAAGCGCTTACTATGTGCCAAGCACTGTTCTAAGCGCTGGGGGGGATTCAGGGTGATCGGGTTGTGCCACGTAGGGCTCACAGTCTTCATCCCCATTTTCCAGATGAGGGAACTGAGGCCCAGAGAAGCGAAGTGACTCGCCTACTGTCAGACAGCTGCCAAGCGGCGGAGCCGGGATTAGAACCCACGACCTCTGACTCCCAAGCCCGGGCTCTTGCACTGAGCCACGCTGTTCAGTTGCACTTCTCTGGGCCTCAGTCCCTCATCTGTAAAATGGGGATGAAGACTGTGAGCCTCATGTGGTACAACCTAATTACCTTGCTGTCTACCCCAGCGCTTAGAACAGTGCTCTGCACAGAGTAAGCGCTTAACAAATACCAACAATATTATTATTATTATTATTATTAACAGGACAGACCTGCATCATTCACTGCCATCAAGAGTGACTCTTTTGGAGCAAAAGTCTGACGGGGAAGGAGAGGGAAACCCGCACGAGAAAACAGCGTCGCAGACATTAAACGTAACAATATACGAGGCGGCGGCGTGACCTACTGGAGAGATTAGAGGAACCGAGAAGCAGCGTGGCTCAGAGGAAAGAGCCCGGGCTCGGGAGTCAGAGGTCATGGGTTCCGAATCCCGGCTCCGCCACCTGTCAGCCGTGTGACTGTGGGCGAGGTCACTTCACTTCCCTGGGCCTCAGTGACCTCATCTGGAAAATGGGGATTAACCGTGAGCCTCACGTGGGACGCCCCGATGGCCCCGTACCTCCCCCCAGCGCTTCCAACGGCGCTCGGCACGTAGTAAGCGCTTAACCAATACCGACATTGTTGTTATTTTACGGAGGAGGTCACGGAGGAGTGAAGTGACTTGCCCCAGTTCACACCGCAGACGAGGGGCGGGGGCCGGGATTCGATCCCGGGACTTTCTGACGGCCAGGCCCGAGCCCGGGCCACCGGGCCGCCACTTACTGAGTGCCCAGCGCCCAGCAAGCGGCGGAGGACGGGTGGCGAAATCGGTTGGCGAACTGTGCTTTTCACGCGCCTGGATGCGGCGCTCGGCGCACCGTAAGCGCTCGATGAACAGGGGGAAGCAGCGCGGCTCAGTGGAAAGGGCCTGGGCTCCGGAGTCAGAGGTCGCGAGTTCGACTCCCGGCTCCGCCACCCGGTCAGCGGTGCGACTGTGGGCGAGTCACTTCTCCGCGCCTCAGTTGCCTCACCTGGAAAACGGGGATTAACTGGGGCCTCGCGTGTGGGACGACCCGATTCCCCCGGATCTCCCCCAGCGCTCCGCACGGAGTAGGCGCTTAACCGATGCCAACGTTAGTCTTACGAGCCGAAGGGCGAGTCAACGAATCGGATCCCTCGGGAAAGGGGCCGATCAAATTCAAGACCCAAAATAAGACTGACTGCGCTGCGATGATCAGTCTGAGAAAAACGCATCGTAGAGGCCAAGGAACGCGGAAGCTCCGCTCCGCAGCCGCTGGCCGACGGCATTCGTCAGTAGCCGAAAGCCACCCCTCGCCCGAGCCCGGGAAGGCCGCCCGGACCCCCCCCCCCCACGCCGGCCCACCCCCCCTTCCGATCCGTTTGTTTATTTTACGGCATCTATTAAGCCCTTACATTGTCCCAGGCACTGTACCAGGCGCCGGGGTGGATGCGAGCAACTCGGGTTGGACGCGGTCCCTTCCCCGCACGGGGCTCCCGGTCGTGATCTCCGTTCTCCAGCTGAGGTGAACCGAGGCCCAGAGAGGTGAAGTGACTCGCCCGAGGTGACACAGCAGACCCCGGGGAGGAGCCGGGCTTAGAACCCAGGTCCTCCTGACCGGCTCCATCCGCCGGGCCACGCTGCTTCCTCCCATCCCTCCGTCTCCTTCCGTTCCCGTAGTCCCGGGCGCAGAAGTTACGATTTTCCTCAGGTTCTCCCTCCGGGACTGAGGGGTTTCGTTGACGGGAGATTTTCATTTAAACTGCTTTCGGTAGAGCCACGAGAGCTCAGGGTTGGGGTTTTTTTGGGTTTTTTAATGATATTTAAGCGCTTACCACGTCCCAGGCACCGTATTAAGCGCTGGGGCAGTGCAAGGTTGGCCCCAGCCCGCGTCCCACACGGGGCTCACTAGTCTCGATCCCCATTTTACAGATCGGGGACCGAGGCCCCGAGAAGTGAAGTGACTTGCCTAAGGTCACGCGGCAGACAGGGATCAGAACCCGAGAGACGGGGTCTGACGGGGTTGCCCGGGGACGCCGAGAACCCCCCCCCCCCCCCAGAGTCGGGGCCCGGGATTTTACCCAGCGCTCAATAAATACCGTTGATCGTTGACTGATTAGACCGCGCGCCTCACACGGGGAAAGGACTGTCTGACCCGCTTCTAACTGTTTCGACCGCGGCGTTCAGACGGTGCTGATTTATACGTTATAATCATCTGCTCGTATTACCGTCTGTCCCCCACCCTCTAGACCGTCAGCCGGTTGTGGGCAGAGAACGCGTCTGCCCACTCTCTACAGGCCTCTGCTGAGGATTCAGTACGGCGTCTCGCGCGCAGTAGGCGCTCCATGGTAAGCGCTCGCCCGACACCGTTATCATCGTGGGGCTCACCGTTCTAGTACGAGGGAGAACAGGCGTGGAATTTCCATTTTATAGATGGGGAAAGGGAGGCACAGAGAGGGTTATAATAATAATAATAATAATAATAATGTTGGTATCCGTTAAGCGCTTCCTACGCGCCGAGCACCGTTCTAAGCGCTGGGGTAGACACAGGGGAATCGGGTTGTCCCACGTGGGGCTCGCAGTCCTCATCCCCATTTTACAGATGAGGTCACCGAGGCACCGAGAAGTGAAGTGACTCGCCCCAGGTCCCAGAGCTGACAAGTGGCCGAGCCGGCATTCGAACCCATGCCCTCTGCCTCCAAAGCCCGGGCTCTCTCATCGAGCCGCGATCTGTTAAGCGCCTATATGTGCAGAGCACTGTTCTGAGCGCTGCAGGGTCATCAGGCCGTCCCACGTGAGGCTCCCGGTCTTCATCCCCGTTTTCCAGTTGGGGAACTGAGGCCCAGCGAAGTGAAGTGACTCGCCAAGGTCACACGGCCGCCGAGTGGCGAGCCGGGACTCGGACCCACGACCTCGGGCCGGGAAGCAGCGGGGCGGCAGTGGAAAGAACCCGGGCCTGGGAGTCCGGGATCGTGGGTTCGAATCCCGGGGTCTCCCACCTGGCAGCTGGGGACTGCGGCGAGTCACCTCACTCCGCCGGGCTCGGTTCCCTCATCCGTCAGATGGGGATGAAGACCGGGAGCCTCACGTGGGACGACCCGATGACCCCGCGGCTCCCCCAGCGCTTAGAACGGTGCTCGGCCCACAGTAGGCGCTTCACAGATGCCAACGTTATTGAATACCGTTAAGAGGGAAACAAAAACTCCGCCTGACCTCCGCGGGTGTCGGCCGGACCGCCAGGAAGGGTCCCCCCCCCGCCCCGCCCCCCGCCCCGGCCTCGAAAGGGAGTTGATCCTCACGCGGCGGTCGCTTCCACAGTGCGGGGGAACCCGTAAAACCAGTGCAAATGATTTATGCGCAGCAGATGGGACTTCTAAACCCGGACGCTCGAGGAGCTGAAGACTTTACGGTCTAATAAAGCCGCGGGGACGCAGATCCGGCTTGAGTCCGTTCGGGTTCGGGGTTTCTCACTCCCCCCCAGCGAGGCCCGGAGCCCCGGCTGGCCTCGGGAGTCGCTCCCGGGACGAGCCGGGAGCGCCTCCGGACGCTTCGGCCCAGCGTGGGGAGGGGAGGCGCCGAGTCGGGACGCCGGGCTTGGATCCGTCCCCGCGCCGGGCCCTCGACTCTATTCACCGCCACCGCCTCCCCGATCGGACCGGGCGGCCGTCCGACGGCAGGGACCGTCTCCATCTGTTGCCGACTTGTTCATTCCAGGCGCTTAGGACAGCGCTCCGCCCAGAGTAAGCGCTCAACAAATACTATGGAACGAATGAACGAACGGGGGAGGGTCCCGACCGGCCCGTCTTCCCTCGCTTCCGGAGTTGTCGCCCCAGGTTGCCGACGGGCCAGCGGGGAAGCAGAAGAGAGCGGCGGAGCGCGGGCCCGGGAGCCGGAAGGGCTCTAGACCGGGCCCCCGCCTGCCGCCGCGTGATCTCGGGCGAGTCGCGTGCCCTCTCCGGGCCTCCGTTGCCTCCTCTGTAAAATGGGGTTTGAGACCGGGAGCCCCACGCGGGAGCCCTAGATCACCTGCCACCTCCGCGGAGCTCGGCACGGCGCTCGCGCACACGGTAAGCGGAGAAGCGGCGGGGCTCGGCGGAAAGAGCCCGGGCTTGGGAGTCAGGGTTCACGAGTTCGAATCCCCACTCTGCCCCTTGTCGGCTGACTGCGGGCGAGTCACTTCACTTCTCTGGGCCTCCGGTTCCCTCACCTGGAAAACGGGGATGAACTGTGATCCCGTATCTACGCCGGCGCTTACAACGGCGCTCTGCACGTAGTGAGCGCTCAGCCAGATACCAGCATCGTTAGCACCGAACACGACCGGGTGAATTCCTTCGGCCCCCCACCGCCCCGTCCCGCCGGGGACCGGCCGGCGCGGAGCCAAGGACCACGCGGGGAGCGGTTGGGCAGCTCGGTTTAATGAGATCCACAGCAGGGCACGGCCCCGGGCGCCTCGGATCGCGGCCGCGGCGGCGCCGACCTCTCCGACGGACGCGGAGGGCCGGCGGGGAGCGAGCGGGGGGCGAGACGGAGCCTCCTCCTCCTCGGAGGCCGGGGGGTGGGGGCGGGGGCGGGAGAAAAGCAACGAGACGATCCCAAGGCATCCGCTCTCCCCGCCGATCATCTCGGGTCCGGGCTTTCTCCGGGGATGTGGCCGAACGCCGAAACGGGGCTGAGAGGCCAAAGCCGCCCCGACCCGCCTCAGACCTCTCCCGTGCGGAGAACCCGCCGAACGAAGCGTCGGGAAGCCCTCCGACCTGCGTCCCCCCGGGTCCCACGGCGTCGCTAAGCAATTCCGCCCGGGGGCCGGGCGTCCCGGTGCCGGCTCGGCCTCGCGGGACCCCGGCGGGGGCCGAGGCGAGACGGACCGGCCCGACGGAGCCGTGTCGGCCGGGAGACCGTCCTCCTCCTTCCGGGCCGGGTCCGACCGGAGGGGCCCCTCTCCCGCTCCCCGGGGCCGGAGCCACTAGGGCAGCGCGCCGGGGCCGGCCTCCGCCTCCTCCTCGCAGCAGGACTTGCCGCGCTTCCCCGACCCCTTGGCCTTGAACTCCGTCGTGCTGCCTCCTGAACGCGGTGTCGTTTCATGTGGCGTTGCGGCTCTTTATCCTATCGAACACCCTGGGACAGATTTGGGGATGGGGGGGGGCGGGAAACAGAGGATTAAGCGCCCGGTCGGCCGCGATGTTCGCCTCTTTGTTTCTCATGGTATCCGTTGAGCGCTTACGATGCTCTCGGCGCTGGGGTTTTTGGCGGGTTTTTTTTTTTACGGCGTTCGGTAGGCGCTTACTACGGATCGAACTTCGTTCTCGGCGCCGGGGCAGATCCGGGTTAATCGGGCCGGACGCCGTCCCCGCCCCACTTGGGGCTCACGGTCGAGGCAGGAGGGACGACGGGGGAACTGAGGCACAGGGAAGTGACCCGCCCAAGGTCACGCAGTCAAACGTATTTACTGAGCGCTTACCGTGCGCCGAGCACGGCAGTGAACGCTCGAGAGGATACAAGCTTGGGACCGGGAGCCCCGCGTGGGACGGGGGCCGTGTCCAATTTGTCTGCGTCCACCCCGGTGCTCGGTACGCTGCCGGCACGTAGTAGGCGCCTCGGTGGTAACCGGTGGTACCGGTAAAGCACTCGCCGTAATCACTCGCTCAGCCTAAGATGCTTGCAGGAGATCCGTGCCAGTGTACGCGCTAAGCCCTTGCGGGGGGGGGGGGGGGGGGGGCACGAGCAGATCGGATTGGACACGTACCCTGTCCCGCGCTGGGCTCCCGGCCTTAATCCCCATTTTACGGATGAGGTAACCGAGGCACAGAGAAGTGAAGTGACTCGCCCAGGGCCAAACAGCGACGAGTGGGCTCGGAACCTTCCGGCTCTCGGGCCCGGACTCGCTCCGCTGCGCCACGCTGCTTCTCCCTAGGCCACGGTGTCACCGCTGTCCGTATTATCACTGGAACAGACGCGGCGGTAAAGGGCGTGTCACTGGCGGGATCAGAACCCAAGTCCTCGGACTCCCGGGCCCCGTTGCTTCTCCGCCTTCTAGAGCCCGCGGGAGGCTCCGCCTGGGACTCGGGAGGACCCGGGTTTCAATCCCGGCCCCGCCCCGGTCCGCCGCGTGACCCCGGGCGAGTCGCTTCGCTTCTCCGGGCCTCATTCGCCTCGCCCGGAAGACGGGACGAAGACCCCGCGCGGGGCTGGGACCGCGTCCGACACCCCCCCCCCCCCCGCCCCCGGCGCGAAGAGCGGCGCTCGGCACGAGGTGAGCGCTTAACGGACGCCATCGCCGTGGTACCGAGCGCCGCCCGGACGCCGCTGCGACTGCCACTGCTATCGTTAGCGGGGACCGGGGCGGCCTCCGGCATCCGGCGGGGTGCCCGGCACGGAGAAGGCGCTTAAAGACCGTCGTCATTCTTACCTGTCGCACTCGCGGCACGGGAAGGCCCCGGGCGGTCGGTGGGCGGCCCCCCGGCTGGGCCGCGGAGGGGGTGGGCCGGGAGCTTCTGTCTCTCTTGCCGCCCCTGGCCCGGGTGGGCTCGGGCGCCGGCCGGAAGCCGCTTCTGGCCTGGATCTGCCCGCGGGGAGTCCCGCCGTCAGCCCGGGCCGTCCCGCCCTCCCTCCCGGGAAGAAGGGCCCGCCGGGAGGGGCGCTGGGCCGAACGCCCCCTCCCGTCGCCCGAGGGAGCCCGTCCGCCCCTCTCCCATCAGGGAAGGCCCCCCCCGCCCCCCGGCCCGCCGAGGCACGGCGAGACGAGGCCGGGTCTCCCTCCGCGCCCGTGTGGGAAAACCCGGCGGCGGAGGAGAGGTTCTCCGCACGCGACACGCCGTTGGGGGGGGGGGGGGGCGCGCGGGAGGGGGCGGGGGCTGGGCGGGAGGAGAGGAGGAGCGCGAAACCCCAACGGGACCGAAGGATTTCTCGGCCCCGACTGGAAACTCGGGTTCCTAGAAGCGGGAAAGAGGCAGAAAACTGGAGCGCGGGGGCGCGGTCCCCGTCATCTCCCGGGGCGGGAGGTGTCTTCCGCCCCGGCGGAGGCTGCCGGGGAAGGACGCGGCAGCGACGGACCGTATCGGGCGTCTCCGGAGTGCACCGGGCCGGGCTGGGCGCCCGGGACGCCGGCGCCACCCGGGCTCCCAACGCGTCGGGGAGCGAGGCGGCCCGGAGCGCGACCCGTCAGGGTCGCCGCGGAGCTACATCTCGGGAGATTCGGAGGAGGGCGGCGGAGGTGGCCTGGGCGCAGGAGGCAGGCCCGGTTAGGCGGAAATGGACCGAGAAGGGAAAAAAAAAGAAATCCCGCCGGGGGGCCGCGAGGCTGGGGCGCAGCCCGGGAGGAGGGGGCGCGGGCCAGCCCCGGCCCCGCCGCGGGTCTTCCTCCGAGCTGTGCCACTTAACGACGTCGGTATCCGTCAGGCGCCTGCTATGTGCCGGGCACCGTTCTAAGCGCCGGGGGAGGTACGGGGTCATCGGGTTGTCCCCCGTGAGGCTCCCGGTCTTCAGCCCCGTTTTACAGATGAGGTCAGTGAGGCACGGAGGAGTGAAGTGACCTGCCGAAGTCCCACAGCTGACAAGCGGCGGAGCTTCGAAACGGCCACGAGCACAGCGCTCGTTTGGTTTCTCACCGGGGCCGTTCGACCCGAAGGCCTTGTCGGGCAGCCTCCCCCGCCTCTCCTGCTACCGTTGGGCTCTGCCTCCTCCACCCGCGTCGTTCGGTCGGTCGTATCTGTTGAGCGCTTACTGTGGGCCGAGCGCTGCGCTGAGCGCTCGGGGGAGTACGCTACAACGATAAGCACGCCACGACCAGAACGGCGTCCACCGCAAACATCCCCCTCGGGTGCGAGGGACGCCCGCGCTGACGCCCCGAAGCCCGATCGGAGGGGCCGACTTAGAACAGAGAAGAGAATCCTGGTTTCAAAAAGGAACAAACGGGACAGACCCAAGCCCACCCAGCGGAAGATAGAATAATGACGTCGGTATCTGTTGAGCGCTTACTGTGCGCAGAGCACCAAGCGCCGGGGGAGATACGGGATCGTCGGTCGTCCCACGTGAGGCTCACGGTCCCCGTCCCCGTTTACAGAGCAGGTAACTGCGGCACAGAGAAGTGACTCGCCCGCGGTCACACAGCCGACGGGCGGCCGAGCCGGGATCCGGACCTACGACCGCTGACCCCCGAGCCCGTGCTCCTTCCGCTGAGCCACGGCGCTTAGGGGCCCCGCCGACAGAACGGCCGCCCAAGGGAACGCCCGACCAAACGCCGAAAAATACGGTTGACGGGGGAAAGAGACCGGAAACTCGGTCCGACGGGAAACCCGGACAGGGTCGGGATTTCCCTCTCCGAGGAAAGGCTCCCGATCCGTTATTTCCGGGAGGCGGAGGCGGCCCGCTCGGGGGAGACGGGCCGGCGGCGGGGTCCCCTCCGCCCGCCTCAGCCACCTGTCAGCCCCGTGACCGTGGGCGGGTCACTTCACTTCTCTGTGCCTCGGTCCCCTCATCTGTCAAATGGGGATCGGGACCGGGAGCCTCACGCGGGACGACCCGACGGCCCCGGATCCCCCCCCCCCGGCGCTTAGGGCGGCGCCCCGCGCGGTGGAAGCGCTTAACCTATACCGACGCTCCGATCACCCGGTCCTCCGAGCCGGGGACTCGGCGCGTCTCTGTCGTCGGGCGGGAAGGGTTACCTTTCTGGCCGTCCTCTCTCCCTCGTCCCGTTCCTTCTTGACCCCGGTTTCCCTCCCCGACGCTCTGCCGGAGTCGAACCTCATCATCCTCTTCCAGATGTAATAATACTCGACACACTGGGCGACGTTCTTCGTCTTCACCTGGGGAGAGAGGCCGCGGGTAGCGGGGCGGCGGGCGGAGGCCGGGGCGGTCGGCGGCCCGCGTCCGTCCGAACCCGCCGACGGGCCCGATCCCCGAACGCCTAGAGGAGCGGTGCCGCGGAGCGGACGGAGCCCGGGGCTGGAGGCGGGAGGTCACGGGTTCTGATCCAGCTCCGCCACCCGTCCGCCGCGGGCCGCCTCACTTCGCTGGGCCTCAGTCACCTCATCCGCGAAAACGGGGATCGACCCCGTGCGCTCCCCGGGGACGGCGACTCCAGCGGACCCCGTCTGCTCGGATCCACCCCGGCGCCCGGCGCGAGTAAGCGCTTGAAAGATACCGTCCCTATCACCGAGCGAGCGTCCTCCGTCCCGAGGAGTGCTTAAGCGCTCGGAAATATCGCCGACCGACCTGCCGGCGGGGGGGGGAGGGGGTGCGGAACACCGTACTAAGCACTTGGGAGAGCACGTACGCCGACAGGCCGACGCGTTCGCGTTCCGGGTCCACAGCAGCAGTCGGTCCGTCGGGCCGTCGTATTTACTGAGCGCTCACCGGGGCCGAGCGTTACGCCGAGCGCTCGGGAGAGCCCGGTATGACAGTATTAAACAAAAACAAACCACGTTTCCTGCCCGCCAAGAGCTTACAGTTTTAAAGGGATACTTAGGGAGTGCTTACGGGTGCCGGAGCACTGGAGCCGAGCGCTCGGGAAAGGACAATACACACAGTGGGTGGACACGTTCCCTGCCCGCAGCGGGTCTTCAGGTCTAGGCGGGAGGCGGGCACGTAGAGGAGTAAGTTCTGGCTAGTTATACTAAGTGCCGCAAGCTGAGCGCTTACCGCGTGCGGAGCACTGTGACCGAGCTTAGGGAGCGATGACGACGTGATAACCGTGGTATCCGCGGAGCGGTCGCTCGCGGTGTTTGAGGATGATGATAACCTCGGTATCCGTGGGGCGCTTACTAACGTGCCGACGCTGTCGAGCGCCGGGGTCGGACCCCGCCTCCGTCCCAGGCGGGGCCCGCGCTCTGAGCGCCATTCTCCGCCCGAGGGAACCGAGGCACAGAGAGGCGACCTTCCCGGGCCCCCGCTCCACCCCCTGGGCCGCACCGCTTCACGACAGTGGCCGACGACGACGACGACGCGTCGGCATCTGTTAAAGCGCTCACTACGCGCCGGGCACGTTCTAAGCGCGGCGGAGATCCGGGTCACCCGGCGGTCCCACGCGGGGTCACGGTTAATCGCCATTTTACAGACGTGGTGACGAGGCCCAGAGAAGTGAGGCGACTCGCCACGGGTCACGCAGCTGACGAGGCGAAGAAGCAGCGTGGCTCAGCGGAAAGAGCCCGGGCTTGGGGGTCAGAGCCGCGGCTCGACTCCCGCCCCGCCGCCCGTCGGCGGCGGGACCGTGGCGGGTCGCTTCGCCTCGCGGTTGCCTCGGCTGCCTCGTCTGTAAAGCGGGGGTTAACCGTTGAGCCTCACGCTGGGACGGGCTCCGATCACGCCCGTATGCACCCCCGCGCTCCGAACAGTGCTCCGCACACACTAAGCGCTTGGCGAACGCAACGTTAAAACGGGGATTAACCGTGAGGCCGTCCGCGTGGGACCACCCGACGGCCCCGTATCTCCCCCGCGCTCAGAACGTGCTCTTGCACCTAGCGAGCGCTCAACGGGATACCGGTTTTAAATTAAGCGGCAGAGCCGGGATCCGAACCCACGACCGCTGAGCCACGCCGCTTCTCTATCTGTTGAGCGCTTACCAGGTGCCGGGCACCGTAGCGGGCGCTGGGGGGGACGCGGTCCCCGTTCCCGGGGGCCCCCGGTCCCATCCTCATCCGACCGACGAGGGAACGGGGGAACGGAGACGTCAAGCGACCCGCAGGCCGGGGGCGGGGGCCCGCGGCCGCCCCCCCCCGGCTCTCTGCCCCCGCTTCCGCCGGGCGACGCGGTGGGGCCTTACCACCTTCTGCACCAGGTAGAAATCCTTCCTGTGGGCGTAGAAGGCCTTTCTAAACAGCTGCTTCTCCGCGGGAGTCCAGACGTCGGAACCTGCGGGGGAGGGGGAAGGCGATCCGGGTGGGGGCGGGCGGGCGGCGGAGGCCGGGGCGCGGATGAGAACCGTCACGGTACCGGTTAACGGCTCACCCGCGCCGGGGGGGGGGGCGCGATCGGGTCGGACGCGGTCCCCGACCCACCACGGGCCTCGCCACGTCATCCCCCGTTTTCCCCACGGGGTGACTCGGCCCGGGGCGAGGGCCGGGATCGGAACCCGGGTCCTCCCGACGCCCCGGGCTCCGCCCACCGGGCCCGCGCCGCTTTCCCCTCACCCTCCCGATGGACGCGCCGGGCTGGGCCCGGGCGGGGGGGGGTCGAGGCGGGGCGCGAGGTCGGAGGGGTCCTTCCCCCTTCCCTCGGCACCCCGCTCCTCCACGGTTCGCGCCCGCCGCCGCGGGAGGCCGCGGGCAAGTCACTTCACCTCTCCGGGCCTCATTCCCTCATCCGGAAAACGGGGATGACGACCGGGAGCCCCCCGTGGGACCCGATGACCCCGGATCTCCCCCGGCGCTTAGAGCGGTGCTCTGCACGTAGTAAGGGCTTAACAGACACCAACGTTATTCGTCGTCATAAGGAACGGCCCCGGAAACCGGGAACTCTGAAAACGGGGGGGGGGAGACGGAGACGGGGGAGTCTTGGGGCGGCCCAAGGGTGGGAAATGGGTGGTCCAGCCCTTTAAAAGGTCGGTCCCCGGTGGGGAGAAGACCGGGACAGGAACCTTCCCTACCACCCCGCTCAGCTGCAAGTCGGCACGGGTAAAACCCTCCGGGCTGTTCACCGAGCAGCCTGAAAAGGCAGCGTCGGCTCGGTGGACGAGAGCCCGGACGCTTGCAGATGGCAGAGGTCACGGCGTTCGAATCCCGGCTCTGCCACTCGGCAGCCGTGGCCACTCGCTTCTCTGGGCCTCGGTGACCTCGTCTGGGAAACGGGATGAAGCCGGGAGCTCCTGGGACGGCCTCGTTCCCCTGTATCCCGCACCTAGTAAGCGCTTCCCGAATACCGACATCGTGATTGAGTTCTGCCGTGCGACCCCGGGCGAGTCGCTCAACCTCTCTGGGCCCGAGTCACCTCCCGAAGACGGGGAGCCCCGGGCGGGACAGGACCGGCGTCCCGGTCCGTCTGCCCGTGTTCACGCCAGCGCTGTCCGACGGCGCCCGGCCCGGGGTGGGGGCTTAACAAATCCCACAGTGACGACCGTCATTATCGTTATCGTCACTATCATTGATAAGGTCCCACGAGCAGAGCCCAAGCCCCCGAAGTTAGTTCACCTGTGTAATGGTAGTCGGCCAGGGGTGCGACGCTATTTCTGCGGCCCCTTAATCAGCAGGCTGTCCAGGCCTCCTGGAAACCAAAGGAATCACGGACTCGCCGGCTCTGCCTTTCCGACGGCGGGGAGAAGCCGCGGGGCCCCGGCGGGGCCCGGGCCTGAGCGCCACGGGGACCGGGTTCCGACCCCGGCTCCTCCCCTCGTCCGCCGGGCGACCTCGGCCGGCCGCTCGTCCGTAAAACGGGCATCGGGGCCGCGGGTTCCACGGGGCCGGGGCCGGGGGCCCGTTAGCTCGGATCCACCCCCGGCCGGCCTCTGCGGTAAGGCGGCCTGCCAGATACCCCCGAAGGCGGACCAGAGGGAGAGGGTCGGCGCCGGCGGCACCAGCGGCGCGGCCCGGCGGCCGGGCCCGGGACTCGGACTGGTCGCGGATTCCGCCCCCCGGCCGCCGCCGCGTGACCTCGGGCGAGCCGCCTCCCGCTCCCGGGCCTCGGCTCCCCGTCCGTCGAACGGGATCGCGGCCCGCCGCCCCACGCGGGGGCCGGACGCGTTCCGGCCCGACTACCTCGCGCCTACCCCGGCGCTTCCGACGGTGCCCGGCCCACGCCGAGCCCTGGACGCATAATAACGTCGCTGTCGGTCAGGCGCTCCCTACGTGCGGGGCCCCGTTCTAAGCGCCGGGGCAGACACGGGGGAATCGGGTTGCCCCACGTACCGAGGCACGGAGGAGCGACTCGCCCACGGCGACGGTTCCGGGATCCGTCGAGCCCCCGCTCCGGCCGAGCGCCGCGCCCCCTTCCCGGGACCCCGGGGCAGTCGGAGCCGGGCGGCCCCGCGGCCGCCCCCTTACCAGAGTGTCGCCCTTTGGCTTCGTGCAGGCAGTGGAGGCCAGTTCGAGGTTGGTTCCCCCGCCGGGCATCGCGCTGGAGCACGCCGTGCTGCACAGCTCCGTCACTGCGGGCACAACCAGAACCGAAGCGAGGGGCGTGACGACGCTGACGGTCTCCGTTCGAGCGCTCGCCGGGTGCCGAGCGCCGTTCGGAGCGCTGGGGGAGACGCGAGGGTCACCGGGCCGTCCCGCGTGGGGCTCCCGGTCTGCAGCCCCGTTTCACGGACGAGGCACGGGGAAGCGGGAAGTGACCGGCCCAGAGGCGACCGGCACGGGATCGGAACTCGGGACTCCTGACGCCCAGTCACGCCGACGGTCGCGGCGTCCGTTAAGCGCTTTGCTACGTGCCGGGCGCTGCGTGACCGGGGGGGGGGGGGGGGGGGCCCTCTGGCTCGCAACGCGATTTCGAGGTATAGCGAGAAGCGGCGCGGCGTAGCGGAGAGAGTCCGGGCCTGGGAGTCGGAAGGTCCCGGGTTCTAATCCCGGGCCCTGCCGCCCGTCTGCCGCGTGACCCCGGGCGAGTCACTTCACTTCTCTGTGCCTCAGCGGCCCCGTCTGTGAAAGGGGGCTTAAGGACCGTGAGCCCCACGGGGGACCACCTGACTGCCCCGCGTCTCCCCCAGCGCTCAGAGCGGCGCTCTGCACGCAGCGGGCGCTTAACGAATACCGACGTTATTCGCAGGAGTAGCAGTACAGTGCTCCGCGCGGAGTAAGCGCTCAACGAATACCATCGAACGAACGCAATCTAATAAAAAAGACACATTCCCGCCCGCGACAGTCTAGAGGGGGAGACGGGGCAACGGTCTACGCAAATGAATCGCAGATACGTACATCTGTGCCGCGGGGATAGGAGGGACGAACGGGGGAGCGAGGCGGGGCGACGCGGGAGGGGGTGGGTGGAGCGGAAAGGGGGGCTTCTCGGAGGGGACGGGCCCCCGATAGGTTCCGAGGCCGGGGAGAGCGACGTCCCGTCGGACGCGAGGACGCGGGCGAGAGGTCGGCGGCGCCGGGGGCGCGGCGGGGTGGGGGCGACGGGCCGAGACGGGGAGGGAGGGGGGGGCAAGGCGGGACGGGCACCTCTGTTCTGAGCCTCCCGGTTGCTGGGGAGGTCGCCCCAGGGCTTCCACACTAAGGAGGCCGTGTGCTCGTCCCTCGCGGCCAGCGACCGGTGTTGGAGGCCGGGGGCTCCGCCTGAAACCGGCTGCCCGTGTTGATGCGGCCCTGGAAAGGAAGGAACACGGAGGGAGCCCCGGGGGACGGGCAGGAAGGGACGCCCGGACCGGTCTGCCCACCCCGCCGGCGCAGGACCCGGGAGGGGTGAGGGCTTAGCGATGATGGTGTCGGTACCCGGGAAGCGCCTCCCGCGCGCGGGGCACCGTTCTAAGCGCCGCGGGAGAACCGGGGTCGTCGGGTCGGCCCACGTGAGGCTCGCGCTCTTCATCCCCATCTGACGGACGAGGTCACTGAGGCGTGGGCCCGTTCGGTGACTTGCCCGCGGTGGCCCAGCCGCCGGGCGGCGGAGCCGGCATTCGAACCCGTGACCTCTGACTCCCGAGCCCGGGGGCCTTCCGCCGAGCCCCGCCGGCCGAGCGCGGCCCGCCCTTCGGGATCGCCCCGGCCGACGGGAGCGGCCGCTACGGAGACGCCAGACCAACGGGAATGACGATCCCCGCGCTGTCGCCGAGCGCTTGCCACGCGCCGGGCCCCGGGCGGCGGGGCGGACCCGGGCCCATCGAGCCGGGCGCGGTCCCCACCCCGCGGGGGGCCCGCGGCCTCAATCCCCATTCTACGGCCGAGGGGACCGAGGCCCGGAGCGGCGACGGGACCCGCCCGAGGTCGCCCGGCCGACGGGCGGCGGGGCCGGGATCAGAACCCACGACCCCCCCCCCGGCCCCGGGCCCGCGCTCCGTCGGGCGGGGCACCGGCCGGGGACCGGGAGGACCCGGGTTCCCGGCTCCGCCGCCCGCCGGCCGGGCGACCCCGGGCGGGTCGCGTAACCTCTCCGGGGCTCCGTTTTCCCGTCCGCCCAACGGGGACCCGATACCGGTTCGCCCTCCCGCTCGGACGGCGAAGGCCGGCGGGGACGGCGGAGGATCCCGTTTCCGGGCTGCGGGCCGGGCGGGTCCCGGGTTCCCGGGCCCGTCCCTGAGGGTCTCCCACCTGGCCGCCCGCCCCTCCCGGACCCCCGGCGGTCGCCCGCCTCCCTCCGCGTCCGACGGAAACGCCTCCCCGGCGGCTTTCAGGCGTCCGTCCCCTCGCCCCCCTCCCACCCCGACCCGGCCCGCACGCCTGGCCCCTCTGACGCCGACCTTCTCCCCGGGGCCTCCGGGCCGTCCGTCCCGCCGCCGGCCTCCCGCCCGCGGCCCGCGGCCCCCTCCCTCTTCCTAACCGACGGGCGACGGCTCTCCCCACTTGCGAAGTCTCATCGTCCGTTCCTTCGCTCGGCAGGATTCACTGAGCGCTTACTGTGCGCAGAGCACCGTGCTAAGCGCTCGGAACGAACGGGCCGGCGACCGACGGGGACCGTCCTCGGCCCTCATCTCCTCTCCTCCCGCTCCCGTCCGCCGCGCGCTTGAATTTGCGCCCTTGATTTCCCCCTCCTTCGGTCCCGCATCCCTCGGGTCCGCGCCCGTGACTCATCCGTCTTTTACGATAATGATAACGTGGGCATCCGGTGAGCGCTTGGTATGGGCAGGGCACCGTCCTAGGCGCCGGGGGAGATACGGGGTAATGAGGTTGTCCCACGGGAGGCTGACAGTTGAGCCCCACCTCTGACGGGGATTAACCACGAGAAGCGGCGTGGCTCAGCGGAGCGAGCCAGGGCTGGGCAGTCGGAGGTCACGGCTTCGAACCCCGGCCCCGCGCCCCTCGTCCGCCGTGCGACCGTGGGCGAGTCGCTCCACTCGGCTGGGCCTCGGTTCCCTCGTCTGGAAGGCGGGGATGAAGACCGGGAGCCCCGCGTGGGACGACGTGATGACCCCGCATCTCCCCCAGCGCTTAGAACGGTGCTCCGCGCACAGGAAGCGCTTAACCGATACCGACGTTATTCTTAGGAGGTGGCGGACACCTTCCCTGCACGTTGCCCCGGTTATCAGCGGCATTTACCGAGCGCTGGCTGCGCTACCGAGCGCTTGGTACGGTACGACAGAGTCGGAAGGCACGGCCCCCGCCCACGTCAAGCTTCCAGTCTGGAGGGGGAGGCGGACACGAGAAGCGGCGCGGCGGCAGGAGCCCGGGCTTGGCAGTCAGAGGTCACGGGTTCGAATCCCGGCCCCGCGCGCCCCCCCCCCCCCCCCCCGTCAGCCGGGTGACCGCGGGCGAGTCACTTCGCTGCTCTGGGCCTCAGTTCCCTCATCTGGAAAACGGGGACGAAGCCCGGGAGCCCCACGTGGGACGACCCTGCATCGGCCCCGGCGCTTAGAACGGTGCTCCGCGCACAGGAAGCGCTTAACAGACACCGACGTCATCATCATTCTCACTATAAACGCCCCGACGATAATTGCCGTTATCGTTTTCGACGTCATTTAGAAAGACCCACGGACAGCCGTGCCCCGGAGCGAGCTAGCGCGCGCGAGAAAGCGTAGGCGCGGAAGCGCACGGGACGCGGAGAAATTCGACGCGGGGACAGGAGGAGACGGGGGGGGGGGGGGCGGGGGAGATTTAAGCGCTTAGAACAGTGCTCGGCACACAGCGGGCGCTTAACAGATACCAACATTATTACTAAGGGGCAGAGATCGCTCCTCGAACGTCTCTCCTCTGCCTCCCGAACCAACTCGCGCCGGCTCTTGCCGCCCCCCGCCCCCCCCGGGCCCCGACTTACGGTTGGACGGCGGATCTGGGATCGTCATCCTTCAAAATACTTATCCCGAGGGAGGCGTCCACTGGATCTGAGGAAGGCGCGGGGATCGATTAAAAAGAAAAAGAGAAACCCTCAAGCGGGGCGGGGGTCAGGCGACCGAGCAACCCCTCCTCCCCCGTCCGTCGCTCTCGGCTCAGACGATGACGACGACGTTGGTATCTGTTAGGCGCTTACTATGGGCCGAGCACCGTTCTAAGCGCCGGGGGAGATGCGGGGTCCCCGGGTCGTCCCACGTGAGGCTCACGGTTCGGCCCCGTTCGACAGATGAGGTCACCGAGGCCCGGAGAAGCGAAGCGACTCGCCCACGGTCACCCGGCTGACCCGGGGGGGGGGGGCCGGGATTCGAACCCGGGACCTCGGACTCCCCAGCCCGGGCTCTTTCCACCGAGCCACGCCGCTCCTCCGAGATCTCCTCCTCGAGAAACAGCGGGGTCTAGCGGAGAGGGCCCGGGCGTCGGGGGAGCTGGGTTCTAATCCTAGCCCCGCCCCGGGTCCGCGGGGTGACTCTGGGCAAGTCATCCGTTCACTCGATGGTATTTACCGAGCGCTCACTACGTGCGGAGCACTGGCCTAAGCGCTCGGAACGGACAAGTCGCAGAGAAGCCGCGTGGGCCGGTGGAGAGAGCCCGGGGCTGGGGAGTCAGGGGCCGCGGGTCCGAATCCCGGCTCCGCCACCTGTCAGCTGGATGACGGCGGGCGAGTCGCTGCGCGTCTCCGGGCCTCAGTTCCCTCGTCCGGAAAATGGGGATGGAGACCGTGAGCCTCCCGTGGGCCAACCTGACGACCCCGGGTCTCCCCCGGCGCTCGGCACGTAGTGAGCGCCTAACAGACGCCGACATTATTACTGCATCTGTCCGGGCCTCGGTTCCCTCAGCGGGCAAACAGGACTCGGCTCTACGCGCGACGTGGACCGGATCCAACCCGATTAACTCGGATCGACTCCGGCGCTCAGTAGGGCGCCTGGCAACGTAGCAAGCGCTTAAACACCGTAAAGAGAACTTGGCGCCGGGACCCCCGGCGGGGTCCCCCGCCCGCTGCTGCGTCACCTCCCGAGCCTTCCGCGCCGGGGCGGATGCGGTCCCCGTTCCCGGCGGTCCCGCCTCGCTCTCTCCCCACCGGGACCCCCCCCCCCCCGCCCCCGCCCAGGCCGGCCCCGATCCCAAACTGCCGGGCCGCGGGGGCCTCGTCGGGCCGCGGGGGCCTCGGGTTCCGATCCCCGCTCCGGGCCCGCTGCTGGGTGACCTCAGCTAAGTCACTTACCCTCCCTGGGCCTTCCCTCCCCCCTCCCGGCCCCTCGGCACTTCCGCCCGTATCCGTCCCGTACGGGTTCCCACCGACGTCCGTCTCCCCCTTTAATAAGGTTGGCGTTGGCTAAGCGCTCACCGTGCGCGGAGCACCGTCCTAAGCGCCGGGGGACGTACGGGGGGAACAGGTCGTCCCCCGCGAGGCTCACCGTCAGTCCCCCTTTTCCAGATGAGGTCACCGAGGCCCGGAGAAGCGAAGCGACCCGCCCGCGGTCGCCCGGCTGACGGGTGGCGGGGCCGGGATTCGAACCCACGCCCCGCGACTCCCAAGCCCGGGCTGTTCGCCCTGCGCCACGCCGCCTCTCGTTTTACGGTTCCTTTGGAGCGGAGGCTCGTCGTGGGCGGGGAACGGGTCTCTCCACTCCCCCGGCGGGCCCTCCCAAGCGCTCGGTCCGGTGCCCCGCGCGCCCGGGGAGCGCTCGGGAAATACGCCCGACGGACCGAACGGGCCGGGCTCGCCTCTCATTCGTTTCCGTTCCCGTCCGCCTCCCCCTCGGGACCGTCGGGGGCGGGGGACCGTTCCGCTGTACTCCCCCCAAGCGTTCGGCCCTGCGCCCTGCCCGCGGCGAGCGCTCGCTGGGTCAGCGCGGCTCGGCGGAAAGAGCCCGGGCTCTGGAGACCGAGATGGTGGGTTCGAATCCCGGCCCGGCCGCCTGCGTGACGGCGGGCGAGTCGCTTCTCCGCGCCTCAGTTCCCTCATCTGTAGAACGGGGACGGAGACTGGGAGCCCCGCGTGGGACGAGCCGACTCCCCCCGTGTCCACCCCGGCGCTCGGGACGGCGCTCCGCGCGTCGTGAGCGCTTGACAGACACCGACGTTATTAAGTGCGGCCGACCGGGCCCCCCGGTTTCCTCACGGGGCCGAGACGGCCGTCGTCCGTCCCTCCCTCCCTCCTAGACCGCGCGGGGCCCGACGGGGACCGAGCGGGCGATCCGAGGCGGCGGCGGCCCCGGAGAGGGGGGCCGGGATTCCTCCGCTCACCCAGCAGGATCCCGTACAGGTTGCCGGGGTCGGCCTGGGGCGAGGAGGAGCAGAGGAGGTTGAAGTAGAGGCCGGAGCCCTCGCGCACGGGGCTGAGCATGGGAGGCGGCGTGTACGGGGACTGTTCCAACAGGCCCCTCAGCAGATGGTCCCAGAGGAAGAGCGGCGAGCGCAGGCAGCTCTTGTAGCAGCCGCCGGTCCCCGGCTGGATCCGGCCCCGGGCGGGCGACCGCGGCGGGGGCGACGGGACCGGCGGCGATCGGGGCCGCGGGCGTCTCTTGGCCCTCCCGGGCGAGGCCGCCGCCCTCGGCCCGCTCCCGACCTGAGGGAGGAGAGCGTCCGGGTCGTTCCGGGGGGGTCCTTTTCCCACCCCGCGGGGCTGCGGGGGGAGGGGGGAGAGCTACGGGGAACGACGGAGACCCGGAGCAGAGGGGCTGAGACGGGCACACGGACGGACGGACCCGCGGGCGATAACCGAGGCACGGGGACACGCGGAGGGACGCGCAGAGGGTGACCCGGTCACGGACAGACGCGGGCGTACACGCGGGGGACGGCGGGGACGGAGTGAGGCGGTCGCAGAGACGGACCGACGGGAGAGACGGGCGCGCGCGCGCGGAGGACGGCGGGGACAGGACGCGGAGCCGGACGGCGGTCGCGGACCGCCCCCGGAGAGGGACGGAGAGGCGCGGAGACGGAGGGGCGGACGCGGACGCCCGCGGGGACGACGGAGGGACGGAGACGGAGACGGCGAGAAGGGGGCGAGAGAGAGACATCGCGTCGTCCGTCTGTTCTCCTCGGAGGGTCTGGACTGGGTCTTCGGCCCAGCCCGGCCTCACGGGGGGGGAGTAATCACGGCGGGGAAGCGACTTCGGTCTCGGCCTCCCCACCCGTGACTCGAGGACCCCGGTCCCCGGGCGGACCTCCCCGGAGGAGGAGAGGAGGATTCGGACGTCGCCGTCCCCCGGCTGCGGCGCGCGGACCGCGTCGCCCCCGTTCGGGAACGGGCTCCCGCTGGCATCCCCGCCACCCGCCGGGGGAACCGAGCTCGCAGGCGCCGGCCACCCACCTGGGCCCCGTCTCGCGCCGGTGGGCCTCCGGCCGCCGCGACGATCGGGGGCGGCTCCGCCGGGGCCGCCCGAGGCCCGCCGCCTTCCGGGCCGCGGGTTCCGTCGCCTTCCGGCCAGGGGGACGGTCCCTTTGGGGGGCAACGGTGCGCGTCACCCGGCACGCCGCCGAGGGCCATCGCGGACGGGCCCGTCCCCGTCCGACCCTCGGGCCGAGCCGGGGGGCCCGCGATGGGCGCCGAGGGGGCGGCCGGGGCCGCCCTCCTCACCCCCCGGACCGTAAGCTCCTCGCGGGCGGGGAACGGGTCCGGCACGCCGTCCCCTCCCAAGCGCTCAGTCCGGCGCACGGCATCCGGCGAGCGCCCCGGCGACCCGACCGACTCTTTACCTGCGTTTCTGGCCTCTCGAGGGGCGCCCGCCATCGGTCGCCGCGAAAGCAGAGATGGCCGCTCAGCCCCTCCTCGGTGTAGAACCGCCGGCCACAGCCGTGGCAGGCCGCAGCGCCGCCCGGGTCCGGCCGTGCCGGGGGGACCCCGCCGATCCTGGACCTGGGAGGGGGGCGGCAGGGTTTCGGGGGGGGGGGGGAGCGCGCGTCACTCGGGGGCCGAGGCCCGACTGCCGCCGATCGGGCCCTTTCACACCTTCCCACTCCCCACCCTGACCCTCCTTTCCCCCTACAAGGGCACGGTCGACGCTAAGACACGCCGACGGCACGGAAAAAACCCCGACGCCGACCCCGGGGCGGGTAGAAGCCAGAGGGGAAGGGGCTCCGGTTCGGGAAGGCGGGGGGCGTTTCAGAGGGAAGAGATCGCCGCGCCGTCGGCGTGCTCACCTGGCGAGGGTCCCCCTTCCCCGCCCCCCACCCCCGATCCATTCATCTCCGACTGCCGAGCAGATACGCCCTCCCCGCCGCCCCCGATTTTCTTCTCCCGTGGCCTCTAAAACATCCGGCCGGCTCCCCGCCCCGCCCCCGTCCGCGGGGCAGGCCGAGCGTTCAACGTATCGCGCGGAATTCCTGAAATTTCGAGGCTGCAAATGGAAAACACGTGTCAGGAGAGATGTGGTTTCTTTTTTTCCAACGCCCCCCCCCGATCTCCTGCCCCGGGCCCTCGTCGTTTTTGAAAAATAAAAGGGTCCGGGAGGACGGGCGCCCTCCCGTCTCCGGGAGGGGTGGGCACGGAGCCGAGGGGGGTAACGTCTGAGGAGGGGAGCCCGGGAGCCCGCGATGCCCGTCTGCCCTCTCTCCGCCTAGCACGGAGAAGCGGTGTGGCCTAGGGGACAGAGCCCGGGCCCGGGTTTCGACCGAGCCGCTCCGCTTCCCCGTGCTTCACTCCGCTCGCTGCACCCGACGGTAATCGCCATCGTCGCGGCGTCTCTTCCGCGCTCACTCTGCGCCAGGCGCCGCTCCGAGCGCCGGGGCGGGCGCGGGAGAGTCAGGTCGGAGAAGCCGTGCGGCTCGGCGGCAAGAGCCCGGGCTCGGGAGTCGGCGGTCCCGGGTCCGAATCCCGGCTCCGCCGCTCGGCAGCCGCGGGACCGCGGGCCGGTCGCTACACTCCTCTGGGCCTCAGTGACCTCATCTGGGACAGCGTGAGCCCCACGTGCGACAACCTGATGACCCCGTATCTCCCCCGGCGCTCAGAACGGCGCTCCGCGCATGGTGAGCGCTTAACAGATTCATTCAATAGTATTTACCGAGCGCTCGCCATGCGCGGAGCCCCGGGCCAGGCGGTCGGAACGGACGATTCGGCAACAGACAGAGACCGTCCCCGCCGGTCGACGGGCTCACGGTCTAATCCGGGGGGAGACGGACGGACACGAAACGAGACGACTTAATCGCGATAAATCCAGTCAAGGGGACGGCCACCTCATTAACAAAATAAATAGGGTAATAAAACTATATCCAAAGGAGCACGGTGCTGAGGGGAAGGGAGGGGGGGGAGGAGCAGAGGGAGAGGGGGCTTAGCCGAGGGGGGGCGAAGAGGGAGCCGAGGGAGCAGAGGGAAGAGGGGAAGCTCGGTCTGGGAAGGCCTCCTGGAGGAGGTGAGCTCTTATCATCATTATCATTACTGTTATCATTCACTCTCCTCATCTGCACAACGGGGAACCGATCGCCGGTCTCCCTCCCACTTAGAAGACGCGCCCCCCCCCCCCCCCCAACCGGGACGGGGCCGGCGCCTGAGCCCGGCCGTGAGCGCCCCGCACCGCCCCCGGGGACCCTCCGCCCCTTCGCGAGGCCTCCGCCGCTTCCCTTACGGCGGGCGCGACCGGAGGCTCGCTGCGGCCGGGAACTCCGTTCCACCGGACCCTCCCGAGCGCGCGGCCCGGGGCTCCGCGCGCGGGGGGCGCCCGGCAGACGCCGTCGACCGAGGACGGACGCCTCCTCCCGTCTCCGACTCCCAGGGCGGCAGTCACGGGGGGGGGGGCGGCGGCCACCTCCCGTCCCAGCGATGAGGGACCGGCCCCCCGGGGCCGACGGAGCCCCCCGCGACCCCCTCCTCTGCCCGGCGAGGCCGGGAGGGGCCCCGACCCCCGTGGACTGGCGGATGGAGCCTGGGCGTCAGAGGGCGTAGATTCTAATCCCGGCTCCGCCACGTTTCCGCTCTTGGACCTCGAGCGAGTCGCTTCGCTCCCCTGGGCCTCGGTCACCACATCTGTAAAACGGAGATCGGGTCCGTGAGCCCCCCGCGGGACGGGGACCGGGTCCCACCTGGCTCTCTCGGGCCCGCTCCGGGTGCCGGGCGCGGAGTAAGCGCCGGAGAAATGCCGCGGCGATGACGGTGATCATCGTCACGGTCGCGTGCGTCAGAGGCGGACCCGAGTCCGCCCTTGGAGAAGCTTCCCGACCGGCTTCCTCTCCTTCCCCGGGGGGGGGGGGGGGGGGGGGGGGGATCATCTGTGGAGGTTCGAGCGGCTAAAAAATCCCCCCCCCCCACCTCCCACCCAACTGCCTTCCCGGGTGGTCTCTTCCCACGTCCCCCCCGGGTGACGCTCAGCGGACTTCCCGTCCTCGCCGCCTGCCCGCCGGGTGCCCTCGGGCAAGTCATTTCTCTGCGCCTCGGTTTCCTCCTGGTCTCGTTCTCCCTTCCCTCGGCCCTTGGGGTGGGACTGGGTCTGATCTGACCGCACCCTTTCTACCCCGCTCTTCCCCTCTTCAAAACCCTACTTAAAACTCACCTCCTCCGAGAGGCCTTCCCAGACCGAGCTCCTCTTCTCCCTCTACTCCCTCTGCCCACCCCCCCCCTCACCTCTCCGCAGCTAGACCCTCTTTTTCCCCTTTTCCCTCCGCTCCTCCCCCTCCCCCTCCCCATCCCCACGGCACCGTACTCGTCCGCTCGACTGTATATATCTTCGTTACCCTGTTTATTCTGTTAATGAATTGTACATCGCTTCGATTCTATTCGGTCGCCATCGGTTTTACGAGACGTTCCTCCCCTCGACTCTGTCTATCGCCGTCGTTCCCGTCCGTCCGTCCCCCCCGGTCGGACCGTGAGCCCGTCGGACGGCGGGGACCGTCTCTATCTGTTGCCCACTTGTTCGTCCCAAGCGCTTAGTACAGTGCTCCGCACATAGTGAGCGCTCAACAAATACTATTGAATACCCCGCCGCTCGGCAGAGTGCTTGGCACGTGCTAACCGCCATCCCGCCTCCGCCACTTGTCAGCTGCGTGACCTCGGGCAGGTCACTTCACTTCTCTGTGCCTCGGTTCCCTCATCTGTAAAACGGGGACGGAGAGCGTGAGCCTCCCGGGGGACCGCCCGAGGACCCCGTACCTACCCCGGCGCTTAGAACGGTGCTCGGCACGTAGGGAGCGCTTAACGGATACCGACACTAACCACTTCACCCATTATCAGGGTACACGGAGGCTCGGGGGTACCTGCAGCCCCCCAAGAGGCTGGACTCGGTGAGCCTGTCGTGGGCAGGGAGCGGGCCCGTTAGTCGTTGTACTGTTCTCTCTCAACCGCAGCGGGGCTCGGCGGAAAGAGCCCGGGCTCGGGAGTCAGAGGCCATGGGTTCGAGTCCCGGCCCTGCCACCTGTCAGCCGTGGGACCGCGGGCGAGTCACTTCACTTCCCTATGCCCGTCACCTCATCTGGAAAATGGGGATTCACCGGGAGCCTCACGTGGGCCGACCCGATGGCCCTGGATCTCCCCCGGCGCTCCGGACGGTGCTCTGCACGTAGCAGGCGCTTAACGGATACCCGCATCATCACTATTACTATTATTATCATCATCATCATCATCGCAGCGCCCTCTCAAGAAACGGGACTGACTGAGCGAGGCCTGCGGCACCCAGGCCTCGTCCCCTTACAACGTCCCCGCCGGAATTCCTTAACTCTCCTCCCCGCGCGCGGCCCACGGAGGGAAGCCGGGCCCGGGAGTCAGGAGATCCCGGGTGCGACTCCCGGCTCTTCCGCCTGCCCGCCGCGTGCCCGTTAACTTCCCCGCTCCTCGGTTACCCCGCCCGTCACCCGGGGACCAGGCCTGGGAGCCCCACGTGGGACGGGGACGGGGTCCAAGGTGACTACGTTGCACCTACCCCAGCGCTTAGCACGGGGCCCGGCCCAGAGTAAGCGCCTGATGACACCCAGGTTGTTGTTGTTACCCCGTCGGGAGAGCCGCCAAGGCCAACCTGGCTTAAGGCTTCCCTCCTCCCCCTTTTGGAAGAATTCTGATTGTCCTGAATGGCGGAACCAAGCCCCACACCAATTTAAACCCAAGATGATAACGTCTTATTTAGCACAGACAGGGACGAGCCCCCAGATCTCCGCCCCGGGGGGCTTTTTTCGGCCGAGTAGATGGGGGGACACTCTGACAGTTAAGTAGGCGTGCGCAAAAACCCAATTCCAACCCTCTCGTCTCTAGTCTTCTAGAGAAGCAGCGCGGCTCGGTGGAAGGAGCACGGGCTTGGGAGTCCGAGGTCATGGGTTCGAATCCCGGCTCGGCCCCTTGTCAGCTGGGTGACTTTGGGCGAGTCGCTTCGCTTCTCGGTGCCTCGGCGACCTCGTCTGTAAGATGGGGATTAAGACCGTGAGCCCCAAGTGGGACAACCTGATTCCCCTGTGGCTACCCCAGCGCTCAGAACAGTGCTCGGCACACAGTAAGCGCTTAACGAATACCGACGTTATTATTATTAGTCCATATTTACCCGGCTAGATCATCACCGACCTTTTTAAATGTTTTCTCAAATGCTTTAAAAAAAAATATATATATATAATTAAAATGCAGGGCCCACGTGGCCAGGTAGAACTGGGAATCAGGAGACCGGGGTTGCAGCCCCAGCTCGGCCCCTCGCCTGCTGAGTAACGGAGGGAAAAGGTGCGGTATTTGCCAAACCGTGCTTTCTCCGGCTTTTACCGCGGTAGGCCGCGCCGGGTGGATACCCCGTCGTCAGCCCCTGCGGGCCTCGGCTTCCTCATCTCGAAACCGGGGGTTAACGTTCTTTCTCCCCCTCAACTGGGAGTGCGGGGCAGCGCCGTCATCCGAGCCGCTGTCCCGTTAGTCCAGGCGCTCATCCCGATCCGCCTGGATGACTGCGTCAGCCCCCCGCTGACCTCCCAGCCTCCCCCGCCCCTCTCCACTCCAGTCCACACTTCACCTCGGCTACCCAGATCGCTCTTCCACAGAAACGTTCGGGACCCGTCACCCCGCCCCTCAGAAAACTCCAGCGGGCGCCGATCCGCGTGCTCCAACGGAAACGCCTCGCCACTGGCTTTAAAGCAGTCCGCCGCGTCCCCCCTCTCCCGCCTCACCTCGCCTCTCTCCTTCCCCGGCCCGGCCCGCGCGCTCCGCTCCTCGGGTGCCTCTGACCTTCTCCCTGGGCCTCCGGCTCGCCCGGCCCGCGTCCCGCCTCCTCGAATCCACCGGCCAGCGACCCTCCCCGCCTTTCGAAGCTTTATCGAAGGCCCGTCTCCTCCGGGAGGCCTTCCCTAGGCCCCGCTTTTCCTCATCTCCCGCTCCCTTCTGCGGCGCCCCGACTTACTCCCTTTGCTCTCCCCCCCCGCCCCGCCCCGCCCCGCGGCACTTACGTCCGCGTCGGTCATTCATTTCTTTACATCTGCACATTTACGTCCGCCTCCCCCTCGAAACCGTCGGTCGGACCGTGAGCCCGTCGATGGGCGGGGGCCGTCTCTGTCTGTTGCCGACCTGTCCGCTCCAAGCGCTCAGTACGGCGCTCCGCACACAGCAGACGCTCGATAAATACCATCGGACGAACGGACGTCAGCTCGCCGTGGGCGGGGAACGTGTCCACCGACTCCGCCGTACCCGACTCTCCCAGGCACTCGCTACGGTGCCCGGCCCGTAACGAGCGCTCGATAGATACGACCGTGATCACCTACCGTGCTCTCCCAAGTGCTCTGCACGCGGCTAGCGCTCGATAAATGCCGCTAACGGTTGGGTTCGGCACCCATCCGTCAGAACTCTTAAAAACGACTCTCTTTCCTTTGCGCTTACCCTTCAGGTGACAAGGCTTTTCTCTCTGGATTACGAAAGCTGGAGACATTTCCACCCTGAAGATTTAAAGAGATCCGGATATTTTAGACTCAAAGTCCGGGCGGACAACAAGACGTGCACCTGCTCGCTCTTTAAAGGAAAAGGAAACTTTCCACCACCCGACGACGACCGGAGAACCGGTCACGCACGCCACGTGGCCGAAGGCTGCCGTCGTTATGAGAGAATCGGGACCGAACCCTTATTTTCCAGAGGAGGAGACTGAGGCCCAAGAAATGGAGCCACCTGCCCCAAGTCATCCGGCGGTCAAGCGGCGCAGCCGGGATTAGAACCCAGGTCCCCCGACTCCCAGACCCGAGATCTTTCCGCTACCTCCCCTTCACTCAGCCGGAATAATAATGACGATATTTGTTAATTCTAAGCGCCGGGGGAGATGCGGGGTCATCGGGTTGTCCCCCGAGGGGCGCCCGGTCTTAATCCCCACTTTACGGCTGAGGTCACAGAGGCCCAGGGAGGTGAAGCCACTTGCCCCGGGCCCCCCCAGCTGCCAGGTGGCGGAGCGGGGACTCGAACCCATGACCTCTGCCTCCCAAGCCCGGGCTCCTCCCGCCGAGCCGCGCTTTTTAAAGGCCGACGGGACTAGAAATAATAAACGTATTGCTGTCGTCGGTATCCGTTAAGCGCTTACTACGCGCAGAGCACCGTTCTAAGCGCTGGGGGAGATGCAGGGGAATGAGGTCGTCCCACGGGAGGCTCCCGGTCTTCATCCCCATTTTCCAGAGGAGGGAACTGAGGCCCAGAGAAGTGAAGCGACTCGCCCACAGTCGCCCGGCTGGCAAGCGGCAGAGGCGGGATAATGACGACGATGTCGGTATCCGGCCAGCGCTTCCTACGCGCAGAGCGCCGCGCGAAGCGCCGGGGTCGATACAGGGTCGTCGGGTGGGCCCACGTGAGGCTCCCGGTCTTCGTCCCCAGATGAGGGAACCGAGGCCCGGCCCACGGTCGCGCGGCGGAGCCGGGAGTCGGGCCCGAGCCCGGGCCCTCTCCACTGAGCCGCGCGGCGGGGCGGCCATCCGTCGTACCGACGGAGCGCTTACCGCGTGCGGGGCGCTGGACCGGGTCCTCGGGCGAGGACGGCAGAGCAGACGCAATCGCCGCCCACAACGAGCTCACGCCGCCCGTCCTCCACGTAGGCCACGGCCACCCTCCCCACCTTCGAAGCCTTGCTGAGGTGCCGCCTCCTCCCAGAGGCCTTCCCCTCTTTCCCGCCCGGCTTCCTCTCCCTTCCGCGTCCCCTCGGCGCTTGGTCCCGTGACCCTCGGGCTTCTCGTATTCACCCCACCCGCGACCCCGCCGCATTTCCGTCCCCGCCTTCCAACTCCGGATTACAAAAAGGATTACTCATTCGATCGTATCTGCCGAGCGCGACGGGCGCAGCGCTGTACTAAAGCGCTTGGAGTTACGATCGCGGCCGTCTCCCCTCTAAGACCGTCGGCTCGTGGGGAGGCCCGGGGGGGGGGACGCGTCTGCCAACTCCGGCGGATCGTGCTCTGCCACGTGCTCAGTACTGCGCTCGGCACACGGTAAGCGCTCATTAAATACGCCACTGACGATTTAAAAGGCGAATCTCTTCTCCGCAGGATGGTCTTCGAGCTCCTTCCGAAGGCCAAAAAATAATCCCAGAGTTTCTACGGAGGTCGGACTGGGAAGCCCGAATTACACCTCCCAGGCTGCGGAACGCCTCAAATTTAATGACGACAGTTACGGCGTTCGCTGAGCGCCTCCTAGGTGCCGAGCACTGTCCTAAGCGCTGGGGGAGATCCAGGGTCGTCGGCTCGTCCCACGTGGGGGCTCCCGTTTTTGAATCCCCATTTCTTCCGGATGAGGTCACTGAGGCCCGGAGAGGCGGGCCTTGCCCGAGGTCACCCAGCCGACGAGGGGCGGGATTCGAACCCCCGGCCCCCGACTCCCGAGCCCGGCTCTTTCCACCGAGCCACGACACCCCGAGTCCCCGGCGGCGTGGCTCGGTGGCAAGAGCCCGGGCTCGGGAGTCGGGGGTCGGGGGTTCGCCTCCCGGCTCCGCCACCCGTCAGCTGGGTGACCGTGGGCGAGTCGCTTCGCTTAGGGAAGCGGCGTGGCTCGGTGGCAAGAGCCCGGGCTTGGGAGTCGGAGGTCACGGGTTCGAGTCCCGGCTCCGCCACCCGTCAGCTGGGTGACCGCGGGCGAGTCGCTTCGCTTCTCTGGGCCTCGGTTCCCTCATCTGGAAAACGGGGATCGACTGTGAGCCTCACGTGGGCCAGCCCGATGACCCTGGATCCGCCCCGCCCCCCCCCCCCCGCCCCGGCGCTCAGAACGGTGCTCTGCACATGGTAGGCGCTTAACAGATACCAACGTTACGATCATTATTCTCCGGGCCTCGGTCCCCTCATCCGGAAAACGGGGATCAACCGGGAGCCTCACGTGGGGCGACCCGATGACCCCGGATCTACCCCGGCGCTTAGAACCGCGCCCTGCACACGGTAAGCGCTCAACAAATACCGACACTATCATCTCCCCTCCACCATCCCGCGAGACCCCCCCTTCTCGTCGGTTCTCGCGGTGACGGGGAAGGCCGCCAGATCACCCTCTTTCTCCCGTCCGGGTCCGGGAGCCACGGAGCAACCTTAACAGCAGAGGGGCGGCGTGGCCCGGCGGGTAGGGCCCGGGAGTCGGCAGGGCCCGGGTTCGAACGCCGCCTCCGCCGCGTGACTCTGGGGTGACTCCACTTCTCCGGGCCTCCGTTACCTCCTCTGTTAAACGGGGATCGGGACGACGGGTCCCACGTGGCCCGGGGACTGGGTCCAACCTGGTCAGCCAGGGCTCCGAACAGCGCTCGGCGCCCGGTAAGCGCGGAACAAATATTCATTCACTCATTCAACGGCATCTACTGAGCGCTAATATCACCGTCGTCATCTGTCGGACAACGCGGCCCCCGCCCCACAAGGGAGAGTCTGGGGCCCGGGAGTCGCGGAGCTCCCGAGGTCGGCGCCCGGCCCCGTCGCTTCTCTGAGCCTCGGTCTCCTCGTCCGTAAAATGGGGAGTCGCTACCCGTTCTCCATCCCACTTGGTCGGCGGGCTCCGCGGGGGACAGGGCCGGGGTCCGACCCATCCCGGATCTACCGCGGACGACGCGTCTGTTCCGCCGTGCTCTCCCGGGTGCTCGGGACAGCGCTCCGCACACAGTAAGCGCTCACTGAGACGCAGCACGGCGTAGCGGACAGAGCCCGGGCCCCGGGCGTCACGGAGTCTCGGGTTCTAATCCCGGCTCCTCCGCTCGACTGCGGTGCGGCTCGGGGCGGGTCGCTTCCCTTCTCCGCGCCTCGGTGACCTCATCTGGAAAAGGGGGAGCGAGACCGTGAGCCCACGTGGGACGGGGACTGTGACCAACCCGATCTACCCGAACCCACCCCCGCGCTCAGTACGGCGCCTGGCACGTACACCACGATCATCGTCATCACCATTATTATTAATACAATCGATTGACTGCGTGGGCCAGGGATCGCGTCCGCCCCGCGGGTCGCGCGTCTACCCCAGCGCTTAGGGCGCTGCGCGGCGCGTAGTACGGGCTTGGCAGATAGCGCCTATCGCAGACGACAGTAAGGATAATAATGGCAACTGTTAAGCACTGAACTACGTGCCAAGCACCGTTCTGAACTCTAGGGTGATCAGGGCGTCCCACGTAGGGCTCGCGGGCCTCATCCCCATTTTACGGATGAGGGAACTGAGGCCCAGAGAAGGATGACGATAACGTTGGCATCTGTTAAGCGCCTACTACGTGCCGAGCACCGTCCCAAGCGCCGGGGGGGAGATGCGGGGTCATCGGGTCGTCCCGCGTGAGGCTCCCGGTCTCCATCCCCGTTTCACGGACGAGGTCACCCGGGCCCCGAGAAGCGAAGCGACTTGCCCAAAGCCCCCCAGCCGACGAGGGGGCCCGAGGGGGATCCGAACCCACGACCTCTGAACTCCCAAGCCCGGGCTCCCTCCACCGAGCCGCGCCGCGTCCCCCTTCGTATCCGACGGCCCGCCACCCTCCCCACCTTCCAAACCTCCCCCCTAAAGGGACCCTTCCCCCCGCCCCCCAATCCGTCCTCCCCCCCGTGGACCCCCGGAACACCGCGCCGGTCGCCCCGCCCCGCGGCCCGTAGGAAGAGACCCTTTTACTCTACCATCTCCCCTCGCCGTCATTTCCTCTCCCCCCGTGGGTCTCCCCCAGTAGACGGGAACCTCTCCGGGGGCCGGGACCGCTTCCACCCGCTCCGCCGCGGCGTACTTTCCCCGACGCTCAGCGGGCCGGGCCCCGCGCCGAGCGTTTGGGAGAGGACGACGTAACGGAGTCGGCAGACGCGCTCCCTCCTCTAGCTAAGAGGCCGGCGGGGGAGACGGGCGTTCACGTGAACGGAGCGGCGACGGGTGCGACGCGAGGGCTGCGGGGCCGAAGGAGGGAATCCGATCCGAAGGGGGGACGCGGAAGGGAGCGGGAGGCGCGGGCGCAGTCGGAGGAGACGGGCCTTCCCCTCCAGACTTTCAACTCCTCGCGGGCGGGGAACGCGCCCGTTACACCGTCCACCGTACTCACCCGAGCGCTCGGTACAGCGCACGCCGCTGGGGAAACGGGACCGGCGGCCGCGCCGGCGGTAAGGCTCCGACGGCGGGGAGGGCGATCGGCCGCCGAAGACGGGGGGGGGGGGGGGGCGTCGCGGGACGCGGGCGGCGGCGAGACACGCGGGATAGGGGCGCGGCGGGTAGAGGAGCGAACGGACCGACCGATCGCGCCGCGCTCCCGGGCGCCCGGTCCGGCGCCGCGCACGGAGCGAGCGCTCGACCGACACCACCGACGGCCGGACGGAGCGCCGACCGGCGGCGGGGGGCTCCCGCGGAAGGCGCGGCCCGAGGGCGGACGCGGGGTACCTGGATCCTGTCGTAGAGGGTCGGCTTGGGCCGCCCGGCCCAGGCCGCTTCGGCGGTGGCCCCGGCCGCCGAGAAGGAAGCCATGGCCACCTGGCTGGGGGAGGCCGTGCGGCACGGGTCCGTCGTCTCCAGCCGGTCCCTGCGCGGGCCGGGCGGGCGGTGGAGCCCGGGCCCGCCGGGGAGGGCCCCGAAGCCCGGCCCCGGGGCCGGGGCCCGGCTCCCGCCCTCCGGGGGGCCCCCGGCCCGGTCCGCGCCCGGGGGCGGGGCGGGGGCTCGGAAGAGCGGCGGGCCGACCGGCCTCCCCGGGCCCCCTCGGGCTCCCGGCTCCGGCCGGCTCCGGGGGCGCGCCCCCCGCGGGGGGGCGACTCGGACCCGGGGGACGGCGAGAGCGGAAGGAACGGGTCGCTGGGCGGCGGCGGGGGTCACGGGGAGGGGGCGGCCCGGGTTTGGGCTCGGCCCCCAGCGTGCGGGGCAGGATCCGTTGCGATTTGGTGATCCGGCGGAACGCCGGCATGCGGTCGGCGCCGTCGGGGGACTCCGGGCCGGGCGGCCGGGGGCTCCGGCCGGCTTCGCCCGCGTGGGCGCCCGCTCTCCGGGGCTCCGGCCGGCCCGGCGGCGAGGACCCCGCCGCGCCCCGGGGGCCGTCCCCGGCGGCCGGCCGGAGGGCGGCCCCGGGCCGGGCGGAGGGCGCGGCCCCGGCGTCCGGCGGGGGGCCGCCGCCGCCCCGGCCGGGCCGGCGGGCCCCTCCGGCGGGGCCCGGGCGGCCACGGGGGGCCCGTGGACCACCAGCAGCCCGCCCCCTCTGCCCCCGGTGCCGGCCGGCCAGTTGACCACCCACTGGACCCTCCGGCCCCGGCGGCCCGGGGGGGAGCCCCGGCCGGGCAGCGGCGAGAAGGGAGGCGGGTCCCCGGCGGGACGGGGCGGCCCGGCGTCGGCCGGGCCCTCCGGCTCCGGGCCGGGCCCCCCGCCGTCGGCCGCGGGGGGCCGCGGCCCCTTGGGGGCCGGGGGCTTGGGGCCCACGAGGCTGCTCACCAGGCACCTGAGCAGGTCCCGGTCGGGCAGGACGGACCCGGGGGAGCGGGCCCCCGCCCGCACCAACGCCCGCAGGCCCCGGAGCCCCGCCGGGCCCGTCGTCTCCCGCAGGCGCAGGGAGCGGCCGCCGCCGGGGCCGGCGGCCTCCTCGCCGGCGGGCTCCTTCAAGACGCGGAGCCCGTGCTGCACCTCGTAGTGACGTCGCAGGGAGCGGTAATCGCAGTAGCTCTTGCTGCAGCCCGGTTCCACGCAGGTGAACGGCTTGGTCTTCTGGTGGGTCAGCATGTGCCCGGTCCTGGAGGGGGGGGGGGGGAAGGACGCAGACACGGGGAACCTCGGGACCCCCGCCGGCCCACCGGCCCCCATCCCCCCCGCCCCGGGATCTCCGGGTCTCCCCGTCCGCCCGGGGCCCCCTCCGATGGAACGATCGTCACGGTACCCGTCGGGCGCTTCCCGGGCGCCGGGGGGAGATGGGGGTTAGTCACGTTGGACGCCCGTGATCTCTCCAGCGGGAGCCCGACGCGCGGCGGCTACCCTAGGGGCGCGGCGTGGCTCGGTGGAGGGAGCCCCGGGCTCGGGGGTCCGGGGTCACGGGTTCGAATCCCGGCTCGGCCACCTGGCAGCCGGGTGACCGCGGGCGAGTCGCTTCGCTTCTCCGGGCTTCAGTCCCCCGGTCCGCGAACCGGGGATGAAGACCGTGAGCCTCGCGTGGGCCAACCCGATGACCCCCGCATCTCCCCCGGCGCCCAGAACGGCGCTCTGCACCTAGCAGGCGCTTAACGGGCACCGACGTCATCGCTGTCGTCACCCCGGCTGCCGATGACGCGCCGCGTCCAGGTCGGGCGATCCGGGGCCTAAATGTCCCCGGCCCCTTCCCGAAAGCTGCCCCCTCGACGGGACGCTCCTTCGGGGCACGGATCGGGCCCGGCGGAAACGGCGTGGGACCGCGAGACCCGAGTTCTAATCCCGCTCCGCCGCCCGCTTGCCGAGGGACCCCGGGCGGATGGCGTTAACGCCTCCGGGCCCGTCTCCTCGGCCGCGGGGGGGGGGGGGATTCAAATCCCGTCCTCCCTCCCCTTTAAGATCGGGAGCCCCGGCCGGGGCAGGGACTGTGTCCCAGCGGGTCATCTGGGATCTACCCCGTCGCTCAGAACGGTGCTTGGCACACAGTGAGCGCTTAACAATTACGCTGTGTCTAAATATAAAGAATGATCACAATCATTCCGGAGGAGCTGGGAAAACGAGGAAAGTAGGGGGGCCGGCGGAGAGGCGGCAGGGCCTAGCGGACAGAGCGCGGGCCTGGGAGTCGGGAGGTCACGGGTTCTAACCTCGGGGCCACCCGCTGTCCGCCGTGTGACCTCAGGCAGGTCGCTTCGCTTCTCAGTGCCTCGGTTCCCCCATCTGGAAAACGGGGATCGAGACCGCGAGCCCCACGTGGGACGGGGACTCGATCCGCTTGCATCCGCCCCGGCACTCAGTACGGTGTCCGGCACACAGAAGCAACAACAGTTCCTAAGCGCTTACGTCGTATCTCGCCCTTAACGAGTACCACAGGTCTCGCCCTAAGCGCTGGTTACCCTCAGAAAGCAAGCTCGCGACGGGTCCCGTCGTGATTAACGGCGGGAACCCGGCTGATGACGCCAACTGGGGAAGCAGCGTGGCTCAGAGCAAAGAGCCCGAGGTCACGGGCTCGGATCCCGGCTCTGCCCCTCGTCAGCTGCGTGACCGTCGGAAGTCCCTTAACTTCTCTGCGCCTCAGTGACCTCATCGGGAAAACGGGGATTAACGGTGAGCCTCGAGTGCGACGGCCCCATGACCCCGTACCTACCCCGGCGCTTAGGGCGGCGCTCTGCACATGGTAAGCGCTTAATACCGACATCATTCATTCTGGGGGAGCTCTGAAAATCAGGAAGGGAGAGGGCCGGCGGAGGGGGCGAGACCGACGCCGCGTCCCGCGCCTTTTACTTACAGGTGGTCCTGCCGCTTGAACGCCTTGGCGCACACTTTACAGACGTGTTTCCTCTCCTGGCTGTGCGTCAGGTAGTGCTTGCTGAGGGAGCTGGCGCTGCTGAACGCTTTTCCGCACAGGCTACAGTCCAACGAGGGGTTCTGGGCCGCGCCCGGCTCCCGCCTCCCCTTCCTCGTCGGGTCCGCTCTCGGCCCGCCTCGCTCGCCTCCCCCGGGGGCCCTGCCGGCCGCCGGCCCCGGGTCTGCCGGGGAAGAGGGAGACGGCCCACGTTAGGCCCCCGGGGAAACGAGGCCGCTCGCCCGCGTCGACCGGGCGACCTCGGACCCGTCGATCCGTCGCGCTCACCCGGTGCCTACGGCGGGCCGAACCCCGCGCTGAGCGCTCCGGCGAGGACGACGTGACCCCCCCGCCGGGGTCGGCAGACGCGCCGCTCAATCGGTTAAATGCCAGCGTGGTTATCGAGCGGTCGGTCCAGCCGTATTTACCGGGCGCCGACTCGGGGCGGGGCGCCGGACCCGACGGTCGGGCGAGTACGACGTTACAGTACAGCGAAGCCGGCCGACGCGTCGCTTAACCGGGCGACCCCCGGTATCCGTCGAGCGTCCGCTGCGCGCGGAGCGCCGCGCTCGGGGCTTGGGAAAGGAAGATACGGACGTGGCCGTTTTCTTCATCCTCCCTCTTTCCCGGTAGTCAGATCGGCTGCGTGACTTGGGGCGAGTCACTTAACCACTCTGCGCCTCAGCTCATCTGTAAAACGGGATTCAAGACCGTGAGCCCCACGTGAGACGACCCGATCGCCTCGTATCTACCGCAGCGCTTAGAACGGGGCTTGACGCACAGTAGGCGCTTAACGGATACCATCGTCGTCATCGGGTTCAGACGTTATTACGTTTCAAAAGCCTTCACGCCTCCTCGGCCCGACCCAGGCCCTTCACTCCTGTTCGCTGGCCTCTCCGCTCCCAAGGCCGCGAGGACGATCCAACCGTCTCCGCCCGGTTCCCCTAAACGCCGGGCTCTTCGCCCTCCGGGCCCCGAGGCCAACTCGACCATCTCTCCTAGTGCCTGGCCTTTTCACCCTCGACGACCCAGGGCCCCTTGGACCGTCTCCTCGGGGTTCCCCTCGACGCCGGGCTCTTCGCCCTCCGGGCCCCGAGGCCGACTCGGCCCATCTCCTCGGGGTTCCCCTAAACACCGGGCTCTTCGCCCTCGGGGCCCCGAGGCCGATTCAACCATCTCTCCTAGTCCCTGGCCTTTTCACTCTCGACGACCCGAGGCCGATTCGACCTTCTCCTCGGGGTTCCCCTCGACGCCGGACTCTTCCCTCTCAAGGCCCCGAGGCCGATTCGGCCATCTCCTCGGGGTTCCCCTAAACACCGGACTCTTCGCTCTCGGGGCCCCGAGGCCGATTCAACCACCTCTCCTAGTCCCTGGCCTTTTCCTTCTCAACGACCCGAGGCCGATTCAACCACCTCTCCTAGTCCCTGACCTTTTCACTCTCGACGACCCGAGGCCGATTCGACCATCTCCTCGGGGGGCACCCTGAACACCGGGCTCTTCGCTCTCAAGGCCCCGGGGCCGATTCAACCATCTGTCCCAGTCCCTGGCCTTTTCACTCTCCAGGACCTCGAATTTAACACGTCCAAAACAGAGCTCCTTAGCTTCCCTCCCAAGCCCCGTCCTCCCCTTGACCTTCCCATCTCTGTAGACGGCACCACCGTCCCTCCGGTCTCACAAGCCCGTAACCTTGGCGGTATCCTCGACTCCTCTCTGTCACTCCACCCACAGAGTCAATCCGTCGTTAGATCCCGCGGGTCCCATCTTCACAACAGCGCTGAAATCTGCCCTTTCCTCTCCATCCAAACCGTTACCACGTGAATACGATCCCGCATCCTACCCCGCCTGGATTATGGCCATCGGCCTTCCTGTCTCTCCCGTGGCTCAGTGGAAAGAGCGCGGGCTTTGGAGTCAGAGGTCACGCGTTCAAATCCCGGCTAGGCCACCAGTCGGCTGTGCGACTTCGGGCGAGTCACTCAGCTTCTCGGCGCCTCAGTCACCTCATCTGCAAAATGGGGATCAAGACTGTGAGCCCCACGTGGGACAACCCGATTCCCCTGGGTCTACCCCAGCGCTTAGAACAGTGCTCGGCACACAGGAAGCGCTGAACAAATACCAACATTATTATTATTATTATTATTATTATTACTTCGCTCTGCTGCCCGGATCATTTTTCTACAGAAATGGTCAGGACACGTCACGGCCTGCCAAAGCCCACCTTGGCTTAGTTGGCTCCAAAACTCATTTGCTCGTTTTTCCACGCCGTTCGCAAAAGCCTTCTTCCAACACCACATCTCGAAAGAACCGACGCTCTTTCTACCCTGCTTTTTCACCGTCCCGCTTTCGGACCCTTAAACTGTCAGCGGAAACATCAGGGAATTGACCATTTGTATCTCTGTGGCATTTCTTCCATCAGCACATTCCGGCGCTGATGTAACACGGCGTTTACTGATCGCTTATCATGTGCAGAGCCCTGTACTAAGCACTTGGGAGAGTTCGATAATGACGGTATCCGTTAAGCCCTGTGTGTCAAGCAGTGTTCTAAGCGCCGAGGTAGATACAAGTTAATAATAATAATAATAATGTCGGCATTTGTTAAGCGCTTACTATGTGCCGAGCACTGTTCTAAGCGCTGGGGTAGACACAGGGTCATCAGACTGCCCCACGTGCGGCTCACGGTCTTAATCCCCATTTTACAGATGAGGTCACTGAGGCACAGAGAAGTGAAGCGACTTGCCCACGGTCACCCGGCAGACAAGCGGCGGAGTCGGCATTAAAACCCAGGTCCTTCTGACTCCCGGGCCCGTGTTCTGTCAACTAGGCCAGGCCTAGAATTAGCAGACTATCATTACTCTCGTGATCATCATCCCTAACGGGGACCAGATAAGGACCCAAGCCGGGCCGGAAGAGGCTAGAAGGCAAGGCAAACGTTTACCGCCGAGCCAAGCGCTGTGCATTCCCGGTCAGCGGGCCGGCTTCTACCCCCCGAGAGAGCACCGTGCACCCCCGGGCAGCGGACAGGCGTCTACCCGAGAGGACCGCCGGACACCCCAGGTCGGCGGGCAAGCGTCTGGAGAAGCAGCGTGGCTCAGTGGAAAGAGCCCGGGCTTGGGAGTCCGAGGTCACGGGTTCGAATCCCGGCTCCGCCACTCGGCAGCTGGGGGACCCGTGGGCAAGTCGCTTCCACTTCTCAGTGACCTCATCGGTAAAATGGGGATGGAGACTGGGAGCCCCACGCGGGGCAACCTGATGACCCCGTACCTCCCCCAGCGCTTAGAACAGTGCTCTGCACATAGTAAGCGCTTAACAAATCCCGACATTATCATTATTACTCCTGAGGTGAGCACCGTGCATCCCCGGTCAGCGGGCAAGCGGCTAGCCCTGAGGCGCACCGTGCATCCCCGACCCGAGGCCTCTCGAAATGGCTTGCCTCCGGGGGCCGCTCCTCCGGGATAACCCGGACTTCCTTCATCTATAATCTAATCGAGACGCGAGATCGGAGCGTCGGCCCGCTGAGCCCGTCTCATCCGGGAGACGGATGAAGGTAATTGCAAATTTACTGCCCGTGAAAGACAATTAGAGAAAGGGAGGGAGTACACAACCCGGTCTATTTACCGGCTCGGCCTTCTCTTTCTCCGACCGGGGCAAAACGCACCCGACGAAACCCTCGTCTTCCAAGTCAGAAAATACTCACTGGATCTTAATTAGCTCCGTCCTTCCCAGGCAGCTGAACTGCTCGGGGGTGATTTATCCCCTCTGGCATTAATGCTATTTCAGGGGTGTTTTCTGGAAGCGGCGTGGCCTAGGGGAGAGAGCACGGGCCCAGGGGTCGGGAGGATCCGGGGGTCGAACCCCGGCTCTGCCGCTCATCTGCCGGGTGACCTTGGGCAAGTCGCTTCACTTCTCTGGGCCTCAGTTCCCTCATCTCGAAAACGGGGGTTAGGACTGCGAGCCCCGTGTGGGACACGGACTGTTCCAACCCGATTCACCCGTATCTCTCCCAGCGCTTAGAGCAGTGCCTGGCACACAGTAAGCGCTTAACGAATACTGCTCCAACCTGATTAACCTTTATCTCTCCCAGCGCTTACAACAATGCCCGGCACAGAGTAAGCGCTTAAATACCGCAGAAAGTCCCCGTTTGAAAAGAGACTTTTCTCTAAATTGGAATCCCTGCTGTATCTCTCACCTTCACACCCCATCTTCCCTCCTGCCTTCATCGCCTATGAGTCTGAACCCCAAGCTCTCGAGGAGAGAAGCAGTGTGGCCCAGTGGAAGGAAACCAGGCCTTAGAGTCACCAGACCTGGGTTCTAATCCCCGCTCGCCCCTCGTCCGTTGTGTGACCCCGAGCAAGTCACTTCGCCTCTCTGGGCCTCGGTTACCTCATCTGTAAAATGGGGATTACAGTAATAATAATGATGCCATTTGTTAAGCGCTTACTATGTGCAAAGCACCGTTGCAGGCGCTGGCGAGGATACAAGGTCATCATGTTGTCCCACATGGGGCTCACAGTCTTAATCCCCATTTTACAGATGAGGTAACGGAGGCACAGAGAAGTGATTACGACTGGGAACCCCATCTGGGTCAGGGACCGGCTCCGATCCGACTTGCTCGCGCCCACCCCGGCACTCAGTACGGTGTCTGGCGCACGGTAAGCGCTTAAATATCACAATGACTATTATTCTGTCTGACTCCACGTCTAAATCTTAAGCTCCTCGCAGGCAGGGAACGAGTCTACTCTCTCCACCGTCCCCTTCGCAAGCGTTTAATCCAGCACCGGGCTCGCAGAAGACACTCCGTGAAGGACGACCGATTAATCGAGAAGGCCCGATTCACGCTAACTCTGACTCTAATTTGCGCAGAACCAAAATAGGAAGTTAGAAGTAAAGGATGTCTCTGTCCTCTGAAGTTGATGACACGCAACGCTAAGCGGGAAAAGCAGCTTTCCCCTTGCGATTCAGAGAATATTCGGAAGGGAGTCCATCAACCCCCTCGATTATATACACCTCTCTATTAGACAGCGCCTCGAGTAACTCAGTCGGACTCTCCCGGGCGCTCAGGAGAACCGGCACGCCATAAATACTATATTTTGATGGACTGATTGGGCAACCTGTTTAACTACAGAAGGAATCCGGAGAAGCAGCACGGCCTAGGAGTCAGAAGGACTTGGGTTCCAATCCCGGCTCGGCCACTTGTCCGCTGTGTTGTCTGCTATTGTTTCAATGAGATGCTCATCCCCTTGATTCTATTTATTGCTATTGTTCTCGTCCGTCCGTCTCCCCCGATCAGACCGTGAGCCCGTCGAAGGGCAGGGACTGTCTCTGTTACCCATTTGTCCATTCCAAGCACTTAGTACGGTGCTCTGCACATAGTAAGCGCTCAATAGATACTACTGAATGAATGAAAACTTCACTTCCCTGGGTCTCAGTTTCCTCATCCGTAAAGTGGGGATTAAGACTGTGAGCCCCGCTTGGGACAGGGACTGCGTCCCACCTGATTAGCTTGTATCCACCCCAGCACGTAACACATAAATAAGCGCTTAACAAATACAGTCGTCACTATTGTTAATTCGAAATTCCCTTCACCATATTTTAGGATTCATTAGGCCCTTAGTACCATGTGCAAAGCTGTGCTTTGAGAGCTGGGGGAGATACAGGATAATCAGATAAGTTCAGGTCCCTCCAAGGGTTCCTGGACCAGATACGAAAGATATCTCGACACATCGTAGTTGCCCCAGGAAAACAATCCCGAATCTGGAGAAGCAGCGTGGCTCAGTGCAAAGAGCCCGGGCTTGGGAGTCAGAGGTCATGGGTTCGAATCCCGGCTCGGCCCCTTGTCAGCTGGGTGACTGTGGGCGAGTCACTTCACTTCTCTGGGCCTCAGTCACCTCATCTGTAAAACGGGGATTAACTGTGAGCCTCACGTGGGACAACCCGATGACCCTGTATCGCCCCCAGCGCTTAGAACAGTGCTCTGCACATGGTAAGCGCTTAACAAATACCAACATTATTATTATTACTTTAACCCTCAAAAGGACAGGCTCCTAAGAGTCTTGGTTAGGAAATCATCCCAGCTTGAAGATCCAGGGGTATGATTCTTGCTTAGGGTGCACGAAGTCCTGGGTTCAAATCCCCTTTAGACTGTAAACTGTAAAACAGACTGTAAACTGCAGACTGTAAAATAGAGAAGCAGCGTGGCTCAGTGGAAAGAGCCCGGGCTTGGGAGTCAGAGGTCATGGGTTCGAATCCCAGCTCTGCCACTTGTCAGCTGGGTGACCGTGGGCGAGTCACTTCACTTCTCTGGGCCTCAGGCACCTCATCTGTAAAACGGGGATTAAGACTGTGAGCCTCACGTGGGACAACCTGATGACCCTGTATCTCCCCCAGCGCTTAGAACAGTGCTCTGCACATAGTAAGCGCTTAACAGATACCCACATTATTATTATTAAACTCACTGAGAGCTGGGAACTTATCTACCAGCCCTGTTCGACTGCCTTCTCCCAAGAGCTTAGTAAGTGCTCTGCATGCGGTAAGGCTCGATAAATACCGCCGATTGACTGATTCTAAGGAGCGCGTTTTGAGAAGCAGCGTGGCCTAGAACTCGGGCCTAGGACCCAGGGAGTCAGAGGACCTGGGTTCTAATCCCAGCTCTGCCAGTTGACTGCAGCGGGACCTTGGGCAAGTCTCTTAAAATCTCTGGGCCTTAGTTTCCTCCTCGCAGAACGGGGATTCCATACCAGTTCTCCCTCTGTCCGGGAGCCCCGTGCGGGACAAGGGGCTGCGTCCGACCTGACGATCTTGCCTCAGTTCATTCATTCAATAGTATTTACTGAGTGCTTCCTATGTGCACAGCACTGTACTAAGCGCTTGGAACGTACAATCCATCGATGGTATTTACTGAGCGCTTCCTATGGGCAGAGCACCGTCTCATTTGTACATATTTTTATCACCCTATTTATTCTGCTAATGAGGTGTCCATCCCCTCGATTCTATTTATCGTGATTATGTTGTCTTGTCTTTGTCCGTCCGCCTCCCCCATTAGACCGTGAGCCCGTCACTGGGCAGGGATCGTCTCTGTCTGTTGCCGAATTGTCCATTCCAAGCGCTTAGTCCAGTGCTCTGCACATAGTAAGCGCTCAATAAAGACGACTGAATGAATGTACTACACGTTTGGGAGAATCCACTACAAACCAGGGATTGAGACCGTGGGCTGGGTCCAACCTGGTTACCCCAGTGCTTAGAACGGTGCTTGGCACACAGTAAGCGCTTAACAAACACGGGCGTGGGAGTCAGGGGACGTGGGTTCTAATCCCGGCTCCGGCCACATGTCGGCTGTGTGACCCTGGGCAAGTCGCTTCACTTCTCCGGGCCCCGCTTACCTCATCTGGAAAATGGGGATTAAGACTGTGAGCCCCACGTGGGACAACCCGATTAGCTTGTATCTACCCCAGCGCTTAGAACAGGGCTTGCCACATAGTAAGCGATTACCAAATGCCATAATAATAACAAAAACAAATACCATAATAATAATAACCAAAGAAACCGTTCCCTGCCCATAAAGACTCTGGACTATAAGCTCACCTCTAGACTGTCGGCTCATTACGGGCAGGAAATGTTTCCGTTTATGTTGTTTTTTCCCTTCCCACGCGCTTAGTCGGGTGCTCCACACACAGTAAGCGCTCAATAAATATGACTGACTGCCCGACGGAGGCGCTTACGGTCCGGAGGCTGTCATCTCCCTCGGATGACCTAAGCTTATTCTGGGCGGGGATCTTGTCTGTCTACCGTTCCACTGTCCTCTCCCAAGCACTCAGTCCAGTGCTCTGCACAGAGTGAGCGCTCAATAAATACAACCGACTGAATGAATGAATCTATCTCAGCACCGTGTACCGTGCCGGGCACAGAATAAGGTCCGAACCAGAGTGAGCTCGCTGTGGGCCGGGAGTGTGTGTTTCTTGTTATACTGTACTCCCCTAAGCGTCTCTGCACACCGTGCACGCTCGCTAAATACGACCGAGTGAACGGACCGAACCGCCCGCCCGCCGGCCAGCCCCCGCCGACCGCTCACCCGGTAAAGGCAGCTGGGATCCGCCGTCGGCGAAGTCGTCGAGCATCTTCCCGGCGTGGCAGTCCTTGACGGAGAAGAGCGTGAGCCCATCGTCCAGGTTGCCCTCCAGGGTGGCGCCGGCCACGTCGGGCAGGCCGTGGTCGAGGCCCAGGCCGGTCAGCCCCGTGTACATCAGGTCCCGGGCGCTGGGGCAGAGATCGTGGTCCAGGGTGTCGTGGCAGCTGAGCTCCTGGCTCTCCGGAAACCCGGCCAGCTGCATGTCCGACGAGAGCAGGCCGTCGTCGCAGAGGACGTACTGATCCATCGGCCCGGCTGGGCCCGGCCCCGATCCCGGGGAGGGGATGGCACGCTCGGCGGGGGCTCGGGGAACCTCTAGACTGGAAGCTCGCTGTGAGCAGGGAACGGGTCTACCGACTCTGTTAACGACAATAACGACGATGATAATCACGGGGCTCGTAAAGCTCTTACTACGGGCCGAGCGCTCTTCTAAAATAGAAGAGCCCCCCCGTGGGGCTCACCCTTAATCCCCATTTTGCAGATGAGGTGACTGAGGCCCAGGGAAGAAGAATAACGGTGACGTCTGTTAAGTGTCCGGGTTCCAGGCACCGCATTCATTCAGAGACCCAGTGAAGTGACCCGCCCAAGGTGACGCAGTGGACACGTGGCGGAGCCGGCATTAGAACCCAGGTCCTTCGGACTTCCAGGCCCGGGCTCTACGCACTAAGCCACTTAGTCAATCGCATTTCCTGAGCGCTCACCGGGTGCAGAGCACTGTACTCAGTGCTCGGGACAGGATAAACCAACGAGAAACGGACACGCTCGCAGCCCGCGGGAAGCTCACGGCCTAGAAGACGACCCTTCGGTCTACAGTCCGATACCGATCGGGGCGACCCGACACGGAAGGGAGTGGGAGAAGAGGAAATGAGGACTTAGGGGAGGCCTCTTGGAGGAGATGGGCTTTCCATAAAGCTCTGAAGGGGAGACGGCGATCGTCTGTTGGGTATGAAGAGAAAGGGAGGGCACTCCAGGTCAGAGGCAGGACGTGGGTGAGAGGAAACAAGGCACAGAGAAGTCAAGTGACTTGCCGTGGTCAAAGAACAGGGAAGCGGGATTAGAACCCAGGGTTCCTGGCTCCCAGGCCCGGCACTTTCCGCCGAGGCCCCGATGCAGATGCCGCCCACCGTTCTCTGAGGGGGGTCGTGGTCGGCTGGTGCCAGGGCCGGGAGGTCTGCACGCCATTAGCGCTGTGGGGAAGGGCCAGGAGGCCGGAGGCTAATACTTTTTCCGCACGTATCAGCGGTAAGGAGAGGCATTTTGACGAAAGAGCATCTTCGTTAAGCTTTAGATAGGGGAGAATCAGCTACCGGAATTAACTTCTAGAGTCTGCACGAGGAGGGTGTGGGAGGCGCCTGTCCTTCGTGGCCTAGTGTACTCCCCGTACCCCGATCTTCCTCACCGTACCTTGATCTCGTCTGTCTCGCCACCAACCTCTTGCTCACGTCCCGTCAAATCCGACGGACGACGACTCCCCCCGCTTCAAAGTCTTATTGAAGCCCCATCTCCTCCAAGAGGCCTTCCCTAACTAAGCCCCCCCCCCCTTCCTCTTCTCCCACTCCCTTCTGCGTCCCCCTGACCTGTTCCCTCTATTCACTACCCACCCCCCAGCCCCAGAGCACTTATGTTCATATCTGTAATTTATTTGTTTCTATTAATGTCTGTCTCCCATTCTAAGCTCGTAGTGGGCAGGGAATGTGTCTATTGTTCTACTGTACTCTCCCAAGAACTTAGTAAAGTGCTCTGCACACAGTAAGCACTCAAAAAATATGATTGATAGTGAGGGAGCCCGGGCCTGGGAGTCAGAGGACCTGGGTCCGCCACCTGTCCGCTGCGTGTCCGCGGGCGAGTCCCGTACCTTCTCTGTGCCTCCGTTCCCTCCTCTGTAAAAGCGGGATTCGATACCTGCCGTCCTCCCGCTTGGACTGTGAGCCCCATATGGGACAGGGACTCTGTCCATCCTGATTATCTTGGATCCCACTATTACATGCTATCCATCAATCAAAGTTATTGAGCGCTTACTGTGTGTAGGGCACTGTTCTAAGCGCTTGGGCGAGTCCCCTATAACAGAGTCGGTAGAAATGTTCCCTGCTCACAACGAGCTTATAGCTTAGTGCTATCCACTCCTTGCAGTGTTAGGCACATGGAAAGCACTTCACAAATGCCACAATTATATTATCATCAAGACATATTGAACAGATCGGGCATGCCTTCATTCTGACCTTGGACTCACAACACAATTGGTTCCTGAAAAACACATCCCGTGGGTGTGAATTTACGTCGGGGTGAGTCTTCCCCTCGGAATGATGCTCTGCTGAAGGGTTACGGTTCCTGAACCCAAGCCGGGACTCCTGCTTACCAAAATCATCGTGCGCTCGATGGCCGCGGACCAACAAAAGCTACGGCATAATGCCGTGTGACGTCAAGTCTGCGAGTTTCCTCCCTAGGCGACTCGCCTCATTTAATCTTACTCCTACCCCTTAAGCACTTTCTCTCCCCGCACCTCTTACGTCCTCAACCACAGTCAGTCATTCATGCGGTCGTATTTATTAAGCGCTGACTGTGTACAAAGGACTGTACTAAGCACTTGGGAGAGTAAGTACCACAAACAGACACATTCCCTACCCTCCTCACGGTCTCGTTCACTCACTATGCCACTTCCCCTATCTGTAATTTATTCTAATGTCTGTCTCCCCCTCTAGACTGTAAGCTACCTGTGGGCAGGGACTGTATCCTACTCTGATGTATTGTGCTCTCCCAAGCGCTTAGCACAGTGCTCCGCACACAGTAAGTGGTCGATAAATACCATTGAAAGGAAGTAAAATGGATGCCGACCCTTCCCAACGACCTCACTTTTTATAGCCCAGGAAACGACATATACATTTTTTCCCCCAAAAAACAGGGGGGCTGTGGAGGGGAAAGGATTCTGTTTCCCTTTCCCTATATTTTAATCCAATATATCACGGCGGGGTGGGGGAGAGTGGAGAGATAAACTATCTTTTCTCAAATTCTGATAATTCTCCCACATAAACTCTTCGGGCAGTGACCAAAACGGCAGAGTTAGCCGACTGCCACGAGCTACACCTGGCCGATTTTGGCTCTTTCCAAACGGCCAAAGTAAAAACCCTATGATGGAACTCATCCCCGTCGCTTTCTTTTGGTAGCCCATTAGATGTGCCCTATCGAGTGACAACCCGGATAAAAGCACCCTCGGGTCTGGTGGAAGTGACGGAATCTAGCCAGTATTTTAGAAATGCCCAAAAGTGCATTTCCAAGGACAATTAGAGCCAAAAGAGATCTCCTCGATGGACAGTGGGTACCCACGACACGGAGTCTCAGAGGGGGACCTAACCGCGGGGACAGCCCGGGCCTCGGAGACCGAAGGACCTGAGTTCTAATCCCGGCGGCGCCACTTATCTGCTGTGGGACCCTGGGCAAGTCACTTAACTTCTCTGTACCTCAGTTACCTCGTCTGGAAAATGGGGATTAAGAGCGTGAACCCCATCTGGGATCGGGACTCTGTCCGACCCCATCTGCTTGTTTCCATCCCAATGCTTAGCACCGTGCCTGGCACAGAGTACGTGCTTAACAAATACCACTTACTATTACTAGGAGCCTCGTATAGGACGGGGACTCCAGTGCTCATCACATAGTCAGTACCAAATAACCACCATTTCCACTACCATCACACCTCCCCTCACCATTCCCGGGGGCTAAAAAAAGAGGCTTACAGGACAGAAGCTGGGTACCACTTCTAACCACGCACCCAAAACAAGATTCATCCCCTCCGCCCCCCCAAAAACGATCCCTAGGTAAAGAAGGGGGAAGCAAAGTATTTTAAAAGCCACTTCTCTACCAATGTTTTTACAAAGGTACTCGCATTACCTTGGAGAGACCGACAGCCACCCCAAAATACTCATTCGACCCCCCCAAAATACTCATTCTACCAATGCGATATCACAGTCTTGGGGCAGCTTACTGGTAATAGGGCCTATTAACCTGGAAGACGACTGCAGACACTTATTAAGTTGACTTCCCTGGAGGAGGGATTGGGGACAAATTAACCAAAAAAAGGGATGTGGGGGAAGAGTGCTTTCCTAGGGAGAGGAGAAAAATAACTTTTGGGTGGGGGGGGACCTCAAGTAAAGAAATGTTTTCAGCTCTAGTCCAGAGTTTTGAGTTGACTTTCCTGGAGGAGGAATCGGGAGATAAATTAACCAAAAAAGGGAAGGGGGGTGGGGAAGAGTGCTTTCCTAGGGAGAGGAGAAATAGAACTTTTGGGGGGGGGGGACGCCTCAAGTAAGGTAATGCTTTCAGCTCTAATCCAGGATTTTGAGTTGACTTTCCTGGAGGGACTGGGGACAAATTAGCAATAAAAAAAAGGGATGGGGGGGAAAGAGTGCTTTCCTAGAGATGAGAAATATAACTTTTTTTGGGGGGGGGGGAGACACCTCAAGTAAGGAAATGTTTTCAGCTCTAATCCAGGGTTTTGAGTTGACTTTCCTGGAGGAGGCACTGGGGACAAATTAACAACCAAAAAAAAAGGGATGGGGGGAAAGAGTGCTTTCCTAGGGAGAGAGAAACAGAAATTTTGGGGGGGGGGAGTGGGGGACACCTCAAGTGAGGAAATTTCAGCTCTAGTCCGGGGTTTTGTGAGCTGCAGAAGCAAAGCGGGGGGGGGGGGGGGCCGCAGAAAGGCCCGTGGGAGGAGGAAGGTCTGGACTCCTGCCTGTAAGAGAAAACTCACCACGCAGAGCAAAGCAAAGTGATTTCCCCCGGAGGAGGAGGTGAAAGGAGGAGGGGAGGGGGCGAGGGCACCCAAAGGATGGACCAAATCGGTTTGGTTTTGGGTTTGCTCCGTCCTTCCTCTGGCGGCAATTTCAGATGCAAGGCCGAAGGGGTTTTGCGTGCGTCACCAGCTCTCTCCTCGGGCCCCCCCAGAAGCCGGTGGTGGGGGGCGAGGGAGAAAAGTGTGCAAAGGAGGGAAAGAGAGTTGCAATGAACAGGGGTGGAGGTGTGGGGGGGAAGAGGGGGACAGCGCAAGGACTGGAGGAGGGGGGTCGGGGTGCAGAAGAAAAGGGGAGGTCCAAAGAGGGGTTGGGGGGGGCAGGGGGTGCAATGGGGGTGGGGGAAGGGGGTTTCCCGGTGCACAGTGTGCAGGAAGGGCCGAGGCGGTTAGTGGTGACTGCTGGGGGGGAAAGGGGGCCTGCGGAGGGTGGGCTGGGGGCGACCCCCAAGGGGGGGAGGGGCTCCCCGGCCTCTGCACCCCCTGGAGGCCCACCGGGAGGAGGTGGAGGTGCAGGAGGTGCAGGAGGAGCAGCAGCAGGCGAGCAGCACGAGCAGCAGGACCAGCAGCAGCAGCACCCGCAGCGCGCCGCCCGCTTTTACCCGCCCCCGGGGGCCTCGCGCGCCGCCTCGCGCCCCGGGCCGCGCGCGCACGCGCACTGCCTCGCGCCGGCCTCCCCCTCCCCCCCGGCCACGCCCCCTCCGCCGGCACGCGCCACTCTGCGCACGCGCGCTCCCCCCGGCCGTTCCCGCCCTTCGGGGGGGGGGGAAGAAAGGGGGCGGGGCCTGCGGAGGGCGGGAAAAAGAGGAACCAAGGAGGGGCGGGAAGGAGGGGGAAGGGGAGGTGAGGAGGTTGGGCGCCATTTTGTGTGGGTGGTGAGGACCGGCCGCGGCGCCTGCTGTGGCTGCTGCTTTCCATGCCCCTTTCCGCCTCTCCATCCCCGCCCCGCCCCTCGTCGGCTCTGTCACCTTGGCCAAGCCGCTTGACCTCTCTGGGCCGCAGGGACCCCATCTGGAAAATGGGGATGGAGACTGGCAGCCCCACGTGGGGCCACCTTGTCTGATCATTATAATAATGATGTGGGTATTTATTAATAATAACGATGGTATTTGTTAAGCGCTTACTAGGTGCAGAGCACTGTTCTAAGCGCTGGGGGAGATCCAGGGTCATCAGGTTGGCCCACGTGAGGCTCACAGTTAATCCCCATTTGACAGATGAGGGAACTGAGGCCCAGAGAAGTGAAGTGACTCGTCCAAAGTCACCCAGCTGACAAGTGGTGGAGTGGGGATTAGAACCCACGACCTCTGACTCCCAAGCCCGGGCTCTTTCCCCTGAGCCACGCTGCCTCTTGTATCTACTCTTGTACCCCGGCTCTGCCACTTGTCAGCTGTGTGACTGTGGGCAAGTCACTTCACTTCTCTGGGCCTCAGTTCCCTCATCTGGAAAATGGGGATTAACCGTGAGCCTCACGTGGGACGACCTGATGACCCTGGATCTCCCCCAGCGCTTAGAACAGTGCTCTGCACATAGCAAGCGCTTAACAAATACCCACATTATCAAATATCTGAGAAGCAGCGTGGCTCAGTGGAAAGAGCCCGGGCTTGGGAGTCAGAGGTCGTGGGTTCGAATCCCGGCTCCGTCACTTGTCAGCTGTGGGACTTTGGACGAGTCACTTCGCTTCTCTGAGCCTCAGTGACCTCATCTGGAAAATGGGGATGAAGACTGTGAGCCCCACGTGGGACAACCCGATCACCTTGTATCCCCCAGCGCTTAGAACAGTGCTTTGCACATAGTGAGTGCTTAACAAATGCCATCATCATCTTCATCTACCCCCGGCTTTTGGAACAGTGCTTGGCACATAGTCGGCACTTAACAAATACCCTCATTATTTATTTCGAGAAGCAGCGTGGCTTAGTGGGAAGAGCGGGGGCTTGGAAATCAGAGGATGTGGGTTCTAATCCCGGCTCCGCCACTAGTCAGCTGGGTGACTTTGGGCAAGCCACCTGACTTCTCTGGGCCTCAGTGACCTCATCTGTAAAATGGGGATTGAGACTGTGAGCCCCATGGGAGACATTCTGATTACCTTGAATCTCCCACAGCGCTTGGCACAGTGCTTGGCATATAGTAAGAGCTTAACAGATATCATCATTATTTATTTTGAGAAGCAGCGTGGCTTAACTACTGCCATTATTATTATTATGTCTGTCTCCCCACTGCAATAATAATAATAATAATAATGATGGCATTTGTTCAGCATTTATTATGTGCCAAACACTGTTCTAAGCACTGGGGGGGAGTACAAGGTAATTAGGTGGTCCCACGTGGGGCTCACAGTCTTAATCCCCATTTTACAGATGAGGGAACCGAGGCACAGAGAAGTGAAGTGACTCGCCCAAAGTCACACAGCTGACAAGCGGCGGGGCCGGGATTAGAACCCATGACCTCTGACTCTCAAGCCCGGGCTTCTTCCGCTGAACCACCCTCCTTCGCTTCTCACACTTCAAGACTGTGAGACCGTTGTGGGCAGGGATTGTATTTCTTTATTGCTGCATTGTACTTTCCAAGCGCTTAGTCCACTGCTCTGCACGCAGTAAGCGCCCAATAAATACGAATGAATGAATAAATGAATGGCCGGCTGAGGAGGGCAGGATGGTGGCCACCCTCCTCACCCGTGGGAGTCGGAGCCTACTCCCTGAGGCCGGGAGCAATAAAGAGACACAATCCCTGCCCACAACGGGCTCTCAGTTTAGAAGGGGGGGAGACAGACGTCAAAACAAGTAAACAGGCCTCAATAGCATCAATATAAATAAATATAATTATAGATATATATACGTCAAAATAAGTAGACTTACAGATATATATATATATACGCAAGTACTGTGGGACAGGGAAGGGGGTAGAGCAAAAGGAGAGAGTTGGGCGATGGGGAGGGGGAGCTGAGGAAAAGGGGGGATTAGTCTGGGAAGGCTTCCTGGAGGAGGGGAGCCTTCTTTAGGGCTTTGAAGGGGGGAAGCGTGATTGTTTGGCGGATCTGAGGGGGGAGGGCGTTCCAGGCCGGAGGTAGGACGTGGGCCGGGGGTCGACGGCGGGACGGGCGAGGACGAGGCCCAGTGAGGAGGCGAGCGGCACCAGAGGAGGGGAGTGTGCGGGCCGGGCTGGAGAAGGAGAGAAGGGAGGTGAGGTAGGAAGGGGCAGGGGGATGGACGGCTTGGAAGCCAAGAGTGGGGAGTTTTTGTTTCGTGCGGAGGTTGATAGGCAACCACTGGAGGTTTTTGAGGAGGGGGGGGTGACAGGCCCAGAGCCATTCTGCAGAAAGATGATCCGGGCAGCAGAGTGAAGTATAGACTGAAATGGGGAGAGACGGGAAGAAGGGAGATCCGAAAGGAGGCTGACACAATAATCCAGTCGGGATATTATGAGAGATTGTACCAGCAAGGTAGCGGTTAGGGAGGAGAGGAAAGGGCGGACCTTGGCGATGTCGTGAAGGTGAGACCGGCAGGCTTTGGTGAGGGATCGGGTGTGCGGGGTGAATGAGAGAGCCGAGTCGAGGATGACACCGAGGTTGCGGGCCTGTGACGCGGGAAGGACGGTCGTGCCGTCCTCAGTGACGGGGAAGTCAGGGAGGGGACGGGGATTGGGAGGGGAGATAAGGAGCTCGGTCTTGGACACGTTGAGTTTCAGGTGGCGGGCGGACATCCGGGTGGAGACGTCCCGGAGGCAGGAGGAGATGCGAGCCTGGAGGGAGGGAGAGAGAACAGGGAAGATGTCGATTTGGGTGTCATCTGCCTAGAGGTGATAGTGGAAGCCGTGGGAGCGGATGAGTTCACCGAGGGAGTGAGTATAGATGGAGACCAGAAGGAGACCAAGAACTGACCCTTGGGGAACCCTATCCACCCCAGTGCTTAGTATAATGCCGGCATATAATAAGCGCTTAACAAATGCCATAATTAATATTATTATTTTTATTATTTTCCACTGGTCCGTTTCCCCGTCGGTCTTCAAACCCACCTCCCCTAGAAGGTCTTGCCCGATTAATTTTTTTTATGGTATTTGTTAAGCGCTTACTACATGCCAGGCACTGTTCTAAACACTGGGGTAGATTCATTCATTCATTCAATAGTATTTATTGAGCGCTTACTATGTGCAGAGCACAGTACTAAGCGCTTGGAATGGACAAATCGGCAACAGACGGAGACAGTCCACTGACGGGCTTACAGTCTAATCGGGGGAGACAGACAGAAACAATAGCAATAAATAGAATCAAGGGGATGTACATCTCATTAAAACAATAGCAATAAATAGAGTCAAGGTGATGTGCATCTCATTAACAAAATAAATAGGGTAATAAAAAATATATACAAATGAGCAGACGAGCACAGTGCTGAGGGGAGGGGAAGGGAGAGGGGGAGGAGCAGAGGGAAAGGAGGGGAAAAGGGGGCTTAGCTGAGGGGAGGCGAAGGGGGGGTAGAGGGGCAGCAGAGGGAGCAGAGGGAAAAGGGGAAGCTCAGTCTGGGAAGGCCTCTTGGAGGAGGTGAGCTCTCAGTAGGGCTTTGAAGAGGGGAAGAGAATTAATTTGGCAGAGGTGAGGGGGGAGGGCATTCCGGGACAGCGGGAGGACGTGGCCCGGGGGTCGACGGCGGGATAGGCGAGAAAGGGGGACGGTGAGGAGGTGGGCGGCGGAGGAGCGGAGCGTGCGGGGCGGGCAGTGGAAGGAGAGAAGGGAGGAGAGGTAGGAGGGGGCAAGGGGATGGAGAGCCTTGTAGCCTAGAGTGAGAAGTTTTTGTTTCGTGCGGAGGTCGACGGGCAACCACTGGAGGTTTTGAAGAAGGGGAGTGACAGGCCCAGAGCGTTTCTGCGGGAAGATGAGCCGGGCAGCGGAATGAAGGATAGACCGGAGCGGGGAGAGACGGGAGGAAGGGAGATCAGAGAGAAGGCCGACACGATAATCCAGCCGGGATATTATGAGAGCCTGTACCAGTAGATGCATGGTAATCAGGTTGGGCACAGTCCAGGTCCCACATGGGGCCCAGAGAAGAAGAATAATAATTGTGGTATTTGTTCCTCGATCTGAAAAGATTCAAATTTCTTAAACCTCCATAAAGGAGAGAAGCAGCATCTGTAAAATGGGAATTAGGACTGTGAGCCTCAGGTGGGACAGGGACTCTATCCAACCCGATTTGCTCGTAATCCCCATTTTATAGATGAGGTAACTGAGGCACAGAGAAGTGGATTTGTGGAGGTTTAAGAAATCTGAATCTCTTCAGATCGAGTCCGAAAAATTATTTAAACCATCAGAATATCGATCGAGCACCGTACTAAGCACCCGGGAGAGCACCGTAGGGAGAAAAAGGGAGATAGGATGGAGTTGTAATGTGCACATTAGATGTTTTGAGACTTGAAAAGCTGCCTCTCTCCACAAAGCAGAATATCTTATTTTTTTACCATTGAAAAAAAATCCTTGCATTGCGAAACTAAGGGGTGCAAAAAGAAAGATTTACCCCCCTTCCCATTCAAAAATAGCCAAGGCTCCGCTTGCTTCTAAGAGGAAAAATGGGAGGGAAATTGAGATGGAAAATTCTGAGTTGAGTAGTTTGGCTACACACTTGGCCCCGGTTTAAAATAGAATCATGTTTTTTTTTTTGTCGCATCTGTCCTTGAGAAAGACGCTAGAACCCAGCCTAACGTTTTTAGGCACCCCAGGAGACTTGGTGATTTCATCTGTGCCCCCCTGAACAACTTTGAACAACAGCACAGCACCCCCTGAGGCCCTAGAAGAGTCACCAACTCTCTGACGTCCTTTTGGCTCAGTATAAAGTCCTCTCCTTCTCAAATATCGAGCCCGAGAAACGCTGTTCAGATCCTCTTCGGTTTTGACGGGAAAGAAGGCTGGGGGGGGGGGCCCAAGCAAGAGATGGCCTTGAAGATCAGCAGTGCATTTAATCCCCATTTTACAGTTGGGGAAACCGGGGCCCGGAGGAGTGGAGTGAGTTACCCAGGGTCACGCGCCAAGCAATCGGCGGGGCAGGGATTAGCACCCGGGTCTTTCCGACTCCCAGGCCCGGGTTCTATCCGCCGGGCCGCTCTGCTCCTCGTAAACTCCGTCGCTTCCCTCGACCCGTCCTTTACGTCAGAGTCCGTCGGCCCGGCTCGACTGTGAGTCTACCGTCTGCTGATTCTGTTGAATTGTACTCTCCCCAAGTGCTCAGAACAGTGCTCTTAAAGAGCGCTCAGTAAATACCACTGATTGATCGATTACATTCAAATCCTTTCCAGTCTCTTGCCAGATATTTCCCAGACCTGCCCCTCCATCTCCCTCCGGAAGACTCCGGAAAACTCACCGTACTGAGCATCGGTCTCCTCACTGGCCTCCCTGCCTCCAGCCTCGGCCCCCTTTGGTCCACGCCACCGCCCAACCACCTTCCCGGAGCGTCGCCCGCCCCACGTCTCTCCCCCTCTCAAAAAACCTCCATCTCCCTCCTCATAATAACAATCGCGGTGGCATTCCTTAGGCGCTTACTACGCGCCTGGCCGCGGACTAAATGCCGGGATGGATAGGTGCAAATCGGGTTGGGCGCAGTCCCTGGCTCAAACCCTATTTTACAGGTGAGGTAATTGAGGCCCAGAGAAGTGAAGTGACTTGCCTGAGGTCACCCAGCAGACGGGTGGCGGAGCCGGGATTAAAACCCAGGTCCTTCTGACCCCCAGGCTTGTGCTCCATCCACCAGGCCACGCTGCTGCTCATCAGACGGAGTCTACACAACGTTGCCTTCGAGGCTCTTGGCCAGCTCCGTCCTTCTTACGTATCAGCTTCTCAGCGGCTAAGCTTCTAACTCGACTCACCGCCCCCCTCCAACCCCTTGCTCGGGTCTGGAACTTCCTCCTCTTCCCCCACGATCCGCCAGCCCTCTCCATCTGGAAAAGTCCTTCTGAAAGCCCTCCTCCTCCAGGAAGCTTTCCTTGATTAACTCCCCCTACCCTCAGCCTTCAAGTATTTATATTTATCATCCACCTTCACGTCTGGAACTACATTCACCTCTTTATTCTGATATTTCACCCCGGTTTATTGATTCTACCCCCATCTGAATCTTAAACTAATATAATCATGGCATTTGTTAAGCAATTACTATGTGTCAGGCACTGTTCTAAGCGCTGGGGTGGATGCCAGCAGATCAGGTCGGACAAAGTCCCTGTCCCGCTCGACGCTCGCAGTCTCAATCCCCATTTTACAGGTGAGGCAGCTGAGGCACAGAGAGGTGAAAGTCACTTTTTGCCATGACACTATTTTTCATGTCTGACTCCCCCGTTGATTCAGTCGTATTTCGTGAGCGCTTCCGGGCAGGAGGTTTGTCTTTTGTTTCTGCTGCACTTTCCCAAGCGGTTAGTACAGTGTGTCACACTCGGTAGGCGCTCAGTAAATTCCATTACTTCTACAACTCTTACCGCTATTACGGACCCGTAGGCCGGGGACGGGGCACTCTGAATCCAGTTTCAACAAGGCCCTCGAGCCGACTGACTGACTTTTCCACGTCCTCGAGCGGCTTTATTCCGCTTTATTGCGAGTGCTTTCCGGTAGAACGTTTCTAGCCCACAGAGGTACTATTTTCTTCCCCCTCTATCGCCATCGTCATCAATATTTGCCTACCGAGGGAAGTGGTGCTATATTTTTGTGGGTTTTGGCGTTTTCCTTACTAAATATTAGGAGAGAGAGCAGCTTTTCTTGGCACCGAGGCTTGCCGAGACCAGATTTCACCCAGGAGCATCTCGTCCGCTCTGCATCTCGGGACGGTGCTCTGGGTGGATCGGAACGGCTGAGCCACAGCGTCGCGGACCCCGGGGGGGATCCGGGGATCGTTTCCGTCCCCTCGTCGCTCCACGGGCCTGCCGTTCTGCCTTTACTCTGGAAGATTTAACAGAAACCGTGGTGGTGACACTTCAGGGGCTTATCTGGGGAAAACAGCCTTACGATCTCCTTTCTGGAGCAAGATGGCCCAGTGCCCAGTGGTGGATGCCCTTACTGGTTTAATAACTAGGGCAGGTTTGTGGGGGGAGTTCTTGGTTAGGGAGGGGAGGGGAAGGGTAAACAAACTGACTCAACGGGGAAGGTTTTGGCCACCGTCCTCTCGTGTCTATTAACTCTGTTCTACTCTCCTCTCCCAAGCTCCGCGCACGGTAAGCGCTCCGATACAACCGATCGACGGGCATCTTTATAGTCTGCCCTGTCCCCTACCTGTAATTTTTTAACATGCGTGGCTCAGTGGAAAGAGCCCGGGCCTTGGAGTCAGAGATCATGGGTTCGAATCCCGGCTCTGCCACCTGTCAGCTGGGTGACCGTGGGCAAGTCACTTAACTTCTCTGGGCCTCAGTTCCCTCATCTGTAAAATGGGGATGAAGACTGTGAGCCCCACGTGGGCCAACCTGATTCCCCTGTGTCTACCCCAGCGCTTAGAACAGTGCTCGGCACATAGTAAGCGCTTAACAAATACCAACATTATTCTCCCCCGATTAGACTGTTCTCCCCCGATTAGACCGAAAGCCCGTCAAACGGCAGGGACCGTCTCTATCTGTTGCCGACTTGTTCATCCCAAGCGCTTAGTACAGTGCTCTGCACGTAGTAAGCGCTCAATAAATACTATTGAATGAATGAATGAATTATGGACTGTAACCTCCCTGTAGGCAGGAAACGTCCCTACCGGCTCTATTGTACTGTTCTCTCGCAAGCGCTTAGTACACGGCTCTGCACACAGAAAGCACTCAATAAATACGATTGATTGGCTGATATCTTTAATAATAATAATCATAACGTTGGTATTTGTCAAGCACTTACTATGTGCAGAGGGTAATCAGGTTGTCCCACGTGAGGCTCACAGTCTTCATCCCCGTTTTACAGATGAGGTCACTGAGGCCCAGAAGTGACTTGCCCACAGTCACACAGCTGCCAAGTGGCAGAGTCTGGATTCGAACCCATGATCTCTGACTCCCATCCCCGGGCTCTTTCCACTGAGCCACGCTCCTTCTCTAGATTTAGAGAAGCTTCCACTTCATAGTCAGCATTCACTATGTGCCGGGCTGGGGTGGATACAAGCAAATCGGGTCGGACACAGTCCCTGTCCGGCGGGGGGCTCACAGTCTCAATCCCCGTTTTACAGCTGGGGCAACTGAGGCCCAGAGAAGTGAAGCGATTTGCCCGAGGTCCCACAGCAGATCATTGGCAGAGCTGGGATTAGAATGCAGCACCTTCCGACCCCCAGGCCCCAGCTCTATCCGCTTCGCCGAGCTGCTTCTTTTGATTAGGGAGGATTGTGGGGGTGGCCTTCTCCGACCAATCCAAGATAATAATAATAATGTCGGTATTTGTTAAGCCCTTACTATGTGCAGAGCACCGTTCTAAGCGTTCGGGGAGATACGGGGTAATCAGATTGTCCCAAGTGAGGCTCACAGTCTTCATCCCCGTTTTACAGATGAGGTCACTGAGGCCCAGAGCAGTGACTTGCCCACAGTCGCCCAGCTGACAGGTGGCAGAGCCGGGATTCGAACCCGTGGCCTCTGACTCCCTAGCCCGGGCTCCTTCCACTGAGCCGCGCTGCTTCCCATGATGGTTTGGGGGGCGTCAAAAGCCACAGGAGCTTGGGTGGCTTCGCCCCCCCAGGAGACCGAAGCGCTTCTGGTCAGGGTGTGGGAGAGCCCTGGCCCCGGGCAGCGGGGTTAGGCTCCCGCAGCGGTATTTCTTGTGCGGAGGGGAGGGCGACGCTCCTCGCCCGCCTCACCGTCGGACCCCCGGCCCACGACGTCCTACCTCTGGCCTGGAACGCCCTCCCTCCTCCAATTTGACAGACACTGACTGTCCCCGCTTTCAAAGCCTTACCGACGGCCCGTCTCCTCCGCGAGGCCTTCCCAGACTAAGCCCCGCTTTTCCTCCTCTCCCACTCCCCTCTTGGTCACCCTGACTCGCTCCCTCTGCTCTTCCCCCCTCCCAGCCCCACAGCACTTACGGCCACACCGGTCATTTTCTTTACGTGTAGCGATGTCTGTCTCTCCCCCTCTGCCCCCGACGGTAAGCTTGTTGTGGGCGGGGAATGTCACTGTTTATTGTTGTATTATACTTTCCCAAGCGCTTAATACGGTGCTCCGCTCACAGTAAGTGCTCAATAATCACGATTGCATGAATTAGGAAGGAATGCGGGGGTGTCCCTCACTGAAAATCTCCAGTGGTTGCCTGTCAACCTTCCTATCGAGCAAAAACTCCTCACTCTTGGCTTCCAAGCCGTCCAGCCCCCCGCCCCCTCCTACCTCACCTCCCTTCTCCCCTCCTCCAGCCCGGCCCGCACACTCCGCTCCTCTGGTGCCGCTCGCCTCCTCACTGGGCCTCGTCCTCGCCCGTCCCGCCGTCGACCCCCGGCCCACGTCCTACCTCCGGCCTGGAACGCCCTCCCCCCTCAGATCCGCCAAACAATCACGCTTCCCCCCTTCAAAGCCCTACCGAAGGCTCCCCTCCTCCAAGAGGCCTTCCCAGACTAAGCCCCCCCTTCCCTCAGCTCCCCCTCTCCATTGCCCCGACTATTGCCCCGACTCGCTCCCTTTGCTCTGACTCCCCTCCCCCGCCTACGACACTTGCGTATATACTTACATATCTCTAATTCTTTTTATTTCTATTCGTGATGGGTATATATCTATAATTCTATTTATTTATATCGATGCTACCGATGCCTGTTTAACTTGTTTTGCTGTCTGTCTCCCCCCTTCTAGATTGTGAGCCCGACATGGGCAGGGATTGTCCCTTTCTAATGCTGAATTGTACTTCCCAAGCGCTTAGTACAGTGCTCGGCACACCGTAAGCGATCAGTAAATACGCGTGGCTCAGTGGAAAGAGCCTGGGCTTCGGAGTCAGGGGTCATGGGTTCGACTCCCGGCCTAGCCACTTGTCAGCTGTGTGACGGTGGGCGAGTCACTTCACTTCTCTGGGCCTCAGTTACCTCATCTGGAAAACGGGGATTAACTGTGAGCCTCACGTGGGACAAGCTGCTTACCCTGTATCTACCCCGGCGCTTAGAACAGTGCTCTGCACCAAGTAAGCGCTTAACAAATACCAACATTATTACCAGCAAATCCGGTTGGACACAGTCCCCGTCCCACACGGGGCTCCCGGTCTCAATCCCCCATTTTCCAGACGAGGTCCCTGCGGCCCAGAGAAGTGAAGTGAGCCGCCCAGGGTCACGCAGCGGACAAGTGGCGGAGCCGGAACCCGTGACCTTCTGACTCCCGAGCCCGTGCTCTCTCCACTACGCCACGCTGCCAGGTTGGAGTTTGGAGACAAGAAAAATGGGAGTGAGGTGAGAGCCCCCCGGATGAGGGAGACCCCGGTCGATCTGATGCGTCTAGGCCCGCGCTTAACCAATGGGAAATGCTTAATAAATACCACAATCACTAGTAGTCGTAGTGATAACGAGAGGGTGAGCTAGAATCAAGTTCTCGTGAGGGAATGTAACCCGAGGAGACCGTGGGCTTGCGGTAAAGAGGAGACTTTTCAGAAAAGCTCGGCAGTGAGTCACGAAGCAGAGGGGCTTCTGAGAAAAAAGCCTTTCGTCCCCTTGAGAGAAAAGCAGCGTGGCCTCACGCCTCGAACCCGGGCCCCGGGAGGCAGAAGGACCTGGGTCCGAATCCCGGTTCCGCCACGTGTCGGCCGAGTGACCTTGGACAAGTCACTTCGCTTCCCTAGAGAAGCAGCGTGCTCAGTGGAAAGAGCGCGGGCTGGAGATTCCGAGGTCACGGGTTCAAATCCCGGCTCTTCCGCTCGTCAGCCGTGTGACTCCGGGCAAGTCACTTCACTTCTCTATGCCTCGGTGACCTCATCTGTAAAATGGGGATTAAGACTGTGAGCCCCCCCATGGGACAACCTGATCTCCTTGTATCCTCCCCAGCGCTTAGAACGGTGCTCTGCACATAGTGAGCGCTTAACAGATGCCATTATTAGTAGAGAGGCAGCGTGGCTCAACGGAAAGGGTCCGGGCTTGGGAGTCAGAGTTCATGGGTTCGAATCCCGACTCTGCCACTTGTCAGCTGTGTGACTGTGGGAGAGTCACTTAACTTCTCGCTGCCTCAGTTCCCTCATCTATAAAATGGGGATTAACCGTGAGTCTCACGTGGGACGACCTGATGACCCTGGATCTCCCCCAGCGCTTAGAACAGTGCTCTGCACAGAGTAAGCGCTTAACAGATACCAACATTATTATTATTGTTCTCTGGGCCTCGGTTCCCTCATCTGTAAAATGGGGATTGAGACCGCGAACCCCAGGTAGGCCAGGGATCGGGTCCAACCTGTTTACCTCGTATCTACCCTAGCGTTTAGAACAGTGCTTGGCACTAGACTGTAAGCTCGTCGTGGGCAGGAACGTGTCTGTTTTCTTGTACTCTCCCAAGCGTTTAATGCAAGGCTCTGCGCGTAGTAAGAGCTCAATAACCGCAACTGATTGTCACAGGAGGCGCTTAACAAATACCAATAAAAAAAGTCTCAACACCTGTTCTCCTTCCTACTTAGATTGTGAGCCTCCTGTGCGACAGGGACTGTATTCTAACTTAATAAACTTCTAACCGTAACCCAGTGCTTGATTTCATTCATTCCGTCGTATTTAGCGAGCGCTTACTGTGTGCAGGACACTGCCCTAAACGCTTGGGAGAGTACGGGACAACAATAAACGGGCGGATTCTTTCCTGTCAAAACTAAGCCGACCACCAATCGATCTTATCTACTGAGCGCTTACTGTGTGCAGAGCACTGGACTAAGCGCTTGGGAAGCAGCGTGGCTCAGTGGAACGAGGCCCGGCTTGGGAGTCAGAGGTCATGGGTTCGAATCCCGGCTCTGCCACTTGTCAGCTGTGTGACTGTGGGCGAGTCGCTTCACTTCTCTGTGCCTCAGTTCCCTCATCTGGAAAATGGGGATGAAGACTGTGAGCCTCACGTGGGACGACCCGATGACCCTGGATCTCCCCCAGCGCTCAGAACAGTGCTCTGCACGTAGTAAGCGCTTAACAAATACCAACATCATTATTATTATTACTGGAAGAGTGTCCAATAGAACCGTGTTGGCGAGGCATGTTCGATTAGACTGTACGCCCGTCGATTACACTGTGAGCCCGTCAAAGGGCAGGGACTGTCTCTATCTGTTGCTGATTTGTCCATTCCAAGCGCTTAGTACAGTGCCCTGCACACAGTAAGCGCTCAATAAACACGACTGAATGAATGTGCCTGCCTACCACGAGCTTACGGACCAGAAGGGGAGACAGACGTTAATAGAAATAAATCAATCACGGATAGGCACGTAAGTGCTGTGGGGCTGAAGGAGGGGTGACCCCAAGGTACAAATCCACGTTCGAGGACGGTGCGGAAGGGAGTGGGGAGAAGAGGAAAGGAGGACGTAGGCAGGGAAAGCCTCTTGGAGGAGGTGGGCCTTCAGCGAGGCTTTCAAACCGGGCAGAGTCACTGTCGGATTTGGAGGGAGGGAGTTCCAGGCCAGAGGCAGGAGGTCGGCGCCGAGATGGACGGGATGGAGGCCCAGTGAGCAGGTTGGCATTAGAGGAGCGAAGCGTTGGGGCCGAGCTGGAGTAGGAGAGTAGCGAGGTGAGGAAGGAGGGGCCGAGGGGATTGACCGTTCTACAGACGATGGCGAGGAGTTTCTGGTGGACGTGGAGGTGGGCGGGCAGCCACCGGAGGGTCTTGAAGACTGGGGAAACGTGGACCGAACATTTTTGTAGAAAGACGATCCTGCAGGGCCAAGTGGGAGCGGAGTGGGGAGAGACAGGAGGCCGGGAGGTCAGCGAGGCGGCTGATACGATAACGGAGGTGGGAGAGGACACGCGCTTGGATTGATGCGGCAGCTGGATTCTACGCGGGGTTTCTGTGGCTCCGTACTTGAGGAGAGAGCTTGATCCTGAGCCAAAAGGACTTTCTGAGTTGGGGAAGCTCTGCCACGTCTACTGTGAGACTTTGGGCAAGTCAATTAACTTCCCCTTCCTCAACTGCCTCATCTATAAAATGGGGATTAAGACCGTGAGTCCCCATGTGGGACATGGACTGTGTCCGACTTGTAATAATAATAATAATAATGTTGTTATTCTTTAAGGCTTACTATGTGCAAAGCACTGCTCTAAGGGCTGGGGGGGGATACAAGGTTTTCGGGTTGTCCCACGTGGGTTCCCAGTCTTCATCCCCATTTTCCAGATGAGGTCACTGGAAGGTTAGTGACTTGCCCAAAGTCACACAGCTGGCAAGCGGCGGAGCCGGGATTAGAACCCATGACCTCCGACTCCCAAGCCCGAGCTCTTTCCACTGAGCCACGCTGCTTCTCGATCTGCCCCAGCCTTGAGTACAGTGCCTTGCATGTAGTTTGTGTTTAACAAACAATTTTTTTTAAAAAAAAAAACAGCAGCCTATACTTAGCTTCTAGCCGCTGGGTCTGCAGCTGGATTGTATTTCTGCCTCACGGGGGCATAAAGAAGCACTCGGAGAACGTTAGAGGAAATCCTGGCCTTGTGTGAAATGCAATCCAGCATGGTCTAGGGGCAGATCCCGGGCCTAGGAGTCAGAAGGACCTGGGTTCTAATCCCGACTCCGCCACTCGTCCGCTAGGTGACCTTGGGCAAGTCACTTCCCGTCCCTGGGCCTCAGTTACCTCACCGTAAAATGGGGATTAAGACCGTGAGCCCCGTGTGCGACACGGACTGCTTAGCTCGTACGGTGCTTAGTAAGTGCTTAACAGATACCATAAAAACAAACCAAAAAAAAAAACAAAACAAACCCCAAGAACCTCACGCCTGCTTCCGCTTTCCAAACCAAGAAATTGTTGAAGTAAACAGCCACCTACTTCCGGCAGCCCCTTCCTTTCCTCTCCCCGAAACTCACGTGCTTGGAGAGAAAGACACGGACGGTTCCGCGGTTACGATCGCTTTCTAGCCGCCAAGGCCGGGACTCAAAGAAAACAGCTTTTTTCCGCCCTGCTGAGCAGGAAACTTAAGGGCTGGGAACTCCTCTAGTAAAGAGAATCTGAAAAAGCCGTATTTTTCAAGAACGCATTTACTTCCCTTAGCAAACGTCGGTCAGACGATTGTATTTACTGAGTGCTTGGGAGAGGACAACATAACAGACACATTCCCGGCCCACAGGGAGCTGACGGTCTGGAGGCCGAGACAGATATCAGTAGAAATGAATAAATGACGGAACTGGACATGAGTGCTGTGGAGCTGGGAGCGGCGGGGGAATTGAATGAAGGGAGCAAGTCAGGGTGATGCAGAAGGGAGAGGGAGAAGAGGAAAGGAAGGCGTAGTCAGGGAAGGCCTCTTGGAGGAGATGGGCCCTCCGGGCATTAGATCGACACATCCCCGCGGTGCACGTCCATCCGCGCAGAAAGAAACATCTTATTCTGTCCCCTCTGTGCTCGCCCCGGGGACCCCAGTTCATTAATTACGCTATTTGTTAAGCGTTTCCTATGAGCCAGGCGCCGTACTAAGCGCTGGGTGGGTGGATACAAGCAAATCAGGTTGGACGCGGTCCCTGTCCCACATGGGACGGGCGGTCTCGATCCCTATTTTCCAGACGAGGTAACTGAGGCCCAGAGAAGCGAAGTGACTCGCCCACGGTCACACGGCAGACAAGCGGGGGAGCTGGGATTAGAACCCATGACCCTCTGACCCCCCCCCAGGCCCGGGCTCCAGACGCTAGGCCACGCTGCTTCTGCAGCCCTGGGAGGTTTGGGCCGGGTGGGTCCCCTGGCTGGTCCGGGGCCCCGGGGGTTGGGGCGTCCTGGGTGGGGGGTCCTGGAGGATCTGGAAGGCGGGGGGGGGCGGTCCTGGGTGTGACAGACAACCGGTCCCCGACCCCCACCTCGCCCTCCTCCTTCTCCTCCTCCCCACCCTCTTCCTCCTCCTCCCTCCCCCCTTCCCCTCTTTCCTTCTTCTCCTTTTCCCCCTCCTTCCTCCCTTTCTTCCCTTCCTCCTCCTCCCTTTCCCCTCCCTCCTCCTCCCCCTCCTCCTTTTCTTCCTCTCCTTTCGCCCCCCTTTCTTCCTCCTCCTCCTGGTGGGGGGGTCCTGGGGGTGGGGGGCAGGGTCAGGGTGCTGGGGGCGTTGCCCCCCCCCCCCCCGCGGAGAGGAGGCGGGCCCCTCGCCCGGGGGACCGGCCGGTGGCCCAGGGGGCGAGCCAGCGAGCGAGGGGGGCGACCCCCGGGGCCCAGCGGGCCGGAGCGGCGCCTGCCGAGGCAGCCAATGGCGGGGGGTAAACAAAGCCCGGGACCCCGCCCCCGGCCCGCCCCCCACCCACCCATCCATCAATCACCCCGGGCCCCGCCTAGGAGCCCAACCCCACCCACCTCCAGAGGGAGGCCGGTCGGCCGGCCGGCCGGCAGAAGGCTGCGGGAGGCAGCCGGGAAGTAGTTGGAAGCTGGAGGAGGCAGGCAGAAGGTAGTGGAGGCTGCGGGAGGCCGGCAGAAGGTAGTTGGACTCTGGAGCAGAGGCAGGCCGAAGGTAGGAGGAGGCTGGAGGAGGCAGGATGAAGAGGAGGCAGGGCAAAGGTAAGACGAAGGCTGGAGGAGACTGGCCAAAGGTAGGAGGAAGCTGGAGGAGGCAGGACCAAGGTAGGAGGAGGCTGGAGGAGGCAGGACCGAGGTAGGACGAAGTTGGAGGAGGCAGGACCGAGGTAGGTGGAGGCTGGAGGAGGCAGGACGGAGGTAGGAGGATTCAATAGTGTTTATTCATTCGGTAGTATTTATTGAGCGCTTACTATGTGCAGGGCACTGTACGAAGCGCTTGGAATGGACAAGTCGGCAACAGATGGAGACGGTCCCTGCCCTTTGACGGGCGCACGGTCTAATCGGGGGAGACGGGCAGACGAGAACGATGGCAATGGAGCCTGGAGGAGGCAGGACGAAGGTAGGGGAAGGCTGGAGGAGGCGGGATGAAGTAGGAGGAGGCTGGAGGAGGCAGAAGGAAGGTAGGAGGAGGCTGGAGGAGGCAGGACGAAGTAGGAGGAGGCTGGAGGAGGCAGAAGGAAGGTAGGAAGAGGCCGGAGGAGGCAGGACGGAAGTAGGAGGAGGCTGGAGGAGGCAGAAGGAAGGTAGGAGGAGGCCGGAGGAGGCAGGACGGAGTTGGAGGAGGCTGGAGGAGGCAGGACGAAGTAGGAGGAGGCAGGACCAAGGTAGGAGGAAGCTGGAGGAGGCTGGAGGAAGCGGGCAAAAGGCAGTTGGAAGCCGGAGGAGGCAAGGAGAAAGTAGTCGGTGTCTGGATGAGGAAAAAAAGAGAGGAGCTATTCCAGAGGCGTCAGAAAATCGGTCCGTGGACGTAGGTGGGTGTGGGACGTCCACCTTTCCGGGACCCGCTAACCGGTGACGGGTTTCGATAGCTCTCTCCCGTGGGATCACCGGCGCGGCCTCCCGGGGCGGAGCGGCCCCGTCGGCCCTGCCCGACGCTGCAGAATACGGAAGGCCGTTCCGGTGGCGGAGGCTTCCGTTCTTATTTCACCCGAGTAATAAAGAGGTTTCGCTACTTCAGCGTCGCGCTCAGTCGGCCGCTTCTTCGGAAGAAAGTCGCACACGCCCCCCCCCCCCCCCCTTTCGGTCATTTCTGGCTCCTCGTTGTGAGTGTCGGTCCTCTAGAGAAGCAACGTGGCTCAGGGGAAAGAGCCCGGGCTTGAGAGTCAGAGGTCGTGGGTTCCAATCCCGGCTCCGCCGCTTGCCAGCTGGGTGACTCTGGGCGAGTCACTTCACTTCCCTGGGCCTCAGCGACCTCACCTGGAAAATGGGGATGAAAAGTGGGAGCCCCACGTGGGACAACCCGATCCCCCCAAGCGCTGAGAACAGAGCTTCGCACAGAGTAAGCGCTCAACAAATAGCACCATCATTAGTATCATTATCATCCAGCCAGTTTCCCTGTTTAGGTTCGGGCTCCCCGGCTTTCCCCCGGCGAGTCTGAGAGATGGAGCCAGCCTTGCCCGAGACACCCTGCGGATGCCAGACCGGGGGATATCTCCTCTCCGTTTCCTCGCCGAGAGAGGCTCTCTCGGTGAAGGGCGGTTTGAGAAATGCGAGCCGTGGGCTAAGTCCTGGAGTGGGCCCGGGACTCACCATCAGTTTTATCCCCGTCTTATTAAGTGAGAGACCGAGCGACTTGCCCGAGGTCACGCCGGTCACCCAGGTCTCCCCTGATTCCCAGGCCCCTTGATCTTTCCCCCTCCCCGCCCCAGGACTCTACGACGGGCCCCGAGACGCAACTTTCAAGAGGCTTCCGTGGTAGAGTTGAAGTCGTTTACTCCCAAGTCAGAGATGACAAGAACCTAACCGCTCGTCCTCGCCGTTTTGCGTCCCCAGATGCCCCGCGACTCGGGCGGCGTTCGTTGGGTCTCGTGCCGGGCGGTTTGGCTCTCGGCCGGTCCGCTTTCCGCCCGGAACGCCCAGCCTCAAACAACGGACGAGCGGCAGGGCCGGGATTAGAACTCAGGTCCCTCTGGCTCCCGGGCCGGGGCTCCACCCACCAGGCCACGCTCCTCCCCGGCCTCCTTCCACCCGGGCTCCTGCTGCTGACTCTCCAGCGAGGCACAGCTCCGTGGGTCATTCGGTTGCATTTACGGTGCGCAAAGCACTGTATTAAGCGCTTGGGAGCGCACGACACGACAACAGACAGACGCGTTTCCCGCCGACGATGAGCTCACAGCCCGGAGGGGGAGACGGATATTAATATACATAAATGACGGGCGATATATACGTAAGCGCTCTGGAGCCGGGAGAGGGGACGAGCGAAGGGAGCGCGTCGGGGCGTGCAGAGGGAGTGGGAGAAGAGGAAAGGAGGGCTTAGTCGGGGAAGGCTTCTTGGAGGAGGTGGGCCTTCAAAATAATAATAACGTTGGTATTTGTTAAGCGCTTACTACGTGCAAGGCACTGTTCTGAGCGCTGGGGTAGACACAGGGGAATCAGGTTGTCCCACGTGGGGCTCCCGGTCTTCATCCCCATTTTCCAGATGAGGTCACTGAGGCCCAGAGAAGTGAAGTGACTCGCCCACAGTCACACAGCTGACGAGTGGCCGAGCCGGGATTCGAACCCGTGACCTCCGACTCCAAAGCCCGGGCCCTTTCCCCTGAGCCGCGCTGCTTCTCTAAAGGCTTTGACGTGAAGAAGCGAATCAGGTTGGACCCAGTCCCTCTCCCACGTGGGGCTCACAGCCCCCGGTTCGGTACCGCTGCGCTAAGCAGCGTGGCCTGGTGAAAAGAGCCCCGGCCTAGGAGTCGGAGGGCCTGGGTTTTAATCCCAGCTCCGCTGCTTGGCTCAGTGGAAAGAGCCCGGGCTTGGGAGTCAGAGGTCACGGGTTCAAATCCCCGCTCTGCCACTCGTCAGCTGGGTGACTGTGGGCGAGTCACTTCGCTTCTCTGGGCCTCAGTTCCCTCATCTGTCAAACGGGGATGAAGACCGGGAGCCTCACGTGGGACGCCCCGACGCCCCTGGATCTCCCCCGGCGCTTAGAACGGTGCTCGGCCCATAGTAAGCGCTTAACAAATACCGACATTATTTATCATTATCATGCGGGATCTGATGATTTTATATCTGTCCCAGCCCTTAGTGCCGTGCTCGGCCAATAATAAGCGCTTGACAGAATCCACCGTGATTGTTATTATTTTAAAGGATTATTATCGCCGTCGTTATCATTTTTAAATAGAAGCGGCCCCGGAAAAAGCTGCGGCATTTTAGGACGAGTTTTCCTCCTCGTGACGAACAGTCCACTTTTTCCCCCATTCAGAGCGTATCTCGCTACAAAATGATACCCCAATCCAATGAATAACACATTTGGGGTTCATAGACACCTCTTTATAAAAATAACTTTAATACTCTAAGAATCAGAGTCTGTTTCCTTACAGATCTGGGGGTCTAAAGAACTAGATTAACCGATAGGTTCCAATCATTCATTCATTCAATAGTATTTATTGAGCGCTTACTATGTGCAGAGCGCTGTACTAAGCGCTTCTACCTCGACACCCAGCGCGCGCTTAACCAACACCATTCGAAAAAAGGCAAAATTCTAGTTCCAGCTCTGCCCGGCCGCTGCATAACCTGGAATCGAAAATACTACTAATAATAATGTTGGTATTTGTAAAGCGCTTACTCTGTGCAGAGCACCGTTCTAAGCGCTGGGGGAGATACAGGGTCATCAGATGGTCCCACGTGAGGCTCCCAGTCTTCATCCCCATTTGACAGATGAGGCAACTGAGGCCCAGAGAAGTGACTCGCCCACAGTCGCCCAGCTGACGGGTGGCAGAGCGGGGATTCGAACCCACGACCCCTGACTCCCAAGGCCGGGCCCTTTCCACTGAGCCGCGCTGCTTCTCGAAAACCCAGCGTTCAGCAAGGGAATCAGGTTGGGTACGGTCCCCGGCCCACGTAGGCCTCACAATCCCCACGTTTTTCCCGATGAGGGAACCGAGGCCCAGTCGAGGAGGAAACCGAGGCCCAGTCGAGGAGGAAACCGAGGCAAAGACGGGGTTTGCGGGGGAGTGAACCCCTCAGGCTGGCCCTCGTTTCATTTTCCCCTCCTTGTTTTGCCAGAAGGGGTGTCGGGAACGGCTGGCGTATTTATTTATTTTTTTTTAACGGTATCCGTTAAACGCTTACACTGCGCCAAGCACCGCCATACAAGCTGATCGGGTTGGACACAGTCCCCGGCCCAGAGGGGCCTCACCGTCTTCATCTCCATTTTACGGATGAGGGGACTGAGGCCCCGAGAAGTGAAGTGACTTGTCCAAGGACTCTCCCAGGTGCTTAGTACAGCGCTTGTAAGCGCTCGATAAACACCGCTGCCCGCATATAGACGGTATAAGCTCATTCCGGACAGGGAACGCGTTTGCTCGTCGTCGCGTCGTCCCCTCCCAAGCGCTCAGCCCAGTGTTCTGCACCCGCTAAGCGCTCAGTAAACACCGCGGCACCAACGAAGCCGACTGGATCCCGTTGCCCGCAAGGACCGTCTCTGTCGTTCTAGCGTCCTCTGCCAAGCGCTCAGCCTAGCGCCCTGCACACAGTGATAATAATCATTAATGATAATGATGGCATTTGTTAAGCGCTTACTATGCGCAAAGCACCGTTCTAAGCGCTGGGGAGGATACAAGGTGATCGGGTTGTCCCACGTGGGCTCACAGTCTTAATGCCCGTTTTACAGATGAGGTCACCCGAGGCCCAGAGAAGTGAAGCGGCTTGCCCCAAATCACACGGCTGACGAGCGGCTCAACGGGGACTCGAACCCACGACCTCTGACTCCCAAGCCCGGGCTCTTTCCTCTGAGCCACGCTGTAAGCGCTCGATAAGTACGGCCGCACGAAAGAAGCCGACGGGAGCCCGTTGCGGGCCGCAGCACGGTCCTCCCCCAAGCGCTCTGCCCCACGACCCCCTCCGTCATCGTCTCCGTGCGAGGGTCCTCCAGCCCCCATTCATTCATTCGATCGCATTTATTGAGCGCTCACTGTGTGCAGAGCACTGTGCTGAGCTCTTGGGAAAGTACAGTTCATTCATCTATTCATTCGTTCCATCGCTGGGATCGAGCGCTTACTGGGTGCAGAGCACCGTCCTGAGCGTTTGGGAGGTAGTCAATCATTCGATCCTATTTATTGAGCGCTTACTGGGTGCGGAGCACTGAACGAAGCGCTTGGAAATTACCCTTCGTTCATTCGGTCCTATTTATTGAGCGCTTCCTGGGTGCAGGGCGCTGTACCAAGCGCTCGGAAAGTGCACCCGGGCAACGGATGGAGACCGCCCCGGCCCAACGCCGGGCTCCCAGTTTAGACGGTGTCGCGCCGAGCGCTTCACTTTTGTTCATTCGATCGTATTTATTGAGCGCTTACTCGGTGCAGAGCACTGTACTAAGCGCTTGGAACGGACAGTTCGGCAACAGGTAGAGACAATCCCTGCCCGTCGACGGGCTCACGGTCTAAACGGACTGTGCTTCACTTCACTGAGCCCCCCACCCCATTTTTACTCTGCCCCCCATCTCCCCCAACTCCCCCTCCCCACCCCACTTCTGTGTGTGTTTGTTTATATATATATATATACATACATACATAATTGTCATTCTATTTATTTTGTTCATGATGTGTCTCTATAATTCTATATATCTATTTTGATGCTATTAATAATAGTAATAATAACGTGGGTATTTGTTAAGCGCTTACTCTGTGCAGAGCACCGTTCTAAGAGCTGGGGGAGATCCGGGGTCATCAGGTTGTCCCACGTGGGGCTCACGGTCTTCACCCCCCACTTTACAGATGAGGCAACTGAGGCACACAGAGAAGTGAAGTGACCCGCCCCAAGTCACCCAGCTGACAAGGAGCCGAGTCGGCATTCGAACCCACGACCTCTGCCTCCCAAGCCCGGGCTCTTTCCACGGAGCCGCGCTGCTTCTCTAATGTTGGTATTTGTCAAGCGCCTACTATGCGCAGGGCACTGTCCTGAGCGCTGGGGGCGATAGGAGGTCATCAGGTCGTCCCACGGGAGGCTTACAGTCATCATTCCCATTTCGCAGATGAGGGAACTGAGGCACAGAGAAGTGAAGTGACTTGCCCAGAGTCACACAGCTGTGACAAGCGGCAGCGTCGGGTTTCGAACCCAGGTCCTCTGACTCCCAAGCCCGGGAGGCCTACTGAGGCCTGTCTACTTGTTTCGTTGTCTGTCTCCCCCCCTACCCTTTCTAGCCTGCGAGCCCCTTGTGGGCAGGGACTGTCTCTATCCGTTGCTGAATTCTACCTCCGAAACGCTTAGCGTAGTGCTCCGCACACAGTAAGCGCTCCATCAAGTCGAGTAAATGAATGAATGAACGGTCCTCCCCCAGGCGCTCAGTCCGGTGCTCTGCACACAGTAAACGCTCCATGGATACGAGTGAATGAATGAACTGTTCTCGCCTAAGCGCTCAGTCCGGTGCCCTGCACCCAGTAAACGCTCCATCGGTACGAATGAGTGAATTGTCCTCGCCTAGGCGCTTAGTCCAGTGCCGTGCACACAGTAAGCGCTCCATCAGTTGGAGTGAATGAACTGTCCTCCCCCGAGCGCTCAGTCCAGTGCTCTGCACCCAGTAAACGCTCCATCAATACGAGTGAATGAATGAATGGTACTTCCCAAGCGCTTAGTCCAGTGCTCTGCACCCAGTAAGCGCTCCAACAATACGAGTGAATGAATGAATCGTCCTCCCCAAGCGTTCAGTCCAGTGCTCTGCACACAGTAAGCCCTCAATCGATACGATCGAATGAATGAACTGTACTTCCCAAGCGCTTAGTCCAGTGCTCTGCACACAGTAAGCGCTCCATAAAGACAAGTGAATGAATGAATGAATGACGTGTCCTCCCCCAAGCGCTTAGTCCAGGGCTCCGCACCCAGGAAGCGCTCCATCCAGATGGCTGAATGAATGAGTGAATGAATGAATTGTACTTCCTAAGCGCTCAGTCCGGCGCCCTGCACACAGTAAACGCTCGATCAATGCGGGACAATGAATGAATGAATGAATGAATGAATGAATGAATGGTCCTCCCCCAAACGCTTAGTTCAGTGCTCCGCACACCGTAGGCCCTCCGTCAGTACGAGCGAATGAACGAACTGTGCCTCCCCAGCGCTTAGGCCAGTGCTCTGCACACAGGAAGCGCTCCATCATGACTACTGAATGAATGAACTGGCCATTCCCAGCGCTTAGTCCAGCGCTCTGCACATAGGAAGCCTTCCATCAAGATGAGTGAATGAATGAACGAATGAATGAATGAATGAACTGTCCATTCCCAGCGCCTAGTCCAGCGCTCTGCACCCACGGAGCGCGCCATCAAGACGATCGAATGAATGAATGAAGGAATGAATGAAGTGTCCTCCCCAAGCGCTTAGTCCAGTGTCCCGCAACCCTGCAGCAAGCCCTCCATCGAGACGACCGAACGAACGACTGCCGATGAATGAATGAATGAATGAATTGCGCCTCTCCGGCGCTCAGTCCAGTGTCCTGCACCCAGTAAGAGCTCCGTCGAGTGAATGAACGAACGAATTGTGCCCCCCCAGCGCTCAGGCCAGTGCTCCGCACCCGGTTTGGGAAGCAGCGTGGCTCGGTGGCAAGGGCCCGGCCCTGGGAGTCAGGGGTCACGGGTTCGGATCCCGGCTCGGTCACTCAGCCGGGTGACCGGGGGCGAGTCACTTCACTTCTCCGGGCCTCGGTTCCCTCCTCTGGAAAATGGGGATGGAGACCGCGAGCCTCACGCGGGACGACCCGATTCCCCCGTATCTCCCCCAGCGCTCAGAACGGCGCCCCGCACATAGCAGGCGCTTAACAGACACCAACACGATCGGCAGTCGTAGCGAGCGCTCCATCCAGACGATCGACGGACGGAGGGAGGCGGGAGGAGCTCGGCGCCTCCCCCGCCCCAAGCGGGAGGGGGCCGGCCCGTCTCCGGTCGACCGACCGACCGACCGACCGACCGACCGACCGACCGGGGGATCGACGGGCGGCCGGCGGCCGGGGGCGGGGGGGACCGGCCCGTTCCCGGTCGATCGATCGACGGATCGACGGCCGGGGGGGGCGGATCGACGGCCGGAGGGGGCCGGCCCGTCTCCGACCGGTCGATCGGCGGAGGGATCGACGGGCGGACGGCGGCGGGGCCCGTTCCCGACGGGTCGGCGGCCGGGGGGCCCGACGGCCGGACGTCGGCTCGGGGGACCGGCCCGTTCCCGATCGATCGGCGGATCGACGGCCGGGGGGCTCGACGGACGGGGCCGGCCCGTTTCCGATCCTTCGAGCGATCGACGGCCGGGGGGCTCGACGGCCGGGGGCCGGCCCGTTTCCGATCGATCGACGGGCCGGAGGGATCGACGGGCGGCCGGCGGCCGGGGGGACCGGCCCGTTCCCCGTCCGTCGATCGACGGATCGACGGCCGGGGGGGATCGACGGACGGCCGGGGCCGGCCCGTTTCCGATCCTTCGAGCGATCGACGGCCGGGGGGCCCGAAGGCCGGACGTCGGCTACGGGGGACCGGCCCGTTCCCGATCGATCGACGGATCGACGGCCGGCCCGTTTCCCATCGCTCGATCGATCGATCGACGGCCGGGGGGCTCGACGGCCGGACGGACGTGGGCTCGGGGGACCGGCCCGTTCCCCGTCGATCGATCGACGGCCGGAGGGATGGACGGATGGACGGTGGGCGGGGGGGGGGGGGGGGGACCGGCCCGCCGCCGATCGATGGGCGGATCGACGGATCGAGGATTGGCGGCGGGGGGTGGGGGGTGGGGGGGCGGTGATTCGTTTCGGCGACGTCGAGCTTGGGCAGGAGGCGGGGGCGCGTTAGGCCTCGGCGGGGGCGCAGGCGCGCTCGGGCGGGGGGGGAGGGGGAGGGGAAGAGCGCACCTCCTCCAGGAGGCCCTCCGGGCCCGGCCTCCTCTGCCTCCAGCCCGCCTCGTCCCCGGCGGCTCCTCCGGCTGCCGAGGAGCCCCCTCCCCTTCCAGGGGCGCGGAGAGAGAGGGAGGGAGGGAGGGAGGGAGGGACGGAGGGAGGAAGGCGGGCCCTCCCTCCCTCCCTCCCTCCGCCGGGCCCGGCGCCTCTGCGCAGCGCTTAGCACAGTGCGCGGCGCCCGGGGCGGGTCAGGCAGTGAGGCGGGCGGCCCCGGGGTCCTGGCCCCGCCCCCCCCGGCCCGCCCCTCCCTCCCTCCCTCCTCCCCCCCCCCCCGTCCCTCCCTCCCTCCCTCCCTCCCTCCGGAGCCCGTGCGGGGAGGTGCGGGAGACCCCGCGCCGGCCGCTGCTCCAACAGCACGGTGAGTTGCTCACAATGTAGCGATTTCTCTTTAAATCTCCTAAGCGCCCCTACCTGCCCGCCCGTCCTCCCGCCCTCCCTCCCGCGCCGCCCCGGGGGGGGCCGCGGGGGGACCCCCCCCGACCCCCCCCCCGACCCCCCGATCCGCCCCCGCCGGGGGACGGGGCCCACCCGCCTTCCCCCCTCCCCCGCCCCGGGAGGATGCCTCCTCCGCCCCCCCCCCTCCCCGGCCCAAAGGAGGGGGCGGGTCGGGGGGGGGGGGCCCGGGGGGAGCCCCCCGAGATCAAAGCGCAGGATGTGCGGAGGAGCCGGGGGTCGTGCGGGATTTCGGAGGTGAATGCATCGGGGGGAGGGGGGCGACGCGGGCCGGACGGGGGTCGGGGAGGCCCCGGCGGTCTCTGCCCCCACCCCCCCCGCCCCCCACCTCCCGGCCCGGGACCGGCCGGGCTCGGTCGACCGGGGGGGCGGCGGGGGGGAGGGGGACCCCCCCCCCTTTCCGGATAAGGAGGGGCCCGGCTGGGCGGCCGGGGGGGCGGTTCGCGGAAAGGGGAGCCCCCCCCCCCCCGTTGAGGACCGGCCGGGCGGGTCGACCGGGGGTGCGGTGGGGGGATGGGGGGACCCCCCCCCCCCACTAAACGAGGACGGGCCCGGCCTGGCGACCGGGGGGGCGGTTTGGGGAAGGGGGACCCCCCCCCCAGTGAGGACGGGCCCGCTTGGCGACCGGGGGGGCGGCTTGGGGAGAGGGGACCCCCGGGGAGGACGGGCCCGCTTGGCGCCCCGGGGGTTTGGTTGGGGGATGGGGGACCCCTCTCCCGAACGAGGACGGGCCCGGCTCGTCGACCGAGGGGGCGGTTTGGGGAGAGGGGACCCCCGGGGAGGACGGGCCCGCTTGGCGACCGGGGGGGACGACGGTTTGGAGAACGGCGCCCCCCTCTCTCGGATGGGGACCGGCCCGGCCTCTCGACCGGGGGTGCGCTTTGGGGAAGGGGGACCCCCCCCCCCCCCCGAACGAGGCCGGGCCCGGCCGGTCGACCGGGGGTACGGTTCGGAGAACGGCGGCCCCCCGTCCCGGACGAGGACCGGCCTGGTCGTTTGGAGCGGGGGTGCGGCTTGGGGAAGGGGGGACCCCCCTCCCGGTGAAGGACCGGCCCGGCCTGACGACCGGGGGTGCGGCTTGGGGGAGGGGGACCCCTCACCCCCACCCTCCGGATCCGGACGGGCCCGGAGGAGCGAGGCGGGGCGGGGGGGGTCGCGTCGCCCTCCTGGGTCCGGCCTAGGCCGGGCCGCCCCCCTCGCCCCGGAAGCCCGGCCGGGACGGCGAGACGCCGGGCGGTTCTTTCCGAGTGGCGTCTACGGGGGCGCGCGACCTCTGTCGCGGACGTGGGTCCGGACCGACTCTTCCCGGGTGGCCTCCCTCCCGCCCGGCCGGCCGGTCCTCTGGGCGACCCGCCCGGCGACTCCTCCCCCCTCTCCCTCCCTCTCTCGTGCGGGGACCCCCTTTTCCTTCCCGGACCCCCCTCCCTTCTCCCCTCCGAGGGGCCGGGGCGCTCACCCCGCGCGGCACGCCGTACGGCCGACGTCGGCCCCGCGGCGCTCGCGTGCGCGTCTTTGAGCGGCGTATTTAGACGTGACGTTTCTTCACGACGATAGCGACGCCGACGGCGCCGTCCGTCGAGCGCCCGTTAGGCGCCGGCCGCCGTTCCGAGCGCCGGGTCGGACGCGGCCCCCGGCCCCCGTGGGGCCCGCGGGCCCGGGGAAGCGAAGGGACTCGGCCGCGGTCGCGCGGCGGCCGAGCGGACGTTCGCCCGGATGAGAGTGGCGGAGCGGCGTTAGAACCCGCGGCCTTCGGGTGCCCGTCTCCCCCCTCCGGACCGTGAGGTCGCTGGGGGCGGGGGGATGGGTCCGCGGACTCTCTGTGCGTCGGGCCGTACTCTCCCGAGCGCTCGGTACGGTGCCCTGCCCGTAGCGGGCGCTCCGTGAACGCCGCCGGTCCGTCGCCCGTTGCGTCGCGCCCTCCGTGGCGCCGCGTACGGCCTCCTGCGCGGAGCGGGCGCTCGGCGAAAGCCGCCGGTCGACGGGTTGTCGCGTTGGACTCTCCCGCGCGCTCGGTACGGCGCCCGGCACGTGGCCGGCGCTCCGTGAATGCCGCCGGTCGACCCATCGTTGTACGGGACTCCCCCGAGCGCTCGGCACGGTGCTCGGCACTTAATCGGCGCCCGGTAAATGCCGTTGCTCGACGGTTGGGTCGAACTCTCCCCGGCGCCTGTGATCTGCGCGTCGGAAGCGCCCGGTAAATGCCGTCGGTCCGTCGATTGTTGTGTTGGACCCTCCCGAGCGCCCGCTGCGGCGCTCGGCGCGTAGCGCTCGGGAAATCCCGACGGTTGTATCGTACTCTCCCGAGCGCTGGTGCTCTGCACGTCGGAGGCGCTCGGTGAATGCCCGTGGTTAATGGATTGTTGTATGGAACTCCCGGCGCTTAGGGCGGCGCTCCGCGCGTAGTAAGCGCTCAACAGATACCGACGTTATCGGCTCTCCCGAGCGCTTAGCGTGGTGCCCGTAGGAAGCGCTCCGTCAATGCCCTTGGTGGGTTGATTGCTGTAGCCAACGCTTCGGGGGCGGGGGGGGTCAGCGTGGCGCTGCGCCTGTGGTAAGCGCTCGACAGATACCGCCGGTCGATGATCGACCGTACCGAGCGTTGGGGAGGACGCCCGGGGCCTAGTAGGAGAGGACCCGGGTTCTGGTCCCAGCCCTGCCAATTGCCGCTTGCTCGTGTGACCTTGGGCAAGTCGCTTTACTTCCGCGGGCCTCAGTTCCCTCGTCTGGAAAGCCGGGGATGAGTCTCGCCGTCGCGATCATCGTCGTCATTATTTCTTCGAACGCCGCGTGGGACGGGGACCGCGTCCAGACCGCTTTTCTCGTATCCGCCCCGAGCGCCCGGTACCGGGCCCGCCGCGTCGTAGACGCTTAGAGAGAATTCCAGCGTTATCGTCGCTTTGATCGTTATTACTGTCATTATAGGGCGGAGTTAGCGGCCCCCAATCCAAAGAGGGAGCGCGGGACCCTGGCGTGGGTCTGCGGAGGTGACCCTAGATTGCGGGTTTGTCCGGCGGGGCCTTGGACGGGTGCTCAGAGCGGCGCTTGGCACGTAGTACGCGCTCAAGTACCACCGGGATGACGGGTGAGTAGCCGAGCCGCCCGGAGGCCTCGGGGAAATCTCCGGGGAGTTGGGCGACCCGACGGGAAAACGCCAAAATAGAGGTTTCTCGCTAGTCGGCGGGTCGGTCGCGGGTAATGAGGATGACGACCCTGATGATGCCGGCGTTGGTTAAGCGCTCACTGTGGGCCGGGCGCCGTCCTGAGCGCCGGCGGGGGGGGGGGGAGACGAGGCGAGCGGGTTGTCCCACGAGGGGTTCACGGTCTTCGCCCCCGTTTTACAGATGAGGGAACCGAGGCCCAGAGGAGCGCCCGCGGTCACGCGGCCGACCCCGAGCGCCGACCGGACCCAGGGCGCCGGCCTGAGCCCTGGGGAGAGGGCAACGGAACGGACGCGTTCCCTGCCCGCGAGGCGCTTCCGGGCTGGAAATCGCTCATTCGGCCGTATTTATCGAGCGCTCACGGTGTGCGGAGCGCTGGACTGAGCGCCTGCGGACGACGCGCCGCGGGGGGCCGGGGAGGGATCCAGGGAGCGAGTCAGGGAGCGGGCGCCGGTGGGCGTGGGGGAAGCGGCGCGGTGGGTTGCGCCCGGGAGGCGGGAGGTCGTGGGTTCCGATCCCGGCCGCGTCGCTCGTCTGCCCTGAGACGTCGGGGGAGCCGCCTCGCTTCTCCGGGCCTCAGTTCCCGCAGCTGGGAAATAGGGATGGAGACCGGGAGCCCCACGGGGGACGACCTCACGACCTCGTACCTCCCCCGGCGCTTAGAACGGTGCTCGGCCCGGAGTGAGCGCTCAACGGATACCGTCATCGTCATTATTATTCCTCTCATTATTATTTGGGCCTCGGTTCCCTCAGCTGGAAAATAGGGATGGAGACCGGGAGCCCCACGGGGGACGACCTCACGACCTCGTACCTCCCCCGGCGCTTAGAACGGTGCTCGGCCCGGAGTGAGCGCTGAGCGGATACCGTCATCGTCATCGTCATCGTCATTATTATGAGCGAATACCATTATCATCATCATTCTCGGGGCCTCACTCACCTCGGCTGGAAAATAGGGATTAATAATAATAATAATAATAATAATAGTAATGTTGGTGTTTGTTAAGCGCTTACTAGGTGCAGAGCGCTGTTCTAAGCGCTGGGGGAGATACAGGGTCATCGGGCGGTCCCACGTCTTTTTTACAGATGAGGGAACCGAGGCCCAGAGAAGCGAAGTGACCCGCCCGCAGTCACCCGGCTGACAAGTGGCAGAGCCGGGATTCGAACCCATGACCTCTGACTCCCGAGCCCGGGCTCTCTCCACTGAGCCGAGCCCCGCCGCGGGCCCCGCGGGGGGCAACCTCATGACTCTGCATCTCCCTCCGCGCTTAGAACGGTGCGCGGCACGTAGTAGGCGCTTAATAAAACCGTCATTATTATTATTATTACCAAATGCCGTTTATTATTATTATTATCATCATCATTATTATTCTCTGGGCCTCACTTACCTCAGCTGGAAAATAGGGATTGAGACTGGGAGCCCCACGGGGGGCAACCTCACGACCCCGTATCTCCCCCAGCGCTTAGAACAGTGCGCGGCCCGTAGTAAGTGCTTAACAGATACCGTCGTCGTTATTATTATTATTATTATTATTATTAACAAATGCCATTATTGTTATTATTCTCTGGGCCTCAGTTACCTCGGCTATAGAACGGGGATGGAGGCTGGGAGCCCCACGTGGGACAGGGACTGTGTCCAGCCCAATTTGCTTGTATCCACCCCGGCGCTTAGTACGGTGGCTGGCACATGGGAAGCGCTTAACAAATATAATAATAACAAAAATTATTATTATTATTATTCTGAGCTGGGCGCCCGGGGAGGACAGACGCTTTACGCAGAGGGAGACTGCTTAGCAGGGCAAGGGGGCGGGGACGGTCTCTCTCTGTTCCCGAACTGTCCATGCCAAGCGCTCAGTCCAGCGCTGTGCACCCAGTGAGCGCTCAATAAATACGACGGGATGAGCGAAGGGGCCGGAGGGGGTCTCGAGGCGGTGGTCAGCTGCCCCCCGAGCGTAGGGCGACGCGGTCGGTCCGTCGTCTTCGCCTTCGACGTGTCCCGTGATGAGCGGTGGATGGAGCCCGGGCCTGGGAGTGGGTTCCGACCCCGGCCCGCCGCTCGTCTGCGGCGTGGCCTCGGGCGACTCGTTTCACTTCTCTGGGCCTCGGTTCCCCGGCCCGTCAGATGGGGGGGAGGACCGGGAGCCCCGAGAGGGACGGGGCCGCGTCCGATCCGATCTGCTCGTATCCTCCCCCCTCCCCCCCCCCCCCCACCGGCGCTCAGTACGGTGCCCGGCGCTTAGTAGGTGCTCGACCGACGCCTCCGTCGTTATCACCGTTACGGAGGCCGTGCCCGGGACGTGGGGCTTTTTCCCCGCCGTCGCCCCGGCGGGAAGCGCGTCTCCACGGGAGTAGATCGGCACCGAACCCGGCTCCCCGCCCCCGCTCCCCGTCGCCCGGTCGGGCCCGGGGGCCGGGGCCGGGACGGCGGGAGACGCGGGGGAGGGGGGGCGGGGGCTCTCCTTTCGGAAGGCCCGGGCGGGCTCGCCGATCCGTGCGGATGATCCCTCCCGCCGCCTCCGCGTTCCGGCCCCGCCGGGTTTGGCCGAGAAAAGCATCGCGGATCCGTTTACCTGCGGCGAGAGACTTCGGCCGGGGCGCCGGGTTTCCCCGGCTCGCTTCTGCGGCCGCGGGGCGGGGGCCGGTCGGGCGCCGCGGGCCCTGGACGGCGCCGATTATGATTACGGCATCTGCTGGGCGCTCACCCCGTACCCCGAGCGCCGGGGGGGGGTGGACACGAGCAAATGGGGTCGGGCCCCGTCCCCGCCCCGCGTGGGGCTCCCGGTCTCAGTCGCCGTTTTCCGGACGAGGAGGAGGCCGGAGAGGTGGAGCCGCTTGCCCGGGGTCCCGCGGCAGACGGGATGGGAACCCGCGACCTTCCGACTCCCAGGCTCGGGCTCCACGTTGCCGCTTCTAAATACGATACTGACCGCGTTCACCGGGCGGCCGCTGGGCGGAAAGAAGGGCTTGGCACGGTGCTTCGCACGCAGGAGGTGCTCAGTGAATACGACCGAAGGAAAAGCCGATCGGGCTCGGGCCCCGTCCCGCGGGGGACTCCCAGTCTCAGAGGGAGGGAGGGCGGGTGTTTCGTTCCCGTTCTTCGGGTACGTCCGGGGCCTCGATGATCAATAGTGACGGTATTCGTTAAGGGCTCACCGTGTGCCAGGCGCTGTTCTAAGCGCCGAGGTAAATACCAGGGCATCAGCTCGCCCCCCGTGGGGGCTCACAGCCTCAAGCCCCGTTTTCCAGGCGAGGTCACCGAGGGACGGAGCAGTCGGGTGACCCGTCCGAGGTCACGCTGCGGACAGGTCCCGATTAGACCGTGAGCCCGTCCCTGGGCGGGCCGAACTGTGTATTCCTCGCGTTCGCTGCGGTGCTCCGCGCGGAGTAAGCCCTCGGTAAATGCTGTCGAATGAATGACAGGGCGGCGCGACGGGGATTCGAACCCACGCCCCCCGACTCCCAAGCCCGGGCTCTCGCCACTGGGCCACGCCGCTCCTCTACTATAATAACGACCGTGTGCCGAGCACCGGTCTAAGCGCCGGGGCGGGGGGGGGGGATACGAGGTCACCAGGTGGTCCCACGTGGGGCTCCCAGGCTTCAAACCCATCTTCCAGATGGGGGAACTGAGGCCCAGAGAAGTGAAGTGACTCGTCCGAGGTCACCCGGCAGGCAAATGCGCCCCGACCTCGCCTTCTGAGTAGACCTCTCTGCTTCCCACCCTTGGCAACGTGACTTTACTCCCCTCCTCTCCCCGCAGAGGGTGAGCAGCACGCCTCGGGAGAAGCGGCCTGGCCCAGCAGCGTGGCTCAGTGGAAGGAGCACGGGCTCTGGAGTCAGAGATCATGGGTTCGAATCCCGGCTCGGCCCCTTGTCAGCTGGGTGACTTTGGGCGAGTCGCTTCACTTCTCGGTGCCTCGGTGACCTCATCTGTAAAATGAGGATGAAGACCGTGAGCCCCACGTGGGCCGACCCGATTCCCCCGTATCCCCCCCGGCGCTTAGAACGGTGCTCGGCACATAGTAAGCGCTTAACGAACACCAACATCATTATTATTATTGTTATTACGGCACCGGTTAGGCGCTTACTATGCGCTAAACGCCCTTCCGAAGCCCGGGGGGAGATCCGAGTCCATCGGGTGGGACACGGGCCCTGTCCCTCACGGGGCTCCCGCGCTTTATTCCCCGTCCTACGGCTGCGGGCACGGAGGCGGACCGGCGGCGGAGCCGGGCTTAGAGATTTGAGCCCTAGTGGAGAGAGCGGGGACCTGGGTTCTAATCCCGGCCCCGCCACCTGCTCGCCCGGCCGGTCACTTCCACTCCTCCGCGCCTCAGTTTCCTCAACTGTAAAAGGGGGAGACCCGTTCTCCCTCCTCCTCGGACCGCCGGCCCCAGGCGGGACGGGGGACCGCGTCCGACCCGATCAGCTCCCACCTACCCCGGCGCTTAGAACAGCGTGTGACGCAGGGTGGACGCCTAACGAAGGAGCGGCGTGGCTCAGTGGAAAGAGCCCGGGCTTGGGAGTCAGAGGTCACGGGTTCGAATCCCAGCCTCGCCGCCTGTCAGCTGGGTGGCCGTGGGCGAGTCACTTCACTTCTCTGGGCCTCGGTTCCCTCATCTGGAAAATGGGGATGAAGACTGGGAGCCTCACGTGGGACGACCCGATGACCCTGTATCTCCCCCAGCGCTTAGAACGGTGCTTGGCACATCAGTGTTTATTAATATTATTAATAATAATAATAATAATGGTATTAAGCATTATGTGCCAAGCACCATTCTAAGCGCTGGGGGAGATACAGGGTTATCGGGTTGTCCCACGTGGGGCTCCCAGTCGTCATCCCCTTCTGATCAGACCGTGAGCCCGTCAGTGGGCAGGGACCCTCTCTATCTGTTGCCGATTTGTCCACTCCGAGCGCCTAGTACAGTGCTCTGCACGTAGTAAGCGCTCGATAAGTACTGTTGAATGGACGAATGAGCTCGTGGGTCCGAATCCCGGCTCTGCCGCTTGTCAGCTGGGTGACCGTGGGCGAGTCGCTTCACTTCTCTGGGCCTCAGTTCCCTCCTCTGTAAAATGGGGACGAAGACCGGGAGCCCCACGTGGCACGACCCGATGACCCTGCATCTCCCCCAGCGCTTAGAACGGTGCTCTGCACAGAGTAAGCGCCGAACGAATGCCTCTCCCCCCGATTAGACTGGGAGCCCGTCAGTGGGCAGGGGTCGTCTCTGTCGGTTGCCGAGTTGGCCAGTCCGAGCGCTTAGTACAGCGCTGTGCACGCAGTGAGCGCTCGATAAGTACCACCGAATGAATGCCGTGAAATGCGGGGCGGCGGGGGCGTGGAAAGCTGGGGTCCCGTGAGGTCCTTTCGGGATCGCCCGGCATCGCGCCTCCCTTCGAGGTCGGTTTGCCGTGTCCCGCGGGGCTAGCGGCCAATCCCGGGAGGGGGACGGGAGTTCTCCCGCGGGAGGATCTCTCCCCTTCCTCCCGAGGAGCCACGGGCCGTCCCCAAGGCGGGAGTGACCCCACCGGTCGCCTGGCCGCCGGGGACCCCGGCCCCGAGCGCCTGGGCGGGGACGACGGGGTCGGCCCTCGGCCGGACGTATCTGTCGAGCATTTACTAGGTGCCGGGCGCCGGACCCGAGCGCTCGGGAGACTCCAGCAGGACGATAAACAGACGCATTCCCCGCCTACGAGGAGCTGACGGTCCAGAGGGGGAGACGGACGTTAATAGAAATAAATAAACGACGGATGGGGACGCGGGGTGGGGCCGGGACGGGGGGGACGAAGAAAGGGAGCGGCTCAGGGCGACGCGGAAGGGACGGGGAGAGGGGGAGGGCGCGGTCGGGGGAGGCCTCTCGGAGGAGAGGGGCCTGGGAGGAGGCTTTGAGCGGGGGAGAGTCACTGCGTCTTGGGTGCGAGGGGGGAGGGCGGGACGTGGGCGAGGGGTCGGCGGCGAGAGCGACGGGGGCGACGTTAGACTGAGAACGATGGCATCCGCGGAGCCCTTACTGGGGGCCAAGCGCCGTTCTGAGCGCTGGGGGGGGGGGGGGGATGCGGGGTCATCAGGTTGGCCCGCGTGGGGCCCAGTCCCCGTTTTGCAGGTGAGGTCACCGAGGCCCGGAGAAGCGAAGCGGCTTGCCCGGAGTCACCCAGCGGACGAGCGGCGGGGGCGCGATTAGAACCCGCGACCTCCGGCTCCCGAGCCCGGGCTCTTGCCACCGGGCCCGCGGCCCTCCGAGAGCTGGCGGTCCGGCGAGGGTGGCGGGAGACACGGAAACGGGGTGTTCACCCGGAAGCGGCGCGGCTCGGTGGGAGGAGCCCGGGCTCGGGAGTCGGAGGTCACGCGTTCGAATCCCGGCCGCGCCACCCGTCAGCGGTGTGACTGTGGGCGAGTCACTTAACCTCTCTGTGCCCCGGTTACCTCGCCTGTAAAATGGGGATCAACCGTGAGCCTCTCACGTGGGACGACCCGATGACCCCGGATCTCCCCCGGCGCTCAGAACGGCGCTCCGCACACGGTCGGCGCTTAACAGGTACCAACGTTATTATCATCACTGAGCGCCGACCGTGTGCAGAGCGCCGTTCTGAGTGCTTGGGAGAGTACAGTTCAGCAGTAAACAGGCCGCTTCCCTGCCCGCAACGAACTTAGCGTCTCGAGCGGCAGCGTGGCCTAGTGGCAGGAGCCCGGGCTTTGGGAGTCGGAGGTCCTGGGTTCTAATCCTGGCCCCACCACTTCTCCGCCGGGTGACCTTGGGCAAATCACTTAACTTCTCTGAGCCTCAGCGACCTCATCTGTCACGTGGCGGATTAAGCGGGGAACAACCCGATTACCTCTTATCTACCCCAGCGCTTCGCACATTGTAAGCGCTCAACAAATACCCTAACTGTTATTATTAGGAGCGGGGAGGCAGGCATTAATGTGACAAAAGCTACCGCCGTGTCCGTAAGTGCAGTGGGGCTGGGAGGGCGGGAGAAGGGAGAGAGGAAGTCAGGGCGACGCCGAAGGGAGTGGGAGAAGAGGAGAGCGGGGGGGGACATAGTCAGGGAAGGCTTCCTGGAGGAGGCGGGCGTTCAGTAAGGCTTCGAAAAGCGGGGGGAGCAACCGCCCCAGCCGCCGCCAGTTCCGGGGGGCCGCCGTGGGTCGTGTCGGGCAGCGGGAGGGTCGAGGTCTGCGGTCGCTCTCCTCCGGGGCCCCCCGCCGGACCGGCCTCACGGGAGGGGACCCCGGGCCGTCCCCGGAGCGGTCCGGCCCTCAGAACCCGGGCATCGGAAGGTCACGGGTTCGCATCCCCGCTCTGCCGCTCGTCAGCTGTGTGATCTCGGGCGAGTCACCTTACTTCTCCGGGCCCCGGTTACCTCGTCCGGAAAACGGGGAATTGAGACCGTGAACCCCACTTGCTCGTATCCACCCCGGCGCTTGGTCCGGCGCCCGGTACCCGGCAAGCGCTGACAATATTCCGCGATGGCTGTTATATGGTACTCTCCAAACGCGCAGTAAGCGCTCGGTAGATACCATCGACCGACTGACGTTCGGTAGGCGAGCCGGGTGGGGGGTGGAACAGCGGGATGGGACCGGACGTTCCGGGCACGGAGTTCTTCCCTCCGGTCTGAGATGGTTGCTTTGAGTGGATCAGGGCGGCGGTTTTCCGTTGGTCCGAGGCGGTGTTTATTGTTCTGTTGTCCTCTCCCGAGCACTCAGTACAGTGCTCTGCGCACAGGAAGCACTCGGTAAATACAGCTGATTGATCCTCCCGCTCTCCCCGGCTCCGAGGCCCCTGACGGCGGAATCCCCGGGCTCGGCGTTCAGAGGAGGTGGAGACGGCGCCCGAGCGGGAGGTGCCTCCTCTCCCGCCCTCCCGCCGGGTATTTTTGGGAATGCTGTCCGATGTGGCGGGCGGGTGTGCCGGGAAGACCGGGCGAGAGGGCAGGGATGGCGGTGGGGCGGGAGGAAGAGGAGGAAGAGGAGGCGCCTCTGGGATTTGGGGCATTTCTGGAGGATTTCCGTCCGGCCGAGGAGCCGGCCCCCGCTCACCCCGGCCCTGCGGATTCAGTTTTTGGCCCTTGGCTCCGGCGGGCCGCCTTGGCCGTCGACCTCCTCGCCTCCGTTGACCACCCCCGCCGACTTGGATGCCCTGGGCGAGGGTCACGGACCGGGCCCCGGCCCTCGGGATGCTCACGAGGCGCAGCGAGCGCCGAGGGCCAGGAGAAGAAGCGTCCCAAGCGGAGGAATGTCCCGCTCCGAAAGGAGAACGTCAGCCGAGGGCGAATGTCTCCCCTTTCGGATCGAAGGCCGCCGGGGAGTCGGAGGGCGTTCCTCGGACCGCGGGAGCCTGACGGGATGGGACGCGGTCGGGGTCCGGAGAAGAGACCGGGAGCCTGGCGTCGCGCCGACACGGATCATCCTTCCCCGGGGCGGGCCCCCGTCGGGAGTGTCCTGGGAGCCCACGGTCCTGGGCGACGGAAGTGGGGAGACCTCAGACCGGCCCATCCGGCCGTCTGGCTTGAGGAGAGGGTGAAACGATGGACTTAGAGGAGGCCTTTGGATCGTCCCTGGGATCCGCGCCCCCGTCTCTTCCCTGCGGGTATCGGGGAGCCGGCTCCGCGTCCCTCCCTTCCCGGACGTCTTGCCTGAGGACGGAATTTCCTCCGCAGGGCCTGAGGGCCGATCTTTTTAATAGCGATGATGATGATAATGGTATTTGTTAAGTGCTTACTGTGTACCGAGCACTGTTGTAAGCGCTGGCGTAGATACAGGGTCATCAGGTTGTCCCACGTGAGGCTCCCGGTCTTCAACCCCATTTTACAGATGAGGGAACCGAGGCAGAGAGAAGTGAAGTGACCTTATTTATCTCTGTTGTCTGTCTCCGGCTCTAGACCTGAAGCCCCGGGTGGGCAGGGGATGTGTCTGGTTGTTGTTGTACTGTCCTCTCCCGAGCGCTCAGTCCAGTGCCCTGCACACAGTAAGGGCTCGAAAAATATGACGGGATGAATGCCCCGTGTGGGGCTCACGGTCTTAATCCCCATTTTACAGATGAGGTGACTGAGGCACAGAGAGTGCAGGGACTCGCTCAGGGTCGCACGGCAGACGAGTGGCGGGGTGGGGATTAGAACCCACGTCCTCTGACTCCTAAGCCCCTGCTCTTTCCAGTGAGCCACGCTGATATTTTCCGGACGGGCCCGCGGGCACGCCGACCCCCCCGTCCGCCCGGCCGCTCGCCTCAGTGAGGGGTTGGTGGCCTGCCACCCCAGGCCTGAACCGTCGGGCCGGGGAGGGTGCCCGACGGGGGGGAGGGGGGAGAGGGACCTGACGGGAGGTCGGTGGCCTCAGAGACCCTCCCCTTTCACCCCCCCCCCCCCCAAAATTAGGGAGCAGAGAGGGACCTGAGGGGAGGCTGGTGGTCTCAGAGACCCTCCCCTTTCACACATCCCCACACCCCCCCCCAAAATTAGGGAGCAGAGAGGGACCTGCCGGGACGCTGGTGGTCTCAGAGACCCTCCCCTTAAACACACACACACACGGGATAGGGACCGTGACCAGCCCAATTTGCTTATATCTAGCGCGACACTTAATACAGTGCCTGGCACATCGCAAGCGCTTTAACAGAAACCGCAGTTATTATTATTATTGTCCTTGTTATTATTTAGGAGCGGAGAGGGACCTGACGGAAGACTCTCCTCTTGCGTGTGCGTATGTACACACACGAATTCACAGACTCTCTCTCTCTCAGAGACCCAGACAGAAACCCACAGAGACAGACACAGTTAGAGAGACCCACACAAGGCATAGACACGGACAGAGACACCCACCAAAACCCTCCCGATATATAAGCACCCGGGCGTACAAATAAAATATCACACACTGATACACCCACTTGCCACAGACACACACACATCCTCCTGCAGAGAATCTCCCCAGACAGACAACTGGGTCCTGCCTCCGGGCGGAATTCATTCGGTCGTATTTACCGAGCGCTCACCGGGTGCGGAGCGCTGTGCTGGGCGCTCGGGAGGGACAGTGCGGCGACAGAGGCAATCCCCGCCCGCAGCGGGCTCACGGACCCGCGGGGCCTGACCCCAGAGAAGGTGCAACTTCCAGAGAGAGAGAGAGAGAGCGGAGGCGGGAGTCAGGCCTGGTGGAAAGAGCCCGATCTTGGGAAGGTTCGAACCCCAGCTCTGCCACTTGCCTACCGTGTGACCTTGGGCAGTCACTTTACCGCTCCAGGCCTCAGTTTCCCCTCCCTCCCTCTGAGGCTGGGAGCCCCGAGTGCCGGGACGGGGATTGTGTCCGACCCGATCGTCTCGTGTCTGCTGTAGCGGTTGGAACGGAGTAGGCGCTCGTCGAACGCCGCGGTTATTATTAGTATTATGATTTCCTCTGGCCGGGAGAGGCTCCTCCCTGATTTGGGTCCCGTGGACCTCTGGGCCTTTAGGTGAGGATTCGGTCAGTCACATTTATTGAGCCCTTACTATGTGGAGAGCGCTGTACTAAACACTTGGGAGAGCATGGTATGTGAGGAACAGGCACATTCCCTGCCCACGACGAGCTCACAGTCTCGAGGGGGAGACGGACGTTAATAGAAATAAATAAAACTGCAGATACGTCCGTGAGTGCCGCGGGGCTGGAAAGGGGGGAATGGAGAAAGGGAGCGAGTCGGGGCGACGCGGAAGGGAGTGGGAGAAGAGGAAAGGAGGGCGCAGTCAGGGAAGGCCTCTTGGAGGAGACGGGTCTTCGATAAGGCATTGAGGGCGAGGGAGTAATTATCAGAGTTGAGGAGGGAGGATGTGGGTGAAGAGTCATTCGGTCAGGCGTATTGATTGAGCGCTTACTGTGTGCAGAGCACTGTTCTCATCGCTTGGAAAGTACAGTTCGGCAACAGACAGACGATCCCTACCCGACATCGGGCTCCCGGTCTCGAAGGGGGAGACGGACAACAAAAGAACCCCAGTAGACCGGCATCGAGAGTCGGCGGCGAGACGGAGGTACAGCGAGAAGGTTGGCGTTAGAGGAGCCGAGCGTCCGGGTCGGAGTAGGAGGGTAGCCAGGTGAGGTAGGAGGAGGCGATGGACTGCTTCCTGGGCACCGGTGAGGAGTTTCTGTCGGACGCGGAGGTCGCCACCGGAGGTTCTCGAGGAGTGGGGAGACACCGACCGAACGTTTCGGTAGAGGAGTGAAGCGGGGACCGGAGCGGGGAGAGACGGGAGGATGGGCGGTCAGCGAGGGGGCCGACGACAGAGTGATCGAAGCGGGCCGGGACGAGTGATTGCCTTAACTCGGTGGCAGTTGGGATGGAGGGGAAAGAGCGGATCTTGGCGATGTCGTGAAGATGGGAGCCACGGGCTCCGCTCTCTGCCTCTCGACCGTGAGGCCCCCTGAGGGTCGGAAGCGTGTCTGATACCCCCTCCCTCCTCCTACTTGGACCGTGAGCCCCGGGAGGGGCGGGGACTGTGTTGGCCCTGATTATCCTGTATCTGTCCCGGCGCCGGGCACAGTGCTTGGCCCAGCGTCAGCGCTTAGCTCTGCTACGGTTGTCGTCGCCAGCATCCCGGGCGCTCAGTACGCCAGTCGGCACGTAGTAGGCGCTCGGTGAACTCCGATCAACCGATGGATGGAATTCGCTGAACGCTGGACTTGGGTCCTGATTCCGGCTCTGCCGGATGGGCTCGGGGAAGTCGCTTCACTTCGCTGGGCCTCGGTGACCTCATCTGGAAAATGGGGATCGGGACCGCGAGCCCCACGTGGGACGGGGATTCTGGTCGTCCCGACTGGCTTGTGTCCAGTCTGGCGTTTAGAACGGCGCCTGGCACGTTGTCGGCGTTTAAAGGTACCGATGTTATTATTAAGAATAATAATAGAGAAGCAGCGTGGCGCAGTGGAAAGAGCCCGGGCTTGGCAGTCAGAGGTCATGGGTTCGAATCTCAGCTCTGCCACTTGTCAGCTGTGGGACTGGGGGCGAGTCACTTCACTTCTCTGGGCCTCGGCGACCTCATCTGTCACATGGGGATTAAGACTGTGAGCCTCACGAGGGACAACCTGATGACCCTGTATCTCCCCCAGCGCTTAGAACGGTGCTCTGCAACATGGTAAGCGCTTAAATACCAGCGTTATTATCATTAATAGCATTATTATATGCAGAGCGTGGCACTGAGTGCTTGGGAGAGCCCAGTACAGCAGAATCGGTGGTCGTATTCGCTGCCCGTACCGAGCGTACAGCCTAGAGATTCCACTGACTGATGGATGGATTGCCTCGGTCTACCTTCCGCTGCTCCGAGAAGCCGCGTGGCCTAGCGGGTAGAACACGGGCCTGGCAGTCAGGCCGACCTGGGCTCTGCCGCTTCTCTGCCGTGGGACCTTGGACAAGTCACACTCCCCTTGAAGGGTTTTCCGCTCATCCCTGCTGGGCCGATTTATATTATCGTTGTTAATTATTAATAATAATGGCACTAGTTAAGCGCTGTCCGTATGCTAAGCACCGCATTAAGCGAGAAGCGCTCCGGCACAGTGGCTAGAGCACGGGCCTGGTCGCGGGTTCCGATTCCGCCTCGGCCCCATGTCTGCTGGGAGGCCTTGGGCAAGTCACTTCAGTTCTCTGTGCCTCCGTTACCTCGTCTGTAAAATGGGGGCTGAGACTGTGAGCCCCACGTGGGACGGGGACCGCGTCCAGCCCGATTTGCTCGTATCCACCCCGGTGCTCGGTACGGTGCTTGGCACGTACTAAGTGCTTAGCAGATACCACGATTATTATGACTTTAAGCTAATCAGGTTGGACACCGTCCCCGTCCCACATGGGGAATCGCACTCTTAATCCCCATTTTTGCAGAGGAGGGAATTGAGGCCCAGAGAAGTGAAGTGATTCGCCCAAGGTCACCCAGCAGACTCCTGGCAGAGCCAGGAGGAGAACCCGGGTCCTTCTGACTCCCAGACGGGGGCTCGGTCCCCTAAGCCACGCTGCGTTATGGGTTCCGTTCTCCGGAGAGGCAGGGGACTGGACCGGTGGAGAGAGCCCGGGCGTGGGAGTCAGAGGTCGTGGGTTCGAATCCCGGCCCCGCCACCTGTCAGCTGCGTGCCTTTGGGCCGGTCGCTTCGCTTCTCCGGGCCTCGGTTTCCTCACCCGCAAAACGGGGATTAAGACCGGGAGCCGCACGCGGGACAACCTGATTACGGTGTATCCACCCCAGCGCTTAGAACGGTGCTTGGCACATAGTAAGCGCTTAAATACCGTCGTCGCCGTTAACAGATCCCACGCGGCTTGTGCGGTGACCCGCCCCCCCCCCCCCTTCCCCCCACCCACCGGCCCAGGGAGAATCACGTAGTCCTCGTCACCTCGTCCACCCTCCTGCTTTCAGGCGGCCCCGACGTAACCAATCGCAGGCCAATGAGACCCTCTCCTCGAGACCCTCCGGTGGTTGCCCTCCCACCTCCGCCCCCGAGAGAAACTCCTCCCCGTCGGCTTTAAGGCCGTCCATCCCCTTACGCCCTCCCACCTCACCCCGCTCCTCTCCTACCCCACCCCGGCCCGCCCGCACGCTCCGCTCTTCTCACGCCAACCCGCCCACTGGGCCTCCGTGTCGCCGACCTCGCCGCCGACCGCCCGCCCACGTCCCGCCCCCGGCCCGGATCGCCCCCCCCTCCCCAGATCTGACGGCGGGCGACTCTCCCCTTCTTCCCGGCCCTGTTGACGACGGCCCATCTCCCCCAAGAGACCTCCCCACCCCACCAGCCCCACAGCACTTCCTCATTCGTTCAGTCGTATGTATTGAGCGCTTACTATGTGCAGAGCACTGTCCTAAGCGCTTGGAATGGACAGTTCGGCAACAGGTAGAGGCCGGCCCTGCCCAGCGACGGGGTCCCGGTCTCGACGGGGGAGAGAGACAGCAGAACGAAACAGAACGAAACAAGGAGTCTGGCGTAAATATCATCAAGCTAAATAGGATCAGAGATAGATACACATCGTTAACGAAATAAATAACTTGCGTCCACATCCGTAATTTTAAGGCCCGTCTCCCTCTCCGGACTGTAAGCTCGTTGTGGGCGGGGATTGTGTCTGTTTATCGTTCTGCCGTACTCTCCCGAGCGCTTAGAACAGTGATCTGCGCACTGTAGACGCTTAGTAAATGCGATTGACTGACTCTCCTGCCCTTAAAAGGTTTCCCCTCAGAGAGGGTCCCTAATTTTCCACTGCCACGGCGATTTACCCCCCGACGCCCCCCCAGCCACAGCCCCTTAACCCCCTCGTCTTGAGCGGGGCAGCGGGAGGGGACTTTGCGGATGCCCAGGCCGCCCCGGGGCGGGGATCGGATTCGTTCATTCAGTGGTACGGTGCCTCAGCGCGTAGTACAGCGCCTGGAACATAGTTAAGGACTTAAATACCATTAGTATTATTATTTATTGAGCCCTTACTGGACAAGGTGGAGGCGATGTGTCCTCAGCCTCTCCGGGAGAGGGGAACCGCCCGGCCGGCTAGCCAGAGTGGCCACCCTCCGTCCGTCCGTCCCTCGATGGCACGGGGGGTCCCGAAACCCCCGGATGACTCGGCCCAGGCCCGGGAGAGGAAGCGGGGAGGGGAGGAGGGGCGGACGACAGGGAGACAGCGGCCAATCCGTCAATCAGTGGCATTAATTCATTTATAGAGTTTGTCAAGCGCCTGCTCAGTGTCGGGCACCGTCCTAAACGCCGGGATAGATACAAGCTGGACTGATTAAATAATTTAATAATAACTTTGGCATCTGTTAAGCGCCTGCTACGTGCCAGGCACCGTACTAAGCACTGGGGTGGATACAAGCAACGCGGGTCGGTCACAGTCCCTGTCTTATTCCCCATTAGTAAACTAATCACCTTACTAATCACCTTACAGAGAAGCAGCGTGGCTCAGTGGAAAGGGCCCGGGCGTGGGAGCCAGAGATCATGGGTTCGAATCCCGGCTCTGCCACTTGTCAGCTGTGGGATTGTGGGCAAGTCACTTCTCTGGGCCTCAGTTCCCTCATCTGTAAAATGGGGATGAAGACTCTGAGCCCCACGTGGGACAACCTGATTCCCCTGTATCTCCCCCAGCGCTTAGAACAGTGCTCTGCACATGGTAAGCGCTTAACAAATGCCAACGTTATTATCATTATTATGCTGTAAGCTTATGTGGGCAAGGAATGTGTCTGTTATGTTGTACTCTTCCAAGCGCTTAGCCCAGTGCTCTGCACACAGTAAGTGCTCAGTAAATACAGTTGACTGACTGGACACAGTCCATGTACCACCTAATAATAATGATGGTATTTGTTAAGCGCTTACTATGGGCCAGGCGCTCTTCAGAGTGCCGGGGTAGAGACAAGGTGATCAGGTTGTCCCACGTGGGGCTCACGGTCTTCATCCCCATTTGACAGATGAGGGAACTGAGGCACAGAGAAGCGAAGTCACACAGCTGAGAAGTGAACTCGTGAAGCGCTCCATATTTTGACCCCGTTTTGTTAATGAGGTTTCCATCCCCTTGATTCTATTTATGGTGATTAAGTTGTCTTGTTTTTGTCCGTCTGCCTCCCCCGATTAGACTGTGAGCCCGTCAGTGGGCAGGGATTGTCTCTATCTGTTGCCCAGTGGGACTTTCCAAGCGCTTAGTCCAGTGCTCTGCACATAGTAAGCGCTCAATAAATACAAGTGAATGAAAGTGGCAGAACGAGGATCAGAACCCACGACCTCTTTCTCCCAGGCCCGGGCTCTTTCCACTGAGCCACGCGGCTTCTCTGCAGCTCATAGAGCTCACGGTTTTAACCCCCATTTTCCAGACGAGGGAACCGAAGCCCAGAGAAGTGAATCGACTTGCCCAGGGCCCCACAGCAGACGGGGGACGGAGCCCGGGATTAGGACCCAGGTCCTTCTGACCTCCGGGCCCGGTCTAGTTCCACTAGGTCCTGCTGCTTACTGAGCGCTTAACTGAGTACTTTGGGAGATGGCGATCCCACAGAGTGGGTAGGTGCGTTCCCGACCCACGAGGAGCTCGTTGCCCGGAGCGGGAGACGGACATTAAAATAAATTACGAATCGGGACGTGAGCGCCGGGAGTTGAGGCTGGGGTGACTGTCCGGGGCATAAAGGGGCAATACGCAGACCCCCTTTCCCTCTGCTCCCCCTCCCCATCGCCCCGACTCCCTCCCTCTGCTCTATCCCCTTCCCCGGCCCCACACCACTTGTATATATATATATATATATATATATATATATATATCCATATTTATTATTCTCTTTATTTCATTCATGATGTGCATCTATCTATAAATCTATGTATATCGACGCCTGTCTACCTGTTATGCTGTCTCTCTCCCCCTTTCTAGACTGTGAGCCCGTGGTTGGGCGGGGATTGTCCCTGTCCGTTGCCGAACTGTACTTTCCAGGCGCTTAGCGTGGTGTGCTGCCCGCGGTAAGCGCTCAATCCGTACGATTGACTGAACGAATGCACGAAGTGCGCAAGACACACGGAGGGGAGAGGGAGAAGGGGAGAGGAGGGCTCAGTCGGGGAAGGCCTCTCGGAGGAGACGGGCTTTTAAGAAGGCTCCGAGGCTGGGGAGAGCAGTGGTCTGGCATTCATTCAGTTCGGTCGTATTTATGCGCGGAGCACCGTACTAAGCACTTGGGAGAGTACGGTATGACAATAAACAGACCCGTCCCCTGCCCGCAGCGAGCTGTCGGTCTCGACCGGGTGATGGGATGTTCGATGGTGACCAGTGGGCTCTCTCCCCCGCGGTCAGCCAAGGGGAAAGTTTAGACCGAAAGACGCGCTTCCCGATGAAAAGGAACCGGCGGCCAAATCCCCCACAGGAAACCTTTAATCCTCCTCGAGAGAGCCGTCTGCCCAACCCTGATGATAATAATGTTGGCATTTGTTAAGCGCTTACTACGTGCAGAGCACTGGGGTAGATAGAGGGGAACGAGGTTGTCCCACATGAGGCTCACAGTCTTCACCCCCATTTTACAGATGAGGGAACTGAGGCACAGAGAAGTGAAGCGACTCGCCCACGGTCACACAGCTGACAGGAGTCGGGATTCGAACCCACGACCTCTGACTCCCAAGCCCGGGCTCTTTCCGCCGAGCCCCGCCGGTGCCTGAGGCTGGGGATTGGACAAGGTGACCCCGGGGGGTGACCCCGGTGATGGAACGGCGATCGGTCCGAGGCGGGACCCTTACCGTGAGAGGCCCTTCCTGACCGTGAGCCCGTTGCCGGGTAGGGATTGTCTCTATCCGTTGCCGAATTGTACTTCCCGAGCGCTTCCCACAGTGCTCGGCACACAGTAAGCGCTCGATGAAGACCGCTGAATGAATGAGTGAATGCCCCCAGTGAGTTTACGGGCCAGCGGGGGAGGCGGACGTTAATCGAAAGAAATAAATGACGGATGTGGACCTAAGCGGCGTGGACTGGGACCGGGGATGAATAAAGGGAGCGAGTCAGGGCGACGCGGGCGGGACGCGGAGAACAGGAAATGTGGGCTTCGTTCGGGGAAGGCTTCTTGGAGGAGGTGGGCCTTCGATACGTCCTCGAAGGGGGGATTTTTTTTAACAGATCCTTCGTTCGGAAACTTCTGCGTAAGCTCCTTGAGCGCTGGAGTCTGGGCCTGGGACCCGGAAGGACCTGGGTTCTAATCCCGGCTCTGCCCCTCGTCTGCCGTGGGACCGTGGGCAAGCCGCTTCGCTCCTCTGGGCCTCAGTTACCTCACCTGTTAAATGGGGATCGAGCCCGGGCGCCCCACGTGGGACGGGGACCGTGTCCCGACTGGATTTGCTCTTGCCCGCCCCGGCGCTTAACGAATACCGTCATTATTCTTACCCGCTCTGTTGTACTGGACTCTCCCGAGCACTCAAAAAATTCCACTGATTGAGCGACGATCACCCAAAGGGTCGTGAGCTCCTTTGGGGAAGACAAGATCACCTCGTCGCCCAATCCGTCGGAAACGAGATTTAGGCTCCTCTCTGCGGCAGCCTCTGGCTAAACCTTGCACTTGTTTTGTTTTTTTTTAGGGTATTTATTAAGCGCTTACTGTGTGCCAAGCACTCTTCCAAGCAGATGGAAAGTTAATCTGTCTTAAAATCGCAGTGAATTATACTTTCCACACGCTCAGTCCCGTGCTCTGCACACAGTAAGCGCCCCATCGATACGATTGAAGAATGAATGAATGATCGTCCCACGTGGGGCTCACGGCCTTCATCCCCATTTTACGGAGGCCCAGAGAAGTGAAGCGACTTGCCCAGCGGTGGAACCGGGATTAGAACCCAGGTCCTTCTGACCCCCAGGCCCGGGCTCCACCCACTGACCCACCCTGCTCTGTAGCTGGCGAACCCACCGAGTGACAGGAGCCGTGTCTTAGTCCTGGGTCCCGCACGGGGGGAGGGTCTAAATAAGCAGTCGCGATACTTGCAGGGTTTTTTAGGTGCTTACTATGTGCCGAGCCCTGCACTAGGCGCTGGGGTAGGCGGAAGATTGGCAGGTCGGCCCCAGGACCGGCCCACCCAGGGCTCACAGTCTAAGAGGGAGGGAGGAGGGGTATTGGATCCCCGTTTTCCGGATGAGGAAACCGAGGCTCAAAGAAGTGAGGTGACTTGCCTGAGGTCGTACAGCGGGCAGATGGCAGAGCCGGAAGCTCGTCGTGGGCAGGGAGTGTGTCCCTCTAGGGTCGGGTCGTCCTCTCGCAAACGCTGAGGACAGTGCTCCGCACACAGCGAGTGCTTAATAAATACCGCCGGTCGATTGACTCACTCGTGTCCTCGCCCCACCCGTAGGGCGTTATTATTATTCCTAATAATAACGGTGATAATAATAATCTCCTTGAGGATAGGAACTTGATTTTGTCAGCCTGTCCCCTCCCCCGTCCCCGCCGGAGGGAGCCAGATCCGGAAGTCACCGTCGTGCCGGTGGTGACGGTCGACCGACTCACTCGGCCCCCGGGGATCGATCGATCGATCGACGGGTCAGCCGTCCTCCCCGAAACGCTGGGTCTCCGGAGCCGGCGCCGGCCCGACGCCGTCCAGGGACCTCACGGACCGTCCGGCTGCCTCCGTACCTCTGGGCCGAATTGACCGAACGCCCGCCGGGGCCGGAGCGCTGTGGCGAGCGCTCGGGAGAGCACGAGAGAGGGAGGAGAGGAGCTCGCCGCCCTCGAGGAGTTCACGATCCGCTAGGCACGGAGGCCCCCGGTCTCTTAAATCCTCCGGCTGTGTGGGACATCACGGACCGTCCCTTCTCTAAGTGGCCCTCGGAGAGGCCAGTCCTCGATTTCCATCTTGCTCCTGGAACTAAGCTCAGTCAGCACTTGGGGACTCGCTCCCCCTCGGGCTTGCATTCATTCGGTCGCGTTTATTGAGCGCTCCCTGCGTGCCGAGCACTGGACTGAGCGCTTGGAAAGTACAATCCAGCGATAAAGAGAGACGACCCCTGCCCGTCTGGCGGGGGAAGGGAGGCAGACATGGATACAAGTAAACGGGCATCGATAGCAATAAATAAAGGCAGCGTGGCTCGGTGGAAAGAGCCCGGGCTTGGGAGTCCGAGGTCATGAGTTCGAATCCCGGCTCTGCCACTTGTCAGCTGGGTGGCTGTGGGCAAGTCACTGCACTTCTCTGGGCCTCAGTTACCTCCTCTGTAAAATGGGGATTAACCGTGAGCCTCCCGTGGGACAACCTGTTGACCCTGTATCTACCCCAGCGCTTAGAACGGCGCTCTGCACGTGGTAAGCGTTTAACAAATACCAACATCATCATCGTCGTCATATAAAAGTGCCGTCGGGCGGGGAGAAGAGGGGAAGAGCAAAGGGAGAGAGGGCGGTGCGGAAAGAAGTGGGAAGTCCGCTCCCCTGCGGCCCCCCGCTCCCGGCCCCAGACCACCGAAATCCGCGTCTGTAATTTATCTATTTCTATTAACGTCTGTCTCCCCGTTTGGACTGTAAGCTCGTTGCGGGCGGGGAATGTGTCCGCTTATTGTCGTATTGTATATATTTTCATTACCCTGTTTATTTTGTTAATGAATTGTACGTCGCCTCGATTCTATGTAGTCGCCACTGTTTTTACGAGACGTTCTTCCCCTCGACTCTATCTATCGCCGTCGTTCTCGTCCGTCCGTCCCCCCCGATTAGCCCGTGCGCCCGTCAGACGGCAGGGACCGTCTCTATCTGTTGCTGACTTGTTCATTCCAAGCGCTTAGTACAGTGCTCTGCACATAGTAAGCGCTCAATAAATACTGTTGAATGAATGAATGAGTATTGTACCCTCCCCAGCGCTTAGTATAGTATTCTGCCCACGGTGAGCGCTCAGTAGCTACGACCGACTCGATTAAGCGCCTCCTTAAGTGCACATTATTATTACCTTGGTGTTTATTAAATGCGTATTATTCGTCAAGCTTTGTTCGAGGCCCCCGGGGTAGATGCAAGTTAAGCAGGTTGGACCCAGTCCCTGTCCCCCGTGGGGCTCACGGTCTTAATCCCCATTTTACAGATGGGGGAACTGAGGCACAGAGACATGAAGCGACTCGCCCGCGGTCACAAGCCGGGATTAGAATCCAGGTCCTTCCCACCCCCGGGCCCGTGCTCCGTCCCCTGGGCCGCACTCCTCCCCTATTTTCTTTCCTACTCTCAGTCTACCACGATGCCCATCTTTTAGACTGTAAGAGCCTGGAAAGGAAGGATCGGGCCTCCTTACTCTACTGGACGCCTCCGAGCACTCAGTACAGTGCTCCGCGTTCAATGCGAGAAGCGATAGCGTAGCGGGCGGATAGAGTGCGGGCCCGGGAGTCAGCGGGTCATGGGTTCTAATCCCAGCTCCGCCGCTCGTCTGCTGTGTGGCCTTGGGCAGCTCATTTCACGACTCCGGGCCTCCGTTCCCTCATTTAGATTAAGAAGGTGAGCCCCACGTGGGACGGGGGCCGTGTCCAACCCGACTGGCTGGTATCCGTCCGAGCGCTTAGTACAGTGTCTGGTACATGGTAAGCGCTTACCAAACACCATTATTATTCTTAACTACAGTAGACTGTAAACTCTTGGAGGGCAAGGATCGTGTCCGCACCCTCCTGAGCGCTCGGTACAGCGCTCTGCACCCAGAAGACTCCGAACTCCTCAAGGGCAAGGATCGTTTCTCCCAACTCTGTTGTACTCATAATGTTGCTATTTGTTAAGCGCTTACTGTGTACCGAGCACTGTTCTAAGCGCTGGGGTAGATCCAGGGTAATCAGGTTGTCCCACGCGCGGCTCACAGTCTTCGCCCCCATTTTCCAGATGAGGTCACTGAGGCCCAGAGAAGTGACTTGCCCCCAGTCCCACAGGATCCGAACCTGTGACCTCTGACTCCCAAGGGGGTTTTTTTCCCCACTGAGCTACGCCGCTTCTCTTTTGAGCGCTCAGCACAGTGTCCTGCCCACAGATGACTGTGAGCTCCTCGCGGTCAGCGATCGAACCCACTGCTGGGCTCCCCCTAACGCTCGGCACGGTGCCGTGGATGCGGTGGGCGCGCTAACAGCGCAGTTGATTGATTCACTGATCGATCGTTCCAAGGTCCCGGCAGCCTCCCCGGGTTTTTAACCGATGCTTCGGAGTCTTCCCGGAAACTCTCTGGTCGTTGGGATGAGGGAACGGGGCTGCCGACCCTGGAATGTTGTTCCCTTTTCCTCTTCTCCCGCTCCCTTCTGCGTCGCCCTGACTTGCTCCCTTTCTTCATCCCCCCGGCCCCGCACCGTTTACATCCCGATCCCTCATTTATTTATTTCTGTCCGTGCCTCTCTCCCCCTCGAGACTGCAAGCTCGTTGTGGGCAGGGAGTGTGTCTGTTTATTGTTATTTGGTACTCTCCAAGAGCTTAGGACACTATCACGCGCCCACTAAGCGCTCCCTAAACACCGTTGACCGAATGAATTCCCTCCTGAGCGCTCGGTTCCGTGCTCTGCGCCCAGCGAACTCAGTAAGATCGATTGATTTCCGCGGCTTTTCCATTTTTACGATACCCGGGAGCCGTCGGCAGGGCGGACGAGCGCTCGGTTTTGGTTGCTGATCCAGAGTGCCCCGGTCCCTTTCGCCTGCCTTTTTTCTTCCCGTTTTTCTGGTATCCGTTCCTCCTTCCGGAGTATTTAGTGAGCGCTTACTGTGTCCAGAGCACTGTACTAAGCGCTTGGGAGAATACGACACAAGAGAATTAGCAGACACGCTCCCTGCCCGGCCCGAGCCCGCGTTCTAGAGGGGGAGACCTACGTTGAGATGACTGAATAAGGAATTCGTAATATATAACTCAAAGATACGCACCTAAGTGCGGCGGGGTGGGGGGTGGGGAAAATATCCAGCGTCCGAAGGTCACAGATCCAAGTTAAGCGACGGCTCTGTGTTAAGCACTGGCGTAAGCGCTGGGATAGATGCAAGTTAATCAGGTCAGATATAGCCTTTGGTCCCAGATGGGGCTCGCAGTCTCAACAGGAGGGAGGACGGGTATCGATCGAATCCCCATCTTGCGGCTGAGGAAACTGAGGCCCGGAGAAGTGAAGTGACTCGCCTAAGGTCACACATGGAGACCGGATTAGGACCCCGGTCCTCTGACTCCCAAGCCCGGGCTCTGTCCACTAGGCCACCCGGCTTCCACGCTTCCTCTCGAAAGACTTACCGTCCCCGCTAGACTGTAAGCTCGTTGCGGGCAGGGAATGTGGCCATTTTGTTGTTGCAGTGTATTTTCCCAAGCGCTTAGTCCAGTGTTCTGCCCACGGTAAGTACTCAGAGAAGCAGCGTGGTGCAGTGGAAAGAGCGCGGGCTTGGGAGTCAGAGTTCGTGGGTTCGAATCCCGGCTCCGCCACTTGCCAGCTGTGTGACTTTGGGCAAGTCACTTAACTTCTCTGGGCCTCAGTGACCTCATCTGTAAAATGGGGATTAAAACTGTGAGCCCCACGTGGGACAACCTGATCACCTTGTATCCCCCAGCGCTTAGAACAGTGCTTTGCACATAGTAAGCGCTTAACAAATACCGCTATTTACTTATTTCAGATTGATTGACCGATCAGTTGACTGACTGAGAATATGTTTCTAACCGAGGCCCAGAGAAGTAAAGTGACTTGCCCGAGGTCACGCAGCAGGCAAGAATGATAATAATAATAATGTTGGTATTCGTTAAGCGCTTACTATGTGCAGAGCGCTGTTCTAAGCGCTGGCGTAGATACAGGGTCATCCGGTTGTCCCACGTGAGGCTCACAGTTAAATCCCCATTTTCCAGATGAGGTAACTGAGGCCCAGAGAAGTGAAGTGACCTGCCCACAGTCACACAGCTGACAAGTGGAGCTGGGAGTCGAACCCATGACCTCTGACTCCTAGGCCTGGGCTCTCTCCGTTAATCCGTCCCGCCTCCACCGCTTGTCTGCTGGGTGACCTTGGGCGAGTCACTTCACTTCTCTGGGCCTCACTTACCTCATCTGGAAAACGGGGATTGAGACCGGAGCCCCGTGTGGGACGGGGACTGTGTCCAACTCCATTTGCGTGTACCCAGCCCAGCGCTTAGTACAGTGCCCGGCACATAGTAAGCATTTAACAGATACCATAATAATAATTATTATTATTGGACTGTAAACTCGTTGTGGGCGGCAGATGTGACTTTTTACCGCAGTATTGTATGCTCCCCAGCGCTTAGGACAGTTCTCTGTGCCCAGTAAGCGCTCAATACTTGTTCTTGTCTGTCCGTCTCCCCCGATTAGACTGTAAGCGCATCAGAGGGCGGGGACTGTCTCTATCTGTCACCGATTTGTCCATTCCAAGCGCTTAGTACAGTGCTCTGCACATAGTAAGCGCTCAGTAAATACTATCGAATGAATAAATACGATCGCCTGACTGTTTTCGATCTAAAGGACCTGCTGAGGTGCCTTGTGCCAAAGGGCGGGTTTGGGAAGCCCGAGCCAGACGGACAAAAGTTCCCTCCTTCCAGGAAGCAGCGATGCGAACGTTTTCTCTCGACCAACGCCGTGATTCTCCTCCTCCTTCTGATTTTAGGGCTCGACGATTCGGGATGAAGCCTGGAACCCCTTGGTAAACACGTCGTTTTTTTAAAAAAAAAACAACCCTGCGGCCTACTTATGAAAAAGGCGGAAAGACCGTTCCGGATTTGGTTCAGGTAGGCGGCGCTTCCGGGCCCTTGGTCCCCCCCCAGTGTGTCCTAGGGGACTCTCTCCTGCTGGAATCGGCCAGGTCAGAATCGCTCAGCCTCTCCCTTGGGCCGCGGGCCCGCCTTCGTTGTGACAGCAGTAATTATACTTATTCATTCGCTCGTTCATTCATTCGGTAGTATTTATCGGGCGCCCACCGTGCGCAGAGCACTGCACTGAGCGCCTGGAATGGACAATTGAGCCATAAGGAGAGGCAGTCCCTGCCCACCGCGGGCTCCCCGTCTAGAAGCGGGGAGAGAGACGTCAAAACGAGTAAACAGGCATCAGTAGCGTCGATATGAATAAACAGAATTAAAGATATATACACGTAGACGGGCATTAATGTAAATAAATAGAATTATACGTATATGTCTATATACGCGAGTGCTAGGCGGAGGGAGATAGAGCAGAGGGAGCGAGTCGGGGCGACGGGGTGGGGAAGGGGGGCTGAGGAGAGGGGGCGGCGTAGTCTGGGAAGGCCTCCCGGAGGAGGGGAGCCTTCGGTAGGGCTTTGAAGGAGGGAAGCGTGATTGTTTGGCGGATCTGAGGGGGGAGGGCGTTCCAGGCCGGAGGTGGGACGTGGGCCGGGCGGTCGACGGCGGGACGGGCGAGGACGAGGCCCAGTGAGGAGGCGCCAGAGGAGCGGAGGGTGCGGGCCGCGGTGGAGGAGGAGAGAAGGGAGGTGAGGTAGGAGGGGGCGGGGGGATGGACAGGCTTTAAAGCCGATAGCGATTCTTGGCATCGTGATGTATTTGTTCAGCGTTTATTACGTGTCGTGAACTTCACTGAGCTCCGTGGTGGATCGCTCAGTCAGTGGTGTTTATTGAGCGCTTCTTTGTCCGGAGCATTTTACTATGCGCTTGGGAGAGTAATAATAAGAAGAAGGATTGTGGAATTTGGTAAACCCTTACTGCGCGCCAGGCACTGTACCGACCGCTGGGATAGATACAAGCAGATGGGGTGGGACACGTGGGGCTCCCGGGCTCAATCCCCATTTGCCCGGTGAGGGAACTGAGGCCCGTTCATTCAGTCGTATTTCCTGAGCGCTTACCGTGTGCCGAGCGCCGTGCTAAGCGTTCGAAGAGTACGGCGCAACAATAAACAGGCACATTGCCTGCCCACGGTGAGCTTACGGTCTAGAGAAGTGAAGTGATTTGCCCCAGGTCACACAGCAGGCAAGTGGCGGAGCGGGGATTAGAACCCATGACCTTCTGACAGCAGCGTTAGCAGACCCATCCCCCTGCCCACCACGAGCTTACAGTCTAGAGGCGGATGGAAAGCCAGACAAGTCCCTATCCCACATGGGGCGTACGGTCTACTGGGGAGAGAGAACGGGTGTCGAATCTCCATTTTACCGATGAGGTGCGTGAGGCTGGGGAAGTGAAATGACTTGTCCAAGGTCCCCCAGCAGACCAGGCGGCAGAGCCGGGATCGGAGGCCAGGTCCTGCTGACTCCCAGGCCCGGGCTCTAACCGCTAGGCCACGCCGCTTCTCTAGTCGGCACATAGTAAGCGCTTAACAAATACCAACATTATTATTATTATTATTATTCTAGCCGATTTCCCGGGCTGGGTGACCGAGAGTCAAAGCCGGACCCTTGGCGTCTCGGGGTGGGGTCCGTGCTGGCCGACCTCCCCATCTTCCCTCCCCTTTCCCCCGGCTCCCCGTGCCCTGCGCCGGTCAACCGGACCCCTCAGAGAGTCACCCGGCGCCTAAGCCACCCTCCTGGGACCCCCTCCGGAAAGGCCGTGTCCCCGGCCGATGGCCGACCCATTTATTCATCCGGGCATATTTATTGAGCGCTTACCGTGTGCAGAACGCCGTACTCGGTGCTCAGGAGAGGACAGGAGAACAATGAACAGATACTTTCCGTGCCCACGGCGAGCTTACGGTCTCGGGGGGAGACAGACGTTAACAGAAACGGATAAATTACGGATCTGGACGTTAGCGCCGAGCGAATAAAGGCAGCAAGTCGGGGCGACGCAGAAGGGGGCGGGACGAGAGGGAAGGAGGGCTTGGGCAGGGAAGGCTTCTTGGAGGAGATGGGGCTTCAATAAAGCTGTGAAGGGCGGGGAGTCACCGTCGGAGGAGGGAGGGCATTCCAGACCAGGTGCGGGATGTGGGCGAGGGGACGAGACGGAGGTACGGCCAGAAGGTTGGCGTTACAGAGGAGCGAAGCGTGCGGGCCGGGCTGGAGCAGGAGGGCGGCGGGGTGAGGTAAGCGGGGGCGAGGGGACGGACGGCTTGAGAGCCAGTGGTGAGGCGCTTGTGGTTGACGTGGAGGCGGATGGACAACCCCTGGAGGGTCTTGAGTGGAGAAACGTGTCCCGAACGTTTCCGTAGAAAAGTGACGCGGCCAGCGGAGTGAAGTAGGGACTGGACTGGGGAGAGGCAGGAGGCCGGGAGGTCAGCGGGGAGGCCGATGATACAGTCATCGCGGCGGGAGAGGATGAGTGATGGCTTAAGGTGACAGCAGTCTGGATGGAGAGGAAAGGGCGGATTTTAACCATTCCGTGAAGGTGGAATCGACAGGATTTAGCGAACGGGAGAGAGGAGCCGAGGAAAAGGCCATGGTTACGGGCCTGTGAGGCAGGAAGGATGGCGGTGCCGTCTGCGGTCGTGGGAAAGTCATGGGGAGGACGGGGTTTGGGAGGGAAGAGAAGAAGTTCGGTTTGTCGGGTCCTTCTGCGAGAGAAGCAGCGTGGTTCTGTGGCAGGAGCCCGGGCTTGGGAGTCTGAGGTCGTGGGTTCTGATCCCACCTCCGCCGCCCGTCAGCTGGGTACTGACTTCTCGGTGCCTCAGTTCTTTCTTCTGTAAAATGGGGATGAAGACCGCGAGCCCCACGTGGGACAACCTGATCACCTTCTATCCACCAGCGCTTAGAACGGTGCGCGGCACATAGCAAGGGCTTAAACGCCATCATCGTTATTATTATTATTATTATTATTCTGACTCCCTGGCCCGTGCTCTATCCGCTAGGCCACGCTCTGAGGGTGGGTAGCGCTACATCCTGATCGACAGCTACGGGTTCCGATCCCGGCTCCGCCGCTCGCCTGCCGTGTGACCTTGGGCAAGTCACTTAACTCCTCCGAGCCTCTGTTCCCTCATCTGTAAAATCGCCCGGTCAGCGCTCAATAAACATGGTTGAATGAAAGTCCCCGTCACAGGCTCCCCGACCACCTCCACACCCCGGTCGCCAACACGGCCCCCGTGACGGTCCATCCCCACCGTGACCACCATCCCCACCACCGTCGTCATCACCGAGGGTATTCCTGGAGCGCTCGCTGGGTGCCGAACACCGTACTGAGCGCTTGGGAGAGGACAGCAGAGTCGGTAGACACGTTGCCGGCCTACAGCGAGCTTCCCGTCTAGAGGGAGAGTAGGACGCTAGTATAAATAAATAATTTATCATCTGTAATTTAAAGGTATGTACCTCAAGCGTGTTTATTAAGCGCTTACCGTGTGCAGAGCACTGAACTGAACGCTTAGAAGAATGTACGTTAATGTACGTAAATGATGTGGGGTTGAGAGTGAGCCGAATAGCAGCGGAGCACGGGCCTGGGAGTCAGGAGGACCTGGGTTCTAATCTCAGCTCCGCCACGTGTCCGCCTTGTGCCTCTGGGCACGTCACTTCGCTTCTCAGTTGCCTCGTCTGTAAAAACGGGGATAAGGGTGGGCGGCAGGGACCGTGTCCAGCCTGATTAACTCGAATCTTCCCCGGTGCTTGGCACACAGTAAGCGCTCAACAAGGACCGTAATAATTATTATTATTGCTAGCAAATGCCCAGAGGTCACGGGCCCAAGTGCTCGATGACGCCGAAGGGTGAGGGAGCGGGGGCAAAGGGGGCTTAATCGGGGAAGGCCCCTTGGAGGTGACGTGACCTTAATTAGGCTCTGAAGGTGGTGGTCTGCCGCACGTGGAAGGGGAGGATGTGGGAAAGGGGTCGGCGGCGAGAGGGACGAGTTCGGGGCGCAGTGAGGAAGCTGGCGCCGGGGGAGCGGAGTAGACGGTCGGCGAAGTGGGGCGGGAAGAGGTGAGGTGATCGAGTCGTCCAAGCCGACGGCCGGGAGCTTCCGTCCGATGCGGCGGTGGATGGGCGTCTACTGGAGGTTCTTGAAGAGCGGACGGTCGATTAGACCGTGAGCCCGTCGTTGAGCAGGGATTGTCTCTATCTGTTGCCCAATTGTCCATTCCAAGCGCTTAGTACAGTGCTCTGCACAGAGTAAGCGCGCAATAAATACCATTCAGTAAATACTATAGAACGAGACGTGGACTGAACTGTTTTTTAAGCAATCAGTCGTATTTATGGAGCACTGATGGTGTGCAGAAGACTGTACTGAGCGCCGGGGAGAGTCCAGGGCGGCAGAGTCGGTTGACACGTTCTTTGGTCACGGCGGTTCTGCAGTCTAGAGGGGGAATCAGATGTGACTATAAATACATCATTTAGGGATCTGGATGTAAGTGCCGTGGGGATGATGAGCGGGGAAGAAAGGAAGGCAATCCGAGGGCAAGGCCGTTGCAGAAGGGAGTGGGAGAAGAGGAAAGGAGGGTTTAATAATTACGGTATTTGTTAGGCGCTCACTCTGTGCCGAGCACTGTTTAATCAGGGAAGGCCTCTTGGAGGAGATGGGTTTCGAGGTCCGGGGACAGTGACGGTTTAGAAAAACGATCCGGGCAGCAGAATGAAGTACGGACCCCCCGGGGTCCCCCCACAACATCTGCCCCTCTCGGTCGGCATCGTTGACGGAGCTGGAGGACAGTATGGTGCAGTGGATGGAGCCCGGGCTCGGGAGTCAGGGGATGTGGGTTCTAATTCCGGCTCCGCCACCGGTCTGCTGGGTGACCTTGAGCAAGTCACCTCGCTTCTCTGTGCCTCAGTCACCTCGCTTCTCTGTGCCTCAGTCACCTCATCTGTAAAATGGGGATTAAAACGGGGCATTCGTTCCGTCATACTTACCGAGCGCTTACTGTGTGCGGAGCGCTGGACTGAGCGCTCGGTAGAGGACAATACAACAACAAGCAGGCACATTCCCTGCCCACTTGGAGCTTCAGGTCTAGAGCCGGAGACAGACAATAGAGATAAATAAGTGATAATAATAATGTCGGTATTTGTTAAGCGCTTACTAGGTGCCGAGCACTGTTCTAAGCGCTGGGGGAGATACAGGGTCATCAGGTTGTCCCACGTGGGGCTCACACACTTTTAATCCCCGCTTTACAGATGAGGGAACTGAGGCCCAGAGAAGCGAAGTGACTTGCCCACAGTCACGCAGCCGACAAGTGGCGGAGCCGGGAGTCGAACTCATGACCTCTGACTCCGAAGCCCAGGCTCTTTCCACTGAGCCGTGCTGCATCTCCAATTAAGTCACTTAACATCTCTGTGCCTCAGTTCCCTCATCTGGAAAAGGGGGATGAAGACTGGGAGCCTCACGTGGGACGACCTGATGACCTTGTATCTACCTCAGCGCTTAGAACGGTGCTTGGCACGTAGTAAGGGTTTAACAAATACCATCATCGTTATTGTTAGAAAGGACGGTTATAGACGTAAGGGCCGCGGGGATGAACAGAGGGGGCGGGGATCGGGTCCAACCCGATCAGCTCGGATCTACCCCGGCGTTCAGTACAGTGCTTGGTTCGTAGTAAGCGTTTAACGGATGCCGTAAAAAAGGACGGAGGGAGCCCCTTGGCCGACCCCCCCCCCCCCCCCCGCGAGAAGGGAGTCTGCCGAGGGGTAGAGTAGGCCGGGCCGAGGCGGAAGGGGAGAAGGGAGGACCCAGATGGGGGGCCTCCGGGAGCAGAAGCCGGGAGAGAGCGCTCCGCTCCGATCCGCTCCGCTCGGCAGGAAGGGCCGGGGGCGGGAACGTCAAGGAACCGGATGAAAGAGTTTCCCGGACTGTGGCAGGCCTCGAGCGGGGCCTGGGCCGGGCCCGGCTCGCGGAGGGCACCACGCCGGCTGCGGCGGGAGGGGAGGGTGACGGAGGAAGCGGCTCTCCTCTTTCCTGGACCTCGGCCAGACGCTCCTGGCCCCGACTCCCCCGGCCGCCTTCCTCCAGGCTCCTCGTCGTCGTCCTCCTCCTCCTCCCGCCCCCCCGCAACCCGCCGGGGTTGAGGGAATGTGTGTCTGGAAATGATTTCGAGCCAAATGTTCCAAGTCGATCCAGCCGGGCCCGGGAGGGGGAAGGGGCGGGAGGCCGGCGGAGCCTCCGAATCCGCTGGGGGGGCGGGGAGGGAGGAGAGTCCGTCCCCCCCCCCCCCAACACTGAAACGGCCTCGTTTCTGCCGTCCCCTCCGGGGGCCGGACGGAAGGGAGATTCGGGGTCCGAGGGAGGGTCCGCAGGGGCTCGGGAACGGCCGGCTTGACCCCGGCGCCCCTCCTCCTCGGCTGCCCCTTCCCCGCTCCGCCTCACGCGGAGGGGAGGGAGGGTGGGCAGGGGGCCCGCTGGAGATGGGGGAGTGAAAAGCCGCCAGGCGGCGGGAAGCCCCGGCCCGCCGAAGGGGGGACGGGGCCGGCCCGTCCGTCCGTGACCCGGGACGGGGGCCTACGTGTCCGGGAGGGCAGCCGGTGGCGAGCGCGGCCCCTCCCCCCGGGGAGTCGGTCGTATTTATCGAGCGCTCACTGCGTGCCGAGCACTGGACCGGGCACGTGGGAGGGGGACAATAGAACAATAAACGGACCCGTTCCCGGCCCACGGCGAGCTTGCCGTCCGGAGCGGGAGACGGATATCGATATCGATGGATCCGTGACGGATCTGGACGCGGGCGCCGAGGGGCCGGGACGGGGGATGGATAAAGGGAGCGAGTCCGGGCCGTGCAGGAGGGGGTCGGATAATCGGGGAAGGCCTCTCGGAGGAGGCGGGCCCTCAAAAAGGCTCTGGAGGGAGGAGAGTCATTGCCCGTGGGAGGCGGGGAGGGCCGGAGTCAAATTAAGGCCGGAGGCCGGTGGCCTGATAGGCGAGGTCGAGGTACGTTAGAGGACCCCGTCACAAACCCAGCATCCGAAAGGTGTCCCGGGCAGGTTCAGACTCGAACCCGGGGCCGCCCGCCCCACCCCTGCCCCCACTGGCTCACGTCGCCCGCTGAGCCGAGCACCCCTTCTTTTTCTTCCTCTTTTTTAGGGTATTTGTTACGCGCTTACTACGTGCCAGGCACCGTACTAAAGGCGGGGGTGGATACGAGGTAACCAGAATGGTTATACTCTGCGTCCCACGTGGGGCTCACGGTCTTATCCCCATTTTACAGATGAGGGAACCGAGGCACAGAGAAGCAAAGTGACTCGCCGCAGGTCACGCAGCAGACAAGTGGCGGAGCCGGGATCAGAACCCAGATCCTTCTGCCGCCCGGGGTCTTTCCACCCGGCCGCACCGCTCCACCGTGGCCCTTCTGCTCCTTCTCAGTAATCGCGGTATTTGTTAAGCGCTTACTATGTGCCGAGCACCGTTCTAAGCGCTAGGGTAGATACGAGGTGATCAGGTTGAACCCAGTCCTTGTCCCTCGTGGGGCTCGCAGTGTTGATCCCCATTTTACGGATGAGGTAACGGAGGCCCAGAGAAGTGAAGCGACTTGCCCGAGGTCACACGGCGGTCACGCGGCAGAGCCGGGATCAGAACCCACGTCCTCGGACTCGCAGGCCCGGGCTCTAGCCACTGGGCCACGTTGCTTCTTCGGCAGCGCTCCTCACTCCCCTTCCTGCCCGTCTCCCACCTCACCTCCCCTGTCCTGTCCCTGCTCAATCGGTCGATCGGTCAATCAAGCGCATTTAAGAATAATGATAATAATAATGGTGGTATCTGTTAAGCGCTTACTAGGTGCCGAGCACCGTTCTGAGCGCTGGGGGAGATACGGGGTCATCGGGTCGTCCCACGTGAGGCTCACGGTCTTCATCCCCATTTTCCAGATGAGCTAACTGAGGGCCAGTGAAGTGACTTGCCCACAGTCACCCAGCTGACAAGTGGCAGAGCTGGGATTCGAACCCATGGCCTCGGACTCCTAAGCCCGCGCTCTTTCCGCTGAGCCACGCCGCTTCTCTACTGAGTGCCTCTTGGGTGCGGAGCACGAATCGGTCAATCAGTCGTATTTATTGAGTGCTCACTGTGTCTCGGGCGCTACGCTCGGCGCCCGAGAAGGCCCGTGATCAGTCAGTTGTGTTTATTGAGCGCTGACAACGTGCAGAGCACTGTACTCAGCCCTTGGGAGGGGGCAAAAGAGCAACATAACAGATACATTTCTACCCCCAGTGTGCTTGCAGTTTGGGGGGGGGGGGTCAGATATTAATAGAAATAAATCAATTACCGATGTGGACGTAAGCGGGGTGGGGCTGGGAGGGGGGAGGAATAAAGGGAGCGAGTCGAGGCGACGCGGAAGGGAGTGGGAGAGGAGGAAGTGAGGGCTTAATCGGGGAAGGCCTCTTGGAGGAGGCGGGCCTTCCGTAAGGCTTTTGAAGGCGGGCAGAGCGATATCTGGGTGAGTAAGAAGAGGGAATGCCTGGTCGATTTAGTCTCCCGAGCGTTCAGTACAGCGCTCTGCACCCAGTAAGCGCTCAATAAATCCGGTCGAATGGATGACCAGACAACCCCTGCCTTCCGGAAGTGGACAGCCTGGCCGGGGCGGCAGACGTAGATGAAGAAATTCTCCACCAGTAGGATGTGGAGTCAGCCTGTGATAGGGAACATTTCTCCCAACTCTGTTCTACTGGACTCCCCCCGGCGCCTAGTACGCCCGGCCTAGTGGATAGAAGCCGGGCCTGGGAGTCAGAAGGACCTGGGTTCTAATCCCGGCTCGGCCACTTGTCTGCTCTGTGACCGTGGTCAAGTCACTTAGCTCTCTGGGCCTCAGTTCCCTCCGCTGCAAAATGGGGACGAAGACCGAGCCTCATGTGGGAAGGGGACCGTGTCCAACCCGCTCAGCTTTTATCCACCCCGGCGCTTAGTACGGTGCCTGGCACGTAGTAAGCGCGCGACAGATGCCGCATTTACTATCATTTAAGACGGCCAGCCGGCCCCCGAGCCCGGTGGCCCCCGCCGGGTCCGCCCGGCGGGCGAATCCGGAGGCCGCCCCGTCGGTCGCCGTCCCTCCTGCCTCCCGCCTGCGGAGAGATCAGGCGGCGGGCGCGGGGGAGGTTGCCGACATCCTCCCTCCGGCCTGGCGGTTCTGGCCCGGAGATTTAGCGTGAGCGCGAGCGTAATTGTGCCCGTGATTGTAATGCTTCGCGAGCCCGTTTAGCGGTTGATCGTTAAATGGTAGGTTTTTGGATGCTTTGCTTTGTAAACAAAACATCTTATTCCAGCTGACCAAATCCCAGCTCCCCAAACACATAAACAAAACCCATTCTTGTTTGTTGCTGTTATTTAAACAAGAAGAAAGTAACGAAGGCCAGGCTCCCCTCTGGGGTGGGATTTTGGGGGGCGGGCGGGGGGGGGGGGTCCCACCCTCTCTTCCCACCTGCCTCTAGAGAACGGTGGCCGCTACCTGGGTCTGGAGTTGTAGAAGCAGCCGGACCTAATAAGGATGGTATTTAAGCGCTTACTATGTCCCGGGCACCGAACTGAACGCTGGGACGGAGGTGAGCAGATGGAGTCCCCGTCCCACGTGGGGCTCGCAGCCTCAATCCCCATTCGACGGACGGGGGTACCGAGGCCCGGAGAAGTGAGGTGACTTGCCCGAGGTCACCCAGCGGACCAGTGGCGGCCTAGTGGAAAGAGCACGGGCCTGAGAGTCGGGAGGCCACGGGTGCTAATCCCGGCTCCGCCGCGTGTCTGCTGGGTCTGTATCGTGATTACGTTGTCTCGGTTTTTGTCCGTCTGTCTCCCCCGGTTAGAATGTAAGCCCGTCATTGGGCGGGGGTTGTCTCTGTCTGTTGCCGAATTGTCCATTGCAAGCGCTTAGTACAGTGCTCTGCACGTAGTAAGCGCTCGACAAATACTATGAATGAATGAACGCTGGGTGACCTCGGGCCAGTCACTTTGCTTCTGAGCGTCAGTTCCTTCGTCCGGAAAATAGGGATTGAGACCGTGAGCCCCAGGTGGGACGGGGACTGCGTCCAACCCCATTTGCTTGGATCCACCCCAGCGTTCAGTACAGTGCATGGGATCTAGTAAGTGCTTAACAACTACCGTTAATATTATGACTACTGTCGGCACGGTCAGGACCACCAGGCGATGAGCCGTTTAGGGCCTCAGAGCAGGTTTGGCCCGAAAATCGATCAGGAGTATTTACTGAGGGCTTCCTGTGTGCAGAGCACTGTACTGAGCGCTTGGGAGAGGCTGATATAACAGAGTTGGTGGACGCTTCCCCGCCCACAGTGAACTTACAGTCTAGAGGGGGAGACAGACATTGATATAAATAAATGAATGATGGATACGAATCCCAGCTCTGCCGCTTGTCGGCTGCGTGACTGTGGACAAGTCACTTCGCATCTCTGCGCCTCAGTTCCCTCATCTGTAAAATGGGGACGGAGACTGTGAACCCCACCTGGGACGGCCTGATGACCCCGTATCTCCCCCAGCGCTGAGAACAGTGCTCTGCGCATAGTAAGCGCTTAACAAATACCGACATTATTATAAGGGCTGGGGGGGGGGTGGGGACGGTGAATAGAGGGTGCAGATTCAGGTGCAGGGGCGACGCGGAAGGGAGTGGGAGAAGAGGAAATGAGGGCTTAGTCCGGGGAGGCTTCTCGGAGGCGGCGTGCTTCGATCCGACTTGGAAGGTGAAGCTACTGACCCCGGGAGCGGCGGTGGCGGCCAGGTGGCAACGCGGCGGAGAGAGCGGTGTCCTTCTGACACCCGGAAGTGGATTTAAGTGGGAAACAAATGTCCCTCACCCAAACCATCTCCTCCACCCCTTCTGGGCTCGGCCCCTCTACGCGAGGGCCCGGACTGTCCGGGGCCTGAACTCCGAGGGACCTGTTCGGTCCGTAGCCGGGGACAGTCTCGGACGGGACACTGTTTTTGGCCGGCCACCGTCGGTGGCCAGAGGTCGGCGGTGACCGGGGACCGTCCGTGGCCGGGAACTGTCTGCGGCCGGGGACCGTCCCCGACCGGGGTCTTTTGGTGGCCGGAGGTTGTCGGTGTCCGGAGGCGGCGTGCGACCGGACCCCGGCTTTGAGTGGGGACCGTCGGGGGTCAGGCCCTGCCTCCGACTGGGGTCTCTTGACGACCGGAGGTTGTCGCGGCTGGGGACCGTGGCCGGACGCTCCTCCTCTAGACCGTCAGCGCGTTGAGGGCAGGGAATGCGTCTCTTTGTTGTCGAATTATATTCTCCCAGTTGCTCAGTAGGGTGCTTTGCACACAGTAAGCGCGCCGTAAATATGATTGAATGGATGAATGAACAAGAAGTCATTTATTCCTTTATTTCTATTAATGTCTGTCTCCCCCTCTGGACTGTCAGCGCGTTGAGGGCTGGGAATGCGTCTCTTTGTTGTCGAATTGGACTCTCCCAAGCAGAAGGAGCTCAGTAAATACGACTGAATTGAATGAATAAATGAAAAGTTGTCGGTGACTGGGGATCGTCCGTGATCGGGCCCGGGGACAGTGTCCGGCTGGACGCTGTCTTTGGCCGGGGACGCCCTGTGACTGGACACTGACTTTGGCCGAGGATTTGGAGAAGGAGCTTGGTATAATGGGTAGAGCACAGGCCTGGGAGTCAGCGGGTCACGGGTTCTAATCCCGGCTCTGCCTCGTGTCTGCTCCGTGACCTTGGGCAAGTCACTTGTCCAGGCCTCCGCGACCTCAGCTGTCAAATGGGGATGGAGGCTGTGAGCCCCACGTGGGACAGGGACTGGGTCCAACCCGGTCTGCGTGGGTCCACGCCAGCGCTTAGTACAGTGGGGAGAAGCAGCGTGGCTCAGTGGAAAGAGCATGGGCTTTGGAGTCAGGGCTCATGAGTTCGAATCCCAGCTCTGCCCCTTGTTGGCTGTGTGACTCTGGGCAAGTCACTTAACTTCTCTGTGCCTCAGTTCCCCCATCTGTAAAATGGGGATTAAGACTGTGAGCCCCACGTGGGACAACCCGATTCCCCTATGTCTATCCCAGCGCTTAGAACAGTGCTCGGCACACAGTAAGCGCTTAACAGATACCAACATTATTATTATTACAGTGCCTGGAACATAGTAAGCGCTTAACAAATGCCATGACGGTCAGTCGGTGGCTGGGGACTGCGTGACTGAGTTCTTCTGGTGGCCGGCGACCGTCTTTGACGGGGGACCGGCCGGAGCCAGGGGCTTTTGGGGGGGCTGAGGCCTGTCTGGGCCTGAGGACGATCTGTGGCTGGACACTGTCTTCGGTGGCCGGAGACCTTTTGCGACCGGAAGCCGTCGGTGGCCAGGGATTGGCGATAGCCGGGGACTCGTCTGTGGCGATCGCAGACGCTCTCTGTGACCGGATGCTGTCCGTGGCCAGGGGCTCTTGGTGGCCAAAACCCGTCTTTGACCAGGGACTGTGCGTGGAGCGGCGTGGCTTAATGGAAAGAGCCCGGGCCCGGGAGTCGGAGGACGTGGGTTCTAATCCCGCATGCCTGCCGTGTGACCTCAGGCAAGTCGCTTCACTTCTCTGGGCCTCAGTCCCCTCCTCTGTAAAACGGGGGATGAAGACTGGGAGTCCCACGTGGGACGGGGACTGTGCCCGACCTGATTATTTTGTACCTCCCTGAGTGCTTGACACAGAGAAAGCGCTTAAATTATTATTGTTATTGCCGTGGGACCTTGGGCAAGTCAGTTCACTTCTCGAAGCCTCGGTACCCTCACCTGTAAAGTGGGGATTAAGAGTGTGAGCCCCAAGTGGGACAGGGACTGGGTCCAACCTGGTTGGTCTGTATCCACCCCAGTGCTTGACACATAGTAAGTGCTTAACAAATTATTTTTATCATCATTAATGAAGGATCCCCAGTCGTCCGATGACCCCCAAGGAGCCGGGTGGGCCGGGAGTGACTTCACCTGTTCCGGAAGCCGGCCGGGCTGCTGCGCCCCTTCCCCCCCCCGCCACTTTCCCGCCTCCCCCGACCTCCGCACAATGCTCGCCTGTGTCTCCCCGGCCGGACCTCCCCGGCTCCCGGCCGGCCGGAAGAGAGAAACCTTTCAGGCCCGGGAGAGCCCCGACCTCCCGGAGACACCCACGGTTGACCGGCAGCTTCCTCCGGGGGCGAGGAGCGGGAGGGCTGCTCTGGCCCACCGAGCCCAGCGGAAGCCCGAAATCTAAGCGTCCTCAGGCCCGGGGAAGACCAAGGATTTGCCCCCCCCGGAAGGGCGAAGCCCGAAATCTAAGAGTCGCCGGGGCCGGGGCAGCCCCAGATTTGCCCCCGGAAGGGCGATTGTGAGAGACTCGGGCGGGGGTCCTAAATGCGGGCCATCCCAGCCTCCTGGCCCCTCTTCCTCTTAATAATTTGGTATTTGTTAAGCGCTTACTATGTGCCAAGCACTGTTCTAAGCGCCAGGTAGATACAAGGTAAACAGGTTGTCCCGCGTGGGGCTCACGGTTTTAATCCCCATTTTCCAGGTGAGGTCACTCAGGCAAAGAGAAGCAGCGTGGCTCAGTGGAAACAGCCGGGCTTGCGAGTCAGAGGTCATGGGTTTGAATCCCGGCTCCGTCACTTGTCAGCTGGGTGACTTTGGGCAAGTCACTTCACTTCTCTGGGCCTCAGTTACCTCATCTGGAATATGGGGATGAAGACCACGAGCCCCACGAGGGACAACCTGATGGCCTTGTATCTCCCCCAGTGCTAAGAACTTGGCACATGCAGTCACTTAACAAATTCCATCGTTATTATTATTATTATTATTATTATTTTTCATCCCTGCCGCCACCGATCACCAGTTCCCCCACCTTCAGGGGCACCAGCTGGGAAGCCCAAGCCAGACAGGAAGCAGCGTGGCTTAGCAAATACGTCCTGGGCCCGGGAGTCAGCAGGACCTGGGTTCTAATCCCGGCTCCGCCACTTGTCTTCCGGGTGACCTCGGCCTCGACTTTTCCGGGCCTCGGCTACCTCATCTGGAAAATGGGGATTTAAGACCCCGAGCCCCACGTGGGACAGGGACTGTGTCCAACCTGATTAACTTGTATCTACCCCAGGGCGTAGAACAGTGCTTGGCACGAAGTAAGTGCTTAACAAGTAACGTTATTATTATTATTAGAGCGGATTGCACTTCAGGCCTGGGAGGCCTGACAGAGGCGGTGGGGAGAGTAACGGGGCCCTCGGAAACCTCCTGGAGCCGCTCCCTGCTTGAGATTCTGCCTTGTTTTTTTGGGAGGGGGGACGCGGGGAGCGTCTAATGATATTTGTTAAACGCTTACTCTGTGCCAGGCACTGTATTAAGCGTTGGGAAGATACAAGCTAATTAGGTTGGATGCAGACTGGGGCTCACAGTCTGAATCCCCGTTTTACCCTCAGTCGTTCGGCCCTGTTTATTGAACGTTTCCTGTTCTCAGAGCCCTGTACTAAGCGCTCGGGGGAGTACAATACAGCTATAAACAGATACATTCCCTGCCTACCGATGAGGTAACTGAGGCACAGGGAAGTGAAGTGAGTGCCCGAGGTCACCCAGCGGACAAGTCGCAGGACCGGGGTTAGAACGCAGGTCCTTCTGACTCCCAGACCCGGGCTCAATAATAATAATATCTGTTAAAGTACTTTGTGTTAGGCATTTTGCTTCTATCCACCCTAGCGCTTATTACAGTATCTGGCACATAGTAGGTGCTTAACAAACACCATAATTATTATTATCATTACTAAGCACGGAGGTAGATTCAAGCTAATTAGGTTGGACACAGTCCCTGTCCCACATGGGCCTCACGGTCCTATTCCCCATTTTAGAGATGGGGTAACTGAGGCACAGAGAAGGGAAGTGACTCGCCCAAGGCCACCCAGCAGACAAGTGGCGGAGCGGGGATTGGAACCCGATTCCTTCTGGCTCCCAGGCCCGAGCTCTAGCCACTAGGCCACCCTGCTTCTCTTGATTCCTCGTTAGCCCTTCTGGCCAAAGCCCGGTGTGGAAAGCGGACTCCGGGCGGTGTGCATTTGGACCTTCCCGCACACACTGAATTTAATCATCACTGTTGGTTGTCGTTATAATAATAATATTTAAGTGCTTACTCTGTGCTCAGCACTGTACTAAACGCTGGGGCAGACTCGAGATAATCAGGTCGCACCCAGTTCCCGTCCCAGTTGGATCTCACAATCTCAGTTGGAAGGAGAACAGGTACTTAATCCCCCTTTCTCAGATGGAGAATTTGAGACCCAGAGAAGGCGTGACTTGCCCAAGGTCACCCGGTGGGTCAGTGGCGTTGCCGGGATTATAACTCAGGTCCTCTGACTCCCAGGCCTGGGCTCTTTCCACCAAGCCACACCGTTTCTCCTGTCAGGATGGAGAAAGAATCTCACTTGCATCCCAGACGCTTCCAGTCATTCCTTCAATTGCATTGATTGAGCGCTCACTAGGTGCAGAGCACTATACTAAGCGCTGGGGAGAGTACGGCCTAGAACAGTAAACAGGTAAATTCCCTTCCCGCCACCAGGACGGGAGTGAAATCTCCCTCTCTCCAAAACCTTTGCCCTCCCGCTCCCACCGCCTTCCCAACCGTCCCCGGCGACTGAACCCCTGCGGAACCGTCTTCCCCGGGGCGAAGCTCACAGAAGCTGCTCTGCACATAGTAAGCGCTCAATAAATACTATTGAAAAGCAGCCGGACTCTTTCTGGCCCGGCAGACGGGCACGGTGGTCTCCGTTTCCCCCCCCCGGAGCGGATTGTCCCGTTTGGATGGACGCAGAGCGGGGCCCTGAAGTGAATTAGTCAGTCGGCCCGTTGTTGGCTGGGGATTGTCTCTATTTATTGCTGAATTGTCCCCTCCTGAGTGCTTAGTACAGTGTTCTGCACACAGTAAACGCTCGGTAACAATACCAACATTTGTTTAGGCCGTGAGCCCGTCATCGGGCGGGGATGGTCTCTATCTGTTGCCGAGTTGTCCATTCTAAGCGCTTAGTACGGTGCCCTGCACAGAGTAAGCGCTCAATAAATACTATTGAGTGAATGAATGAATGAATGAATACGATTGAGTGAATGAATCAGTATAGAGAAGCAGCGTGGCTCAGGGGAAAGAGCGCGGGCTTGGGAGCCAGAGGTCACGGGTTCTAATCCCGGCTCTGCCGCTGGTCAGCTGTGTGACCTCGGGCAAGTCACTTCACTTCTCTGGGCCTCAGTTACCTCATCTGTCCAAAGGGGATTAAGACTGCGAGCCCCACGTGGGACAGCCTGATCACCTTGTATCCCCCAGCGCTTAGAACAGTGCTTTGCACATAGTAAGCGCTTAACAAATACTACAATTTATTTATATTTTGTATTAATACAGCCCCTGGCGAGGCGAATCTCTGAAGTGGGGAGTGTCCGGAGGAAGGGAGGCCTGAGCCTGTCCTGGATTAGCCTCGCTCAGTGGGATGCAGGGATTTCTTCAGGTGAAAGAAATTCACAGATGGTTCAAATGCTCATGCTTTTGCCCCAATTTCAGATCAGAATAATAATAATGATAATAGTTAAGCGCTGACTCTATGTCAGGCGCTCTACTGAGCGCCCGGGTGGAGACGGGCAAATGGGGTTGGACACGGTCCCCGTCCCACGTGGGGCTCACGGCCTCAATCCCCATTTTACAGGTGAGGGAACAGAGGCCCGAAATCACTTCACTTCTCAGTGACCCCAATCTGTCAAACGGACATTGAGACCGTGAGCCCCACGTGGGACGGGGACTGCGTCCAACCCCATTTGCTTGGATCCACCCCAACGCTTAGCACGGTGCCCGACACTCAGAGTTTACAAACACCGCAACGATCAATTCTCGTTTATCGTTGTATCGTCCTTTCCCAAGCGCTTAGTCCAGTCGCATTTATTGAGCGCTTCCTGTGAGCTGAGCCCCGGACTCAGCGCTTGGGAGAGGACGATAGAACAATAAGCAGACCCGTTCCCTGCCCGCAAGGAGTTTACAGTCTAGAAGGGGGGAGACAAGAAAGAAATAAACGACCGATACGGACGTAAGCGGCGAGGGGCCGAAGGAGGGGATAGAGCAGAGGGGGCGAGGCAGAAGGGGGTGGGAGATGAGGAGATGGGGGGCTTAGTCGGGGCAGGCTTCTGGGAGGAGATGGGCTCTGAAGAGGGGGAAGTCATCGTGGGATTAGAGAAGCCGCGTGGCTCAGTGGAAAGAGCCCGGGCTTGGGAGTCAGAGGTCGTGGGTTCGAATCCCCACTCCACCACTTGTCAGCTGGGTGACTTTGCAAGTCACTTCGCTTCTCTGGGCCTCAGCGACCTCATCTGGAAAATGGGGATGAAGACCGTGAGCCCCGCGCGAGACAACCTCATCACCCTGTATCTACCCCAGCGCTTAGAACGGTGCTCGGCACGTAGTGAGCGCTTAAGAAACACCCCCGTTATTCTTATTATTGGTAGAGGAGGGAGGGCGTTCCGGGCCGGAGGCAGGACGTGGGCCGAGGAGCGAGTGTGTGGTAATCTCCCAAGCGCTCGGTACGGTGACCTGGCCATCGTGTGAGCTGCGCACGGATGGGTGGCGAGGTTGGGTGGAGAGGTAGTCGGTCAGTGGTGTTGACGGGGGCCGTGCCTGAGTGCAGAGCCCGCCCGCCCGCTGGGCAGCGGCCCGTCCGGAGGGGCACCGGGGGCCTGGAGCCCGGCCTGGGCCTGCAGCGGGCGGGGAGGGGGCGGGTATGGGAGGAGGGGAAAGAGGGGGAGGAGGAAGGGGAGAAAGAGGGGGAGGAGAGGGAGAGGAGGGGAGAAAGGGGGAGGAAGGGAGAGGAAGGGGAGAAAGGGGGAGGAGAGGGAGAGGAAGGGGAGAAAGGGGGAGGAGAGGGAGAGGAAGGGGAGAAAGGGGGAGGAGAGGGAGAGGAAGGGGAGAAAGGGGAGGAGAGGGAGAGGAAGGGGAGAAAGGGGGAGGAGAGGGAGAGGAAGGGGAGAAAGGGGGAGGAGAGGGAGAGGAAGGGGAGAAAGGGGAGGAGAGGGAGAGGAGGGGAAAGAGGGGGGAGGAGAGGAGAGGAGGGGAAGAGGGGGAGGAGGAGGAGGAAGAGGGGAAAGAGGAGGAGGGGAAGAGGAAGGGGAGGAGGAGGGCGGGGAGAAGGAGGAGGAAAGGGGGAGAGGAGGAGGAGAGGGAGAGGAGGAGGGGGAAGAGGAAGAAGAGGAGGAAGAAAGGGGGAGGAGGAGGAGAGGAGGGGGAAAGGGGGAAGAAGGGGAGGAGGAGGTCCTACGGGCGGACCTGGCCGCGGCCTTAGGCAGGGCCCAGCTGGGCTGCAATTGGGGGGGGGGGCCGGACCCGCCTCCTTCGCCGTCGTCATGGCGACCCCGTGTCTCTGGGGGCGGGGATTCCCTCTGCGGGGGGGGGGGGGGGCTCCCTCGGGGGACTCCACTTTGGTCGTGGGCGGGAAGAGGGAAACGGGACAGGACCAAACCAGCCTTCCCCCAAAGGGCGCCTGGGGACACCAGGCCACAGACCAGTCGGGGGGGTCCTGCCGGGGCGGGGGAGGGGGAAGCCAAAGCCGCCCCCTCAGCCCAATTCTGCCCCACCACCTTTCCATCCAATTCCTCTTCCTCGCCCCCCAGCCGCCCGCCCCGCTGGAGAGCGAGGGCGGGGGAGAGGCCAGGCCCGGCTGGGCCGAGAGGTGGGGGGCTCCCGGGCCCGCGCTCACTACGGTGCTTGGCACACAGCGCTTAATAAATACCACTACAGGTATTCCCCACCCCTCTCCACACCAGCTCCCGTCTATCGGCGTTAAGTATCCGCGTGCCTCTCCCCCTGCGAGGGTGTAAGTTCTTCAAGGACAGGGATCCCGTCTCTTCGTTCTCTGCGCTCTTCCTCAACGCTCGGTTCGACGCCCTGCACCCGCGAGGTGCTCAATAAATACCGTCGATTGGTTGATTGAATGACCGGAGAGGACTCCGGCCCCCCAGAGATCTTCCGTTCGTTGTCAGTCGGTCAGTCGTACTTATCGAGCGCTTACTGTGTGCGGAGAACTGTATGAGGCGCTTGGAAAGTCCAATATGAAAATAGAGACAGTCCCTGCCCACGCTGGGCTTACCGTCTCGAAGGGGGAGGACAGACATCAAAACAAGTAAACGGGCATCAATAATGATAAATAGAATTATAGATATAGACGCCGAGCTCCCACCCACCGCCCGGGCGCTCAGCCACTGAGGTTTTGCCGCTTCCTCTTAGGGGCTCCCGTTCAGCAGCTCCAAAAGTGATTTTCCCCGGCCCAGGCAAGGGTCTCATCGGGGTGGAGGGGTCGGGACGGCTCATCTGGTCCATGCCCCTGCCTCCGCCTCCCCAACTCGCTTGGCCCAGCCCGCAGCCACCTTCCCTCACGGTCTACCCTCGGTCCCTCCTGCTTTTAGCCCTTCTCCGCCGGTCCTGGCCTCACCGGAGCCGGAGATGGCTGCTCTCTTTAGTCCTCCCATCTAGAGAGTGAAACCCAGCGGGGCATTCTGGCAGCCTCAAGCCTCGGGAAGCAACGTAGCCTAGGGGATAGACCCCGGGCCTGGGAGTCAGAAGGACCTGGGTTCTAGTCCCGGCTCTGTCACTTGTCTGCTGTGCGACCTGCGGCCAGGAAGCTTTTGCTGCTGCTCCCCCCACCGACTCACCAACCTGAGGCAGGGGCTGGGACGGCATGACCCCTTCAAGGCCCTGGGATTCTCATCATCTCCATCTTCTCGCACCCTAAAGATTTCCAGAATGTGGGGACCCTGGCCCCAGGGGAGGGGGGTCATTTGGAGTGGCCACACGACCCCCCCAGGGACCAAATCCCCACCTCTCGTCAAGCCCTTCTCTGGCCATGCAAACCCCCCGGCCCCTCCCACCTGTGGCCGAAGAGGGGGGCAGGGGTGGGGGGCAGAAGGCACTTTGGGAACCTCCCGGTGGTGGGAATTGTTGCCGAATTGTCCATTCCAAGCACTCAGTACAGTGCTCTGCACCCAATCAGCGCGCAATAAATACGATTGAATGATTGAATGAATGAATGGGGAAACCCCGAAAAGTCGTCGGGATCCTGGGGCCCGACCCCTGGTCGCTCAGCCACAGCCAGGAGGCTGTCAGAGGTGGAAGTCAGAGGGGAAATGGGTTCGCAAACACCCCCTGCCCTGCTGTGCAACCTTGGGCAAGCCAGTCACCTTATCTGGGCCCCCCCATTCCCTCACCACCGGGCCGGCAGGGGCGAATGGCCCAGGTCAAGGACAGGAAGGCGTTTGGGGAAGGGGCGCACAGAACGTTGTTCCGGGTCATGGTGGCTATGCCCCTGCAGTGATTAGGAGGGATTCCCTCCTAGAGAAGTGGCGTGGCCTAGTGGCTAGAGCCCGAGCCTGGAAGTCAGAAGGTGTCTGTCTGTGTGACCTTGGGTGAGTCGTTTCACTTCTCTGGGCCTCAGTTCCCTCATCTGTAAAAAGAGGTTTGAGACCGTGAGCCCCACGTGGGACAGGGACTGTGTCCAACTCGGTTTGCTTGTATCCACCCTAGCGCTTAGTACAGTGTCTGGCACATAGTGCTTAAGAAATACCATCAGTATTATTATTATTCCCGGTCCCTGCTCGCTGGCAGGTAGAGGGTGGAAGGCCCTGCCTCAGCCCGCCTGCGACACACCCACACACACAGCTGACCACTGCAGGGATTAGGAGGGATTCGGGGGTCCCCGCTCACACACAGACACACAAACACCCCCGCACCCCGATACTCCACTGCTGTGATTTATCTAAGGCTGAAGCTGGGCGAGGGGGCTGGAGACTAGGAGTTGGGGTTGGGGCTAGGGAGGGGGACGGGAATGTGGAGTGGGAACTGAGGAACGGAGGGGGAAGCCTGGTGGCGTGGAGACCCCCCCCACTCACACACCCACCCGGAGAGGGGCTGGTTCCCACCGTGATCCAAGCCCACGGGCCGCCCGGCCCGAGGGGAGGTGGGGGCTGTCTCCCAAGTTCTCTGAGCTTGGCGGGATAACACAAAGGGAGGCTTGTGCTCCGGAAGCCGGGAGGCGGATTGCTGGGAAAGCTGTCCGGCTGCGGAGCCGGGGAGGAAGCAGAGAGGCGGGAGCCCCCCTTCCCCCCCCCCCCCACCCCCCCGCCTCTTCTCCCACGCCTGCCTCGCTGACCCTCAGAGTGGCCTCGCAGATAAGAAGCAGCCCGCCCGGCTGCTGCCGCAACAGGCGGGATCGAGGCTAGACACGGGGACGACCTCCCCGATTCCAAGAGTTGCCAAGCGTGGAATGGGGAAGCCGGGCCTGGGGGTCTTGTCGAGCTCTCTGGGGGTGGGCGGAGACCCCCACCTAGATCCCCCACCCCTCGCTTGTGCCGTCCGCTCGGTACCGTGTAGACGCGGGGGAATGGACAGAGTGACTTCGGGAAATCCCTGCCATTTCGTGAAAACTGCTTCCTTCCTGGGCAGATACACGCTGCACACGCTCTGGTTTGGGGGCGGGGGAAAGCGGTACACACCGCCCGTGTGTACGTATGTCTGCGTGTACACGTGTTCGTGTGTGCTTGCTCCTGCACACGGGTGCCGAATGTATGCGTTCTGGGGGTGGTGGGCATGTGTGTGTTCGTGGTGCAGATTCTGGGCTTCCCTGTTTCCATCTGGCTTGAAGCAGGAAGGATTGAGGTCAGACCGCAGGAAGGACTGCCCGAGTGAGCAAAGGGGCCGGGCCGGGCCGTTACCGCCGCGTCCGTCCCGTGACCTGTGTCCCCTGGTCGGAAAGAGAAAGTCATTTTGGTTCCATCTGTCCAGCACAGCTCCTGGGGCTCTGTGGGGATGATGATGTGGGTATTTGTTTGTTAAGCGCTTACTATGTGCAGAGCACCGTTCTAAGCGCTGGGGTAGACACGGGGGAATCAGGTCGTCCCACGTGGGGCTCACAGTCTTCATCCCCATTTTACAGATGAGGGAACTGAGGCACAGAGAAGTGAAGCGACTCGCCCACAGTCACGCAGCTGACCAGTGGCAGAGCGGGGATTCGAACCCATGACCTCCGACTCCAAAGCCCGTGCTCTTTCCACCGAGCCACGCTGCTTCCCCACGGGGTGGGGCCGGGGGATGGGGTGGTAACCCCAGGCCCCTCCCACCAGCCCCCCAGTCAGCCCCAGTTCACTCCCACCGGTCCCCAGTAATAATAATAATAAACGTCGCATTTGTTGAGCGCCTGCTTGTGCTGGGCGCTGTATTAAGTGCCGGGTTAGATTCGAGGTTGGCCCTGTCCCTCGTGGGGCTCACGGTCCTGACCTCCATTTTACAGCTGAGGCAACTGAGGCTCAGAGAAGTGAAGTGACTCGCCCGGAGTCCCACATCAGACGAGCGGTAGAGGTGGGATTAGAACCCAGGTCCTTCCGTCTACCGGGCCCGGGCCGTAGCCGCCGGGCCACGCCGCTTCTCGGACCCCGGGCCGGGGGGCCAGGCCCGTCACCGTTCCGAGAGACTGAGGCCGCGTGCTCGCGCACACGCGTGTGGTGTGTGCGTGTGAGGGCAGGGATCGTGTTATCTCCTCCCTCCAACCCTCTCCGCAGTGGGCCCCGACCTGGCCTGGATTTGGCGGGATTAATCTTGAAAGGTCATCTAGTCCCTCCCCCGGCCGAGCGGGGTGGCAGTCAGGCCTGCCCGGGCTGTTCCCTTAAACCAGATGGTCTCCCTCAGCCCAGCCCCTGGCAGCCCCGGCCCCCTCCCACCGACCCCCCGTCAACCCAGGTCCCCTCCCTCCGGCCCCCAGTCAACCCTTGTCCCCTCCCACCAACTTCCATTCAGCCGCAGTCCCCTCCCACCAGCCTCCCGTCACCTCCAGTCCCCTCCCCCCGGCCCCCATTCAGCTCCAATCCCCTCCCACCAGTCCCCAGGCGATCCCAGTCCTCTCCCACCAGCCCCCAGGCAGCCCCGGTTTCCCTCCCATCAGATCCCAGTCCCCTCCCGCCAGCCCCCTGGCAACCCCAGTCCCCTCCTACCAGCCTCCGGTCATCCCCGGTCCCCTCCCTCCAGCTCCCAGTCAGTCCCGGTCCCCTCACCAGCTCCCAATAAATCCCGGTCCCCTCCCACCAGCCTCCAGGCCACCCCGGTCCCCTCCCACCAGCCCCCAGGCCACCCCGGTCCCCTCCCACCGGCCCCCAGGCCACCCCGGTCCCCTCCCACCGGCCTCCGGTCATCCCCGGTCCCCTCCCACCGGCCTCCGGTC